>NW_012115055.1:2452687-2540386 GCF_000951035.1 Colobus angolensis palliatus | reverse complement strand
AAAAAAAAAAAAAAATTAGCCAGCATGGTGGCGCATGCCTGTAGTACCAGCTGAGTCAGGAGAGTCGCTTGAACCCAGGAGGCAGAGGCTGCAGCAAGCTGAGATCGCGCCAGCGCACTCCAGTCTGGGCAAAAGAGGGAGACTCTGTCTCAAAAAATAATAACAATAACAAAAGAAGAAATCAACTTATGGAAGATTATATATTGTATCATATTCCATGTCTGTAGTTCAAAATATATTTACCTAAGGTATTATATATGCATGCATATATATATGATAAGACTTTTTAGAAGGGCAAAAAGGACATGATAAATATTAAATACAATGTACTACTTGCCACCAAGGAAGATGCATTAGGCAGTCCAGGGGAGTGGTACACAGATACCTTTGAGTTACTGGTGATATTCTAGTTACTGTATTAGAGAGTAGATTAACAGATGTTCATTACTTTTGAAAAAGACATGTAAGAATGAATTATAACAATAAGTAATCAAAATAGAAGAAGACTCATATATAAGACTAACGTTTATGCACTGAGAATAACAAAGATTAAGATTAATCAATATTTTTGCTTTTGGTCCTAAATTTCAATAACATTTACTATGGATACAATTAAACAAATAAGTATTTAAATAAACACATTTAGGAGTTAAACACTCAGCCTTGCAATTAGTCATTATATTATTCACATTTTAAACATTGACATTTCCTTCCTTGGCCTTTGAATATTGATTATTTTTAAGACTAAATCCTTAACCAAGAAAACAAATATTGAACCATTAAAACAACATTTTTTCATTAAGGTAAAATCTTGCTCTGTCGGCAGGCTGGGCTGCAGTGCAGTGGCATAATCTCTGCTCACTACAATCTCCGACTCCCTGATTCAAGCAATTCTCCTGCCTCAGCCTCCCGAGTAGCTGGGATTACAGGCACCGGTCAACACACCCAGCTAATTTTTGATATTTTTTAGTAGAGATGGGGTTTCACCATGTTGGTCAAGATGGTCTCAATATCCTGACCTTGTGATGCGCCCACCTTGGCCTCCCAAAGTGCCTGGATTACAGGTGTGAGCCACAGTGCCCGGCCTTCTGGTGTTCTCAGACTTTTTTTCTAAGTAACTCAATGGAAACACACATCCACACAAATACCATTTATATGCATAGAAATAAATAATGTATGTTAGGCATATACCTCAAAATATATGTATTCAGCTTATAGAAAGATATGTTCCTAATGCTTACTTCAGTGAACGTTTTATTGAGAATTCTAAACTTTCCAATCTTATTTTGTGTCTTAGAACTGTAGCTTATAATAATGAATACACCATTAGAAATTATCTGCAAATGAGAATGATGTCATAAAGAGTATAAACTTTACAGTTTTCACATGATAAATTATTTCTAAACAGAATTTTTTCCTGGTTAAATATATTATTATCCATGAATATTTAATTTATTTCAATAAACTCCACATACTAGGAGTGAAAAATTTTGTTTTTATTTGTTCTTAGTTTAATCCTAAACAAAAAACAAAAAATACTCAAATAGGATTTGACCAATTGATAAATATTTCAAATATGAACATTTGCTAATAAAGTGTAATATTTCAACAAAGCCCTTAGGCTTTGGTGGTTAAAATATAGTTAACTGGCATATATTTCTTCTCCAACATGAATCATGTGTTTACAGGAAAATACATATAATAGTTATCAAATTATACACTCCTATAGCTATTATTTAAAATAAAGCTTTAACATTTTCCTTTAAAGTTAAGAGTAATTTATAATGAAGATTTTAATAAGTTAGATTCTGAAACTTTTTGCTACAAAAATCTTCTGTGCTCAGAACCTCTGATGTTTAGGATAAAATCCTAAAACTCTGATATAAATATATGACAACTGTATTTCTAATACAGAGACTTCCTACAGACATCAAGGATTGAAAAATCTACCAAAACGAGTTAAAATGCAGAATTGTTCAAATGAATAATACATCTTACAAAATTAAAATGAAAATCTTCATGTGAAAATAGAACACCTGTAATACGATAAACTGATATTTAGGAAAAGACATTTGCTACATACAATGAAAAAGATATCACATACAAAATAGAAAAAGTAACATCTACAAATCCATACAAAATCAAGTAAAATTCATTATGACATGGGACAAAAGATGTGAATAAGAAATTTACAGAGCAGAGAAAGTAGAAAACACTGAACAAATATTTTAAGTTACTATAGATAAAGGAGTAAGAAAAACTGCAATGAGATACATTTTCACATTCTCTAGAATAGCAAGATTTAATAAAGGAAGAAGTAAGACAGAAAAAGAAAAAAGATAAGAAGCGAGTGACAGAGAAAAGAAGGAAGGAAGGAAAGAAGGAAGAAAGGGATACTACCAGACCTTGGTGAGGGTGTGAAAAGTTGAAACTTGATGGTGCAAATCGGGCTATAGATTGATACATCTTACAGGAGAGCAATTTGGCAACACTTAGAAAAGATGAAAATGTACATATATTTTTCCCAAGAATTCCACTCCAGAATATATATCTCAGAAAAACATCTTGTATCATTTTGTACATCTCGCATAGATGTACAAGGAGATGATAGATAAGAATGTTGATTGAACCACTGGTTTTAATAGCAAAACATAATAACATAACATACACTTAAAATGAAAAAAAAACCTGCTGTTGTATGTCTGAACTTGGATAAATCTCACAAATAACTTTGTCAAGAACCGTAAATTGAAGATGATTATATACATAGAGTAATGAAATAAAATGTTTATATACTTTGAAATATGCAAAACTATATATGTATGTGTGCATCCATATTTGTTTTACATATATGTATACACACATATTAAGACACACAAATCCACTTACACATATATATTTGATTAGTGTAACAGTTTAGAACCCAATACGATTGCACTTTAAGTGCTAAGAAGTATAATTTTATGAATTTATACTATAAAAACAATTATACCCTATCGGTTTGAATTAAAATACTACAAATGTATATGGAGTTCTAAAAACTTCCTCCAGTACTTCATGTGAAACTTAGCAGAAAATAAGATTATAGTTTGACCTTTTATACTTTGGTTCAATAATTTTGAAAGGAAATGTTATGAGGAGGTACAATTATGATATTTTTAAGAAATAAATAAATGGACCTAACACTAAATCCTAAGGAGAACTTTAAAGGTAATAAACGTTTACATGTTTTCACAACTGAATGTAATTTGAAAGATAGCTAACATTAAGTTAGTCATTTAGCACAATTACTGGAAAGTCATTAAGGAACATTATTAGTTGGGGTTTTAGATTTGTACAATTAAGTCCTGTTAAGCTTCCTTATATTTGCCACATGCTAAATCATTTACAGTGTCATATTAATCATTACTTATGTTAATGGTCTGTCTAAAAGGCACTTACTTATTAGAGAAGGGATGTTTCTCGGGTAAGAACATAGTTTTAACTAAAGCTCAACATTTAGATATGCTCTAGAGTCTTTCTTAAGCATAAAACAACCTACATGATAACTTAAGATTTTAAATCTAATTTATAAAAGGTTATATGTGGATACCTACTATATATTTTATGCACATAAGTATAATTTGAATCAAAAAGCTAAATCTTATCACTCAAGTAAAAAACAGTGACTTTGAACTTTGTTTCCTTACATCTAATTTTAATATCTGAGGGGCTGAAAGCAGTTCTTAGGAATAATGCTGTTCCCAATTATCAAACAAAATAAATATAGAAAAAATTTGCCTGCATGTCAGCATGTTGTTTTGAATTGGGAAACAGTGTAACAGATTTTGGCTATGTTCCCAATTTGACATATAGAAAATATTTTAATACATATGGCCATAATGCTGTCATTCGCAATGTAAAATATTAAAATAGGTTCTGTCATTGTGGTACTGATAATTATAAGATAAAGGATAACATGTAGACACTTTTTAAACTTGATTTTGGTTCATCTACCCACCTTAAATCACAAGCAACGTTTATAGACAGACTTGAAAGCATTCTCAGGAAGTACATACCATTAATTATAAGAACTCTACTGTAATAGTTTGAACCCCTCCCCAAAACATGAATTCACAAAAGTCATTTATGATTTATACACTCACTAATTTTCATTATCTCTACAGATGCAGAATAACTAAATAAACTTAAATAAAAGACCTTTGATTAATACCTTCTTTCAGAGTGCTTATGTTTTATTAAAAAATATATAAAGGCAACTGCAGATAAATTTGGGAGAAAAGGGGCCACTTTCGCCAAGAGTGGATCAAGAAATCCTGCCAGAAGAGTATTGTCATACATAAAGGAGCAAGGTACATGGAATTCTTTTGAGAAGAGAATTCTAGGTATATAAACAAAAATTCAAATGTCCTAAGGCAAAATTGATTGTGCAAATTCAAGGCATAAAAAAAATTGAAGTCTATTTACACCAGGGTGATGTAAAAGAGTAGGGATAATGTTGCAAACAAAGCAAAATGGTAGTGATATTTATTTAGAATCTTGATAGTCGTAATGAAATATTTGAGTTCTTTTTTCCTAAGTGTTCTGGGAAGTCACTGGAGGGTTTTGCATATAGATGGTTACACTCATTTAAAGCAAATGAAAGAAGGGGCTTAAGCCTTTAATAGCTTTCATTTATAATACTTGACACACAAAGGCAATTAGTTTATTTCAGAGAGGGTATTTCAGAATATGTTTAATTTTATCTAGCCTCCTAATCCTCTTAAATTATTTTGCCCTGAAATAATTACAGAAAATGTTTCTACTTAGTCTACAAAGCAGCATTAGGAAAAGGTACAGCATATAATTTTAAACATTCAATCACCTTTTTAAGCTTTATGAAATGAAACAGGAATGTGTTAGCTTTAAGTAACATGTTCAACTACCATTAAATTTTAATAATACTAATAAATTAACTTTTAGACCATATTTATTCATTCAATAGTTACTTATCTACTTTCTATTCAATGTAAACACTGGGGCTACATGGACATTATATAGCTTATGAAGCTTATAATTTATCAGTCAAAATGCTAAAATTATATACAAAGACTTTATTATTTATACAATTTATTTAAAATATTGAAGGTTATGAAGATGCCAAACTGGTAACATGGAAAATGTAATTCAATGTATCTGTTTTTTTATTCTGTTATTTTATTAAAATATTAATATAATGATTATATATACACATATACACATAGACAAATAGAATTTAATAAACCCCATAAATTTACATAGATTAACATCTACTGACAGAAATAATCAATTTTATGTATCAAAAAATGTGCTATTACCTATCTTAATTAAGGATTATGATATGAGAACTCTTTTTTCTTTTTACCCCAAACTTAATGAAAAGCATTGAGGTTGTAAAATTGCTATTAAATTTGATGCCTGATATATAGATACAAATGCCATTAGACATCTGTACTATTTGGAAACCAGTGTGATGTAAGAAAAAGGACTTGTGAGGCACTTATAAGTTCTAATCTTGGTTACCCACGCAATCTTTGTCAAATTATTTATATTATAATTTCTCAATATTTTTAAAGTATAATTTTGAGTAATACTGAAACAGCCTTGTTGCATAGAGTGTCACCTGAGGTTCATGGTCTCACAGCCACGAAGAACAAAGATGTAGACACACACGGAGTGAGGTTAAGAGTGGAAGTTTAATAGGTGAAAGAAAGAGAAGGACTCTCTGCTGCAAAGTAGGGTCCCAGAGAAACGGGTTGCTGAATCTGCAGTGAAACGCAGGGAGTTTTATAGATGAGCTGGTATGGAGGTAGTGTCTGATTTACATAGGGTGCAAAAGACTGGTTGGATCAGGTGTGCCATTTGTGTAGGGTGCAAAAAACTGGTTGGGACTAGGTGTGCCATTTGCATAGGGCACAAATTTCTGGCCGCCTCCACCCTTAACTTTTAGTATGCAGGTGGGTTGTCTGCCTGAGCTACACCATGTTGCCCATTCCTTTGTTCCTGTACACGTGATAACAAAAAAAGGAAAGATGGAGCCTCCATGTTGGACATGCCTGGCCCCCAAGTAGCCCTTTTCTATAGGTGCAGCTGCTGGCTCTCCTCCATGCAAGCTTCCAGTGTGCTTATCTATATTTGCAGCTTGATTTTCCAGGCCACTCTTCGTTAGAAAAAAAATGACTTTGAAGGCTGCTTTTAGTTAGAAGGGAAGCTCTGCTGAGGACTCTGTTCCCCTCACTACCTGCCTAAATAACTTATTTCTACCTTCTGTATCATCTTCCCCCTGAGGAGCTGAAATCCTAAGTGCTATTAGGGAGTTCTGGATGACAACTCTTTCTGACTACTCCCTGCTGAAGAGGGGTATCTTGTGGATAACAGCAGCCAGGGTTCTTCCTGGGTTCAATCTAAGGGTCCTTGGAAGAAAGGCATGTCCATGCTTGGTTCTATCTGCCAGTACCATTTGGAGTTTAATAGCTTCTAGGTGATAAGACATAAATTTTACAAGAAGGTTTAGAATATAGGATTCAAATATGAGTATTGAGATTACCATTATGAATAGGGATACCATAGGCCATAACCATGACAGTAGAGTTTGTTCAATGCCCCACAGCCATTCTCATGGGTTGTAATACTGGTTTGTGTCCACCAGATGTCGCTGTACTTTTCTCAGAAACGTTAATATAGAAGCAACTTTTTAAAGGATAAGTGGCATCGGATTGGGTGGCTAGAGTAACTTTAGGGTTAACTTTGCTTAACTCTTTCCTGTAATTATTAATCCTAATATTCGGGTGGTAATTAGGCAGAATATTACAGCAATTAGAATTTTCCATCCAGAATTTTACACTGCAGTTGCCACACTATATAGTCCTACTGCAAACGGTAGAGTGAGTATAGCAATCCTGCAAGTGTGATCTAATCCATAATTCGATCTAAATTTTACTCGCCAAGATATAGAATTTCCCTTTGGGGTCTATGAAGTTACAAATGTAATTCCAAGGATAATCAAAATCTCCCTGGAAGTATGCATTAAAAAGAAGTTGCAATATCTGATGCCAAATCTAGAGAGGAGATGTAGAAATGACTGAATGTATCTGGTGAGTTAGGGGTGGGATTGAGTAAGAGGAGTAACCCTCACTCATGTACTTTTTTTTTTCTTTTATGATTTTCATGTAAAGATCTTTTATTTCTTCACACTGGTATCTGGAACATTCTTCTAGGCTGTTAAGGGTTGCTCCCTCAGCTTTCCAGAATTTGTCTCGAGTGTCATGCAGCCAGGAGTCAATTCCTGTAACTTTTACCACCAAGGGGGTTGAAAGAACAACAGTGTAAGGCCCTTCCCAGCTTAGGTTTAGGGAAAGAGAGACAGAAGAGTGAGCTTTTCCAAATACCAAATCTCCTGGATTAAAGTTGGTGTTATTTCTTGGGTTTGGGCTTCTGTTAATTGTATTAATTCCTGCTGGAAGTGAGCCAGAGATGTTATATGTTTAACAAGTTCAGAGGTTTTCTGATCTAATATGAGAAGATAAGGAAAGTCTATCCATACAGCATTCAAAAGGACTCAGACCTAACTTTAAAAGGGTATTTCTTACCCACCATAAAGTCAAGTGGAGAAGAGTGACTCAAGGAAGGTGAGTCTTTTGGGACAGTTTTCTAAGGTGTCTTGATAATATCATTTGTCTTCTCCACTTTTCCTAAGGACCGGGGTCTGCAAACACAATGGAGATGATACTGTAAGCCCAGTGTTTTGAAACCCCTGTGTGGCAGCTGCCTTAAATGAGGGGCCTTTGTCACTTTGGAGGTACTTAGGAAGACCAAAGTGGGAAATGATTTCATTAACTAACACTTTTATTACCTCAGAGGCCTTTTCTGTACAGCATGTAAATGCTTTTATCCAGTTAGTGCAAGTATCTCCCTATATTAGGAAATACTGGATTCTCTTCATTTTTGGCATGTGGGTGAAGTTTATCTGCCAGTCCTCCTATGAATAGCTTCCCATCCTTTGGGTTGAGGAGGAAGGAGCTGCCTGTTAAGGGGATTATTTTTAAGACACACTTCATAAGCATTAATAATTTGCTTGACTGTTTTAATAAGTTCTCACCTGAAAACAATCTTAGGTCACACTGTTAAATTTTATCTCTTCCCAAGTGAAAAGTTTGGTAAAGGATATTAAGGAATTTCCATTGGCTGGAGGCTGGCAAGTGGAGTTTGCCATTCTCTGACTGTCACCATCCTGAGGGCTGGGAAGTATACTCTTGAGAGATTACCCATTCTATTTAGGAGAGCATTGAGGCTTAATTTATTGAGTCTTCCCACATTACAGGGGTTTCAAGTGTGGGGAACCCCTGAGGTTTTCTTGCCACTGACTTGACTGGCTGATCAGTTAACTTGTATCCTTTAGCTATTTCATCTTTTCCCTTCTGATGTCCCTTGCTACAACGTAGCATTACTACCTCTTATGAAAGGAAAATTGAGGATAATAACCTGCTAATTTCCTGGTGGTATTTTATAGGTGATCCATTAGCAGTAAGAAAATATGTTTCCTTCCAAATGGCAGCCTGAAGAACTGAGAAAGCATACTTGGAGTCAGTGTAAATGTTAACTACCTTTCCCTTCCTTAATTCAAGTGCTCTTGTAAGATCTATCAGTTCAGCTAGTTGAGTGCTTGAGCCTGGAGAGACAAATGCACCTTCAATAACATCATTCAGAATGACTACTGTATATCCAGCCTTACTGACTCCTTGCTCCACAAAGAAACTTCCACCTGTGAAGAGGGTCCAGTCTGGATCTTCTAGGGGACTATTCCTGAGATCCTCCCTGATTGCATAGGTCTGTACCACAACTTGTTTACAGTCATGTTCAGTTTCCCCAGTTTCCTCAGGGAGGAAAGTGGCTGGGTTTAGATGAGAACAAGTTTTTAATTGGATTGTAGACCCTTCTAACAGCAGAGCCTGATATTTAAGGAACCAACCGTCTGTTAGCCAAAGTCTCCCCCTAGAAGACAGCAATCCTGCTATGTTAGGTGGGGTATAAAAACTTGAGCCATTTCCCAGGGTTAATTTGGTGGCTTCTAGCAATAGTAGGACCACTACAGCAACTGATCAGAGGCATACTGGCCATCTTTTAGCCACCAAATCAAGTTATTTATGCAGGTAGCCCACCGGCTGCTGAGCTGGTCCTCGGGCTTGAGACAAAACTCCCCGGGCCATTCTCTGACTTTCTGAAACATAAAGATTGAAGTCATTCCCTATGAGAAGGCTGAGGGTTAATGCCTTAAGTAAGGCTTATTTTAGCTAATTAGAGCCTTTTGAGCTTCAGGTTCCCAGGTTTGGAAATGAGTTTTAACCACCTGAGTTTCTTCTATGAGGTCACATAGGGACAAGCTGTCTCACCATAGCTAGGTAGCCTAGTCTGCAAAATTTTGTAATGCCCCAAAATCCTCTTAGTTGCTTCAGGGTTTTAGGTTGAGGAAAGGAGAAAATAGGCTTAATTTGTTTTTCTACTAATGTTCTAGTCCCTTCAGACAACACCCAGGTACTTTGCAGAGGTTTGACAAAGCTGTGCCTTGGATTTTGATACCTTATATCTTCTGTCAGCTAAGAAAATAAGAAGAGCTTTGTTGCCTTCCTGAAAAGCTTTCTCAGTTGAGGCACAGAGCAGTATGTCATCTATGTATTGAAAGAACTTGTCCTGAGAATGGGAAAACTCAGAGAGGTCCTTTGACAATGCCTGTCCAAACAAGTGAGGACTGTCTCAAAATCCTTGAGGCAGCACCATCTATGTTAACTGGAGAGTTTGGCCAGAGGGATCTTTGAAGGCAAACAGGTATTGAGAGTCAGGATGTAATGGTGTAAAGAAAAAGGCATCCTTTAGATCTAGGACTGTGAAACTTTTAGTTCCCTCAAGTATTTGGGTTAGAAAGATGCAGGGATTAGGTATCAATGGATGAATTGGAACTATAGTTTTATTAATGAGGCAGAGGTCCTGAACCAGTCTCCATTCCTCCATTAGGTTTTTGTGTTCCTAATATTGGAGTGTTGCAGGGGCTGTTCCAGGGTTTGAGAAGGCTCTGTGGTTTCAGTTATTAATAATGGTTTCTAGCCCTTTTATAGACTCTGGTTTTAGGAAATATTGCCTCTGGTTAAGAAAAGAAGTGGGATCCTTAAGGTGGATCCAGACCAGTCTAGAGGTTACAACTGAACCTATTTTTCTTGAGTTGCCCACACTTCTGGATTAATATTAGCTTCCATCAGGGGGAGACAAAGAGTTTGTCCTGGGGCTATATAGATGCTTGCCCCCCATGCAAGCTAAAATGTCTCCACCTAATAAAGGAGTGGGACTTTCAGGCATAATTAAGAAAGCATATGTAAATAATAGGCTCCCCCAACTACAACTAACAGGTTGAGATAAATATCATGGTAGTCCTATAGAAAGAGGGAACGCCTGGATTAGAAAGAAGAAAGAGACTAGCTCCAGTGTCCAGAAAGAGGTCCATCTTCCTTCTTTCAATTTCCAGAATCACCTGGTGCAGTAATGGCAATTTGAGCCACTGGAGTCGGGGGTTTGAGCCCCAGGACCCATCAGGCCTGTTGGATCATCTGTGAGACTGGTTCTGAACCTGGTGACCTCCATCTCTGGGGACGATTCAATCTCCAGTGGTCCCTGCCACAGGCTGGACAGAGTTGAGATGGCTTCTTCTTGCTGCCTGTACACTCTTGCTTAAAGTGCCCTGATTTGCCACACTGGTAGCATCTAGTGGATGTACCTCTGGGATCCTGGACTTTTCAAGCCTTCTAAGCAGCTATGAGAGTCTTTATTCTTCTCATGTGTTTCCTTTCTTTTTCCTGGGCCTCCTCCTGGTCCCTATTATAAAAGACCAAGGTGGCTACCCTCAGGAGGTTTTTCAAGATGCTATCTAGTTCTATAGCCTGTTTCTACAGTTTCCTTCTAATATCAGAATGTGCCTGTGTAATAAACTTTCCCTTTAGGATTACCTGTCCCTCGATTGAATCAGGGGA
Source organism: Colobus angolensis palliatus (assembly GCF_000951035.1). Taxonomy (NCBI): domain Eukaryota; kingdom Metazoa; phylum Chordata; class Mammalia; order Primates; family Cercopithecidae; genus Colobus; species Colobus angolensis. Next base: position 2,529,353 of record NW_012115055.1, on the reverse strand, counting down.
TAAGGAAGTGTGTTTTCTTATTTCCTCTTTCAGCCTTTCCATGAAGGCTGAGGAATTCTCATCTGGCTTTTGATCTAACATGGACCATTTAGGGTAATTAAGAGGTTTGGCCCTAGTTGTTCATAGACCCTCCAATATGCACATTAAAAAGTGTTTCATTTGCCATTCATCTGTGGAGTCATTGGGATTCCAGTTAGGGCTGTCAACAGGTACTGCCTCTCTTTCTATTGGGAATGGTGATGCCCCTATTTCTTTGCCTTCTGTATTTTCTCTTTTCCTTTTTGTCTTACAATAGGAGACATATTGCTTGTATATAAAGTTCTCTGCTGCCTACGGAGCTGCCTGTTTTACAGCTGCAGTTAAAATTTGGCTTAAGAGAAGCATAACATCATTCCATGTGAGGTCACCTGAGTTAAATTTTGGAAAACTTCTATGTACCTATTGGGGTCATCAGAAAATTGGCCAAAATCTCCCTTTATTTGCCTAAGCTCCTGCAATGATAAGGGAACTGGAACCCTAGTGCCATAACCTCCACTGGGCATTTCCTGTAAGAATAAGAGTGAAGGTGGGGGAGGTGGAGTTTTGGAGATGGTGGAGATGGGCAAGTTGATGGTGTGGTTGAAGGTGGCCCTGAATAAGGGGGAAAGGAAGAGCTGTAACACTCAATAGCTGCCTTAGATGGTTCTCCTGGAAGTTGCTTCTCTAGTTTTGGGGAGTTATTCCCTTTGGGCCTGCCTGATGTGACTGTTGTAAGAGCTAGGCTAATTGTGTAATTCTTGCAAAGCTCTGGATTGTCTCACATAGCAAAGAAAGACTGTACATAGGGGACCTTGGACCATTTGCCCTCATGTCTACAGAAAACATCAAATTGTTGGATAGTGTTAAAATCAAGGCTTCCTTCTGCAGGCCAGGTTGGTTAAAGATAGTAAGAAGGCCATGCCCTTGTGCAAAAGGAAATGACCCACTTTTTCTTCAAAGTCTCAGGGTCAAAGGACTACCAGTGTTTTAGAATGCAATCCAGAGGAGTACAGGCTGAAATTGTTTGTTACCCATCTAGAAAGAGAAGTGAGAAAAAGGTGTACCTTTATTCTCCTTCATTTCCTTTGGAATGGCCCAGGTGGAGGAGAATACAGTGGGAGCGTTCCCCCAAACTGTTTTTCCTCTTTGGTTTCATATGCCCTGGCATCCATTAAAGGTGCCACCCATGGATACAGGCATGATACTCAGCCATGGATCTGGAGGAAATAAGAGGTGGCATTAGTTACACTTTCACATGCCCCTGTAGGCCTTTGTTGGTGATTACTCTTTGACTTCCTAGGCTTGTGTGATCTGCATGACTCCCCAGTAGATAAATCTCAGGAAAGACTACCAACTATTGTATTTGGGCAAGGTCTCTTAATGGGCAGAGTGTATTGGGTTGAGCTCTATAATCTGCTATTATGTCCCTGACTAAATCATTTATTCTTAGACAGTGGTTCTGGTTAATTTCTGGACATAAAATCCCCTTACTATTTAAGTGCTCTTTTAATTCCATAAGGCAGAATAGATGCCTTGAAAGAACGTAGAGACCAAATGGCAGTTTTCCTGCTGATGGGACAGTGTTGGGTCTAAAATTTGGATTTGGAGACATTTTTCTCTTCATTGTTGAGTTTTCCCAGTGACTGAAGGGGCATAAAGCCTGGTCTCTAGTAGAGGGGTAAAAAAGGGAGGATAATTGGAAAACTAGAGTGTTTTCGCAAAAGGCCAATAAAATGCCTCATGGAGAGGATCTGTATTTCACTAGATGGTGCTGTAGGCCTTGAAATACCATGTGCCCTCTGGCCAGGTGCATTGGCTCAAGCCTATAATCCCAGCACTTTGAAAGGCCGAGGTGGGTGGATCACTTGAGGTCAGGAGTTCGAGACCAGCCTGACCAATATGGTGAAACCCCATCTCTACTCAAAGTACAAAAATTAACCGGGTGCGGTCGTGCTCATCTATAGTCCAAGATACTAGGAAGGCTGAGGCAGGGGAATAGCTTGAACCTGGGAGGTGGAGCTTGCAGTGAGCCAAGACTGCACCACTATACTCCAGCCTGGGCAACAGAGCAAGACTTCATCTAAAAAAAAAAGAAATACAATGTGCTCTCCAGACCAAGGCTAGAGAGAGAGATGTTCACTGATGGGGGCAGGGAGGAAACCCTCTGTTCCTAGAAAATCACAAAAATACCAAGCCCTTGAGCTATATTCCTGGTTTTATGGCATTTGCTGAACTTGCCTAATAGGATTATTTTCCTGAACTGTAAAAATTTCCACGGCATTGTATACAGAGAGGGGACAGGAGGCAAGGGGGACAAGGAAAGGAAAGGAGGGAAGTTGCAATATAAAAAGATTGAAGATCCTACTGCCAATGCCCATTGGGCAGTCAGAGGCTGGGGTTAGTCCAGAAGCCTTCTGTTAACATTGGGGTGTAGCCCCAGCCAGAAACCCTTAGTTGCCTCTGGACTTCTTTCAGCCCTTCACGATGGCTAGGCTCACCAGGAAAGGAAACCAGTTTGAAACAGAGTCAGTATTCCCAGCACCCTGAAGACTCAGGGGGATTTGCTAAGTTCTCCCCAGCAAGCCTGTCATCTGAATCTTAAGAACACTAGCCATACAAATGGTTTTTTTTACTGGCCATCAGACACTCAGTTTTAAGTTTGATTTTAAAATTAAGGGAAGAAAGCCCCCAAATGAAAGTCAATATGGGAGATCCCCTCCTATACTTATCCTTCCAATGAATCTACCTTGGATCCTGAATGGGCCTCCACAATGAAACAGCCTCATTGTCTGGAGTATCACCTGATCGCAGCCATAGACAACAAGAATGTCGACACACAAAGTGAGGTTAAGAGCTGAAGTTTTATAGGTGAAAGAAACAGAAGAGTTCTCTGCTGCAGAGAAGGCTCCCAGAGATATGGGTTGCCAAATCTGTGGTGAAATGCAAAGAGTTTTATAGATGAGCTGGTGAGCAGGCAGTGTCTGATTTACATAGGGTGAATCAGGTGTGCTGATTCCAACATAGGTTGGAACAGGTGTGCTATTTACATAGGGCATGAGATCTGGTTTGGTCTAGGTGTGCATTTGCATAGGGCACAAATTTCTGGCTGCCCACACCCTAATATTTTATGATGCAAGTGGGTTCTCTGCCGAAGCTGTGCCATGTTGTCCATTCCTTTGTTCCTGTACACATTGTAACAACAACAAAAAAGGAAAATGAAGTCTCCATATTGGACATGCCTGACCCCAGGTAGGACTTTTCTATTGCTACAGCTGCTGGCATTTTCCCATGCAAGCTTCCAGCTTGCTTATCTATGTTTGTAGCATGATTTTTCAGGCTGCTATTTGTCATAAAAGACATGATTTTGGGGACTGCTTTTTGTTAGAAGGGAAGCTCTGCTGAGGACTCTGTTGCCCTCACTATCTGCCTAAATAATTTATTTCTACCTCCTGTATCAATACAGCTTAGCATTTTACTGATGTCAAAAGATATCATCTGTTTCATGATAATAAATGCTAATTATCTTTTTATTAAGCATACATCATATCTCCAACATTATGCAAAAACTTTACATGCTATATCTTGATTCTGCAGTATTTTAAGATAACTATCTATAGTTCTATTTTATAATTGGAAACCTGAGTTACTTAAAGGATAGGTGACTTTACAGTGTCTTGCAGACATTAACAGGGCAAATTCTGAATTCAGGCCACTCCAACTAAGAGGGCCATGATTTTGACACAAACCCTACAATCTTTAAATACACAGAGTGTTAGAACCAAAAGAATGTTAGTTTCTTGAGGGCAAATATTTTTGTCTTAATAATTCACTGCTGCATTCCTCATCCTTAGACTAATTCCCAACTTAGTGGTTACAAAATACATAAGAGTATACATTCACCCAATATTACTTGCCTTAAAAGGTTAAAGCAGTTCAAAGAGGAGACACTTGAGTAAATGAGATTATAAATGTTTACTTCCCTTCATAGTATGTGATGAATATATGTAAATGACTAACATTATTTTAAAAGTTATAAAGATTGTTTCTATCTTGTCATATAGGTTTATAATAGAACCAAAGCATCAAGACTTCAACTGTGTTAAATGTATTACTTTCTGGATACAAAGATACAAATAAATGATCTATATTACTAAAAACACCAAAGAAAACATGGATACACATGACAGATTGTAAAAATTTTTTTTTCTTTCTTGTAAAGTGTGTGATCAAAAAGGATACCAAGGTACTTGAGACAAATGAAAAGGGAGTAGCTTCAGAGCAAGCACTCTATGTATTTAATCTATCAAAATCTGTGGTTTCCAGAGAATGAAGTGAGGATTGATACTGACCCTAAGAGGGCATAAAATAACTTTTTGGAGGATGATAAAAATGTTCTATACCATGACTGTGTTGGCGGTTACCTGACTGCATCCATTTGTCAGAACTTATGGAACTAACCATTTTAAAAGCAAGGATTGTGCTGTATGCAATTGTATCTCATGAACTTGAAAAAAATATTAACCACATAGGGACTTCCTACATTTACCTTTTATTGCTCCATTCTTCAATTTCTGGCCACAAACAGTTTCAAGATTTGTAACTTTCTATGTTTGCACAAGACTACATTCAATTGGCTTTCATTTATTTAGTAAACTGATTCCACTTAAAATCTTTCTTTAGTTCTTCTTCCAAAAGATGATCTGCTGAGTAGGAATCTCACAACATCTTTACCAGAAAAATATTATTGTGAAGACTTTATCTGTAGTCATCGAAGAGAGTCAGGTTAGGGTCACAAAAGCCTGTCACAACTGAATTTGATTAAAATATTTTAGAAATGGTTATAAATTTTGGTAAAACAATAAATTGGGTAAAATTGAATTGTTATGAGACTAATGTATTTATAATTAATAAATGGTTTCTGAATGTGTTATGCAAAGAAGAATTCTAAAAATATTTTAAATAAAGGTAGACCCATTTAATTAATTGAGTAGCCTCAATGATTATTATGATAAACTTTTAGATGTATCTTCATAGAGATTTAGCCCTTGTAAACTATTTATAATATTTCTCATTAGTTTATAATGCTATCATCAACAACTTCTTATAATCTAATGGTAACAAAACTCAAGAGAGAAGAAAATGTAGAGACCTTAGAATAATAGAAAATTGAATGCTAATTTATCATGTAATTTGGGAATGCTGTAATTAAGCTTTACAAATCTCAGTTTTCTCATGTAAAATGTAAAGATAAGATAACTGTCTTATGAAGTCTTTCTGAAGATTTTTTGAGACAACATATGAAACCCACTAAACATGTATCAGGCAATTACTAAAATATTAAAACATGGTATTTAATATAATCACTACTTTTCATGTACATATGGGAGATAAAATTTTCTTTAGCTATAAATTTTGCTTTAATGGTGAACTTATCCTTGTTTTTGTAAGTTCATGCAATCCATTTAGGCAAAGAGCCAAAAAAAAGGGGGCAAAAATAATTACGATTCATTGCTAGAGATTGAAAGTATTTGTCATTAATGAACAAATCTCAGGATCGCACTGATACTGATAAATTGCACATAATGTGAGCACAGCTGTTGCAGAACCTAAGTGTGTGCAGGAGGGACTTTTGAGGAGATTGAGTATGAAAGCTGTTGATGCAGCTCTCCCAAGCCATTGTCAAGAAAAATTGATATATAATAAGTTTTCCTTAATGTAATAATTTAACTTACATTAAAACTTATGACTATATCTCTTCATAAGAGTAGCTCATTTTATAGATAAAAAGCTATAGATTACAAGACATTCCCACTCTTTATGCCATTTCCTAACCAAAGAAGATTAGTATTCAGCAGCAAATGATTCTTTTTTTTTTTGAGACGGAGTCTTGCTCTGTCACCCAGGCTGGAGTGCAGTGGCCGGATCTCAGCTCACTACAAGCTCCGCCTCCCGGGTTTATGCCATTCTCCTGCCTCAGCCTCCCCAGTAGCTGGGACTACAGGTGCCCGCCACCTCGCCCGGCTAGATTTTTGTATTTTTTAGTAGAGACGGGGTTTCACAGTGTTAGCCAGGATGGTCTCGATCTCCTGACCTCGTGATCCGCCCGTCTCGGCCTCCCAAAGTGCTGGAATTACAGGCTTGAGCCACCGCGCCCGGCCCAGCAAATGATTCTTGTAGATATTATTCATTTTTTACATTATTACTTTTTAGGCAACATTTTATTTTAAAATTGGAGGTATAAAATTCTATTTGGAAATATGTTTTGATTTGTCCATTTAGTATATATTTTAAAATGTAGCATACATATATTCCCTACCATAAAAGATTAGGGCAAACTAGAAAGTCTTGTGTCTGCACAACTGAGAGAAGCAAATGTTAGTGTTATGAACCCAGTTGCAGTCATCACATAGGTTATTTTAGGAGAGAAAAAAATGATAAATGAAGGGATATTAGAAAAACAATTTGATTTGGAAACAAAAATTTAAAGCAAACTAAAATTAGGTTATTATATATTCCAACAGAGGAGTATAGTAAGAGAGAATACAGACATAGCATCCAAATAGTATCCAAAACGCTTTGCATAAAATGAAGAGCACAGGGGCAAAATAGTCTTACTAGAGAGGGAGACTGATAAAGCAAGCTGCCTTTCCAACTGAGATGAGTAGAAAGAGTAACAAACTCTAGAGTCAAATTCAAACATTAAGTTATACAAAAAAATTATTTTTACCAAACCTGGGATATAATTTGGAAACTAGGTAATATTAACATTAAAGAGCATATATTGGAGGTTGATCCAAGATTTGGGTGGCATATTACTCTTGATTAACTAATTTTTTTAATCTTTTGACCAATGTCGTTCCGACTATAGTTAGTAGCAATATATTCTGTGCTTCACAATGGTTAAGAGAGTAGCTTACAAATAAATGTTCTCACCACAAATAAAGATAAATATGTGAACTAATGCCTATGTTAAATACTTTGATTTAGCAATTTCACAATGTATACATATATCAAAAATCATGTTGAATGCCATAAATACATACTATTATTACTTGTCGATTAAAAATTAATTTTAAAAAAGATCATGTGGGTTTAGCAACAAGGGTGATGACATAAAATCCAAGAACATTAGACTAGGGCAGTTTACAGTTTTTCCTCATTAGTACTTTGACCTTCAAACAGTGGTTTTCAAAATTCAGTGTCTAAGAAACACCTGTGATACTTCATTAAGGTGCAGATTTCTCAGTATTTTACATAGAAATTCTGATTCAGTAAGTCTGAAATGGAGCAGAAAATTATTATAAATTAATATTAAAGGATTTCCATGAACTATGTAGCATAAGAGACTCTTATTGCTAAACACAGCATGCAATGAACACAAACACTGATTATGCATGGTAAGAATCATGATTAGCATGATTTCACCCTTTTTGATAAGAAACATGTGACATAGCCTTCCCTGGTTTATACATCTTTTGCTTGGATGAAAGAAAAGAAATGGCAGGTTATCCTTTGGGTTATATTCTTGCCTATACATGAGAACTGGTTCTTAGTCATATGGTACTGAATTTGTAATAATAATATCATTAATAGTAACACATACATATAGTGCATATTATGTCTCAGATGTATTTAATACTCACAACACCTCAGTGAAGTATGCATTATTAGTTTTTCCATTTAGAAAAGAAACTGTCGTACAGAGACATTATTATAGCTGACCCACAGATATCCAACTATGAAGTGGCTGGGCAGGGATTCAAATCTCTTGATTCTGATTTAAGAGTACATTCTCTTAACCCCCATAATATAATTTATCACCAATTTAAATAAATACTAAATATTGTGTTATAAATATTTTAGTTGTATTCATGACAACTTAAAGACTTTTACTGCTTCTCTGACTTCAGACAAATTGAGGCAAGAGATAATACACAGCTACCAGGAACAAAAACACTAGTATTCTGGCATCAATTTAGCGTGAAATTTCTATCATCTTCAAGACTGATGCAGCATCAACGAGATCAAACATCTAGAAAGTCTAGTTGAGTCTAGGTCAGGAACCAGAAATCTAACTGCTGAGAATGACAGAAATTGCAGATGATATCAGGCCGAAATAGTATGATTCAGGCTAAACTTACTTCAGAGCTCTGCCACGCAAGTGTGAAACACTTTGCCATCAAAGAGGGAAGAGCAAAAAGTTAAACTTTAGATCAGTAATCATAGTTTGTATTTTATGCACTTGTCTTGTTCTGTAGCTTATATGCACTTGTATTCTCATTCCTTTTTCAATGACATAGTACCTTTATGGCCCATACTTGGTTTTCCTAAACTTTACAAATATTTTTAGTAAGCATATCAACATACACACACACAAACACATATACACACACACACATGCTTGAAAGTGGAATCTTAGATATCAACTACAAAAAGCGTATGTGCGTTGGTCTTTCTGACAAACATAGAATAATTTTTTAGCTATGATCAAGAAAGTGATCCAGTGGACAGGTTTAAATCTGGTACTCTTTAGTTCTGGAGAGAAGCGTACACTGGCCACGACTGAAGGAAGAACGCTTATTCAGCTGTTTTCTCCATTTTATCCGAAATGTATTAGCAGGTGGTAAAACTGTGAGCTGTTTTAAATTGTTTTTATGTAAAACTAATTCATAATTGTGCTGGATTTCACCAAAACAGCTTCAATATTCCCCTAAGCGTGACTAAATTTTAGACAGGTTACTGCTCACTGACTCTAGGTCCCTGACTCCTTTTTGTTTTCCTTTGTGCAGTGACTTTAGAAAACTTCCCAATTATAAACTCTTTCTCTGACCCCTTGAGAAATACACTTTCTTTCAACTTCTTGCCAATTTTACAACACAGGAAGATATTTTTCAACAACATGAGAGGTATCTTTTTGAAGTGAAATCATTAAGGAGCAGCACACCTATCTACCAGTCTCCATGGGAGCCTCCGTGGAGGCTGCTGTGTAGTAAACAGAAATGGACTAATCACATTGAGCAACTTCATCCCTAATGTCTTCCAGCCCCCTAGTCCTTTTGCACTACCTCATTCCAGCTCTGAAAAACTCTTTGAACTTTTTTCACTGGAGTTGAGGTAATTCTCTCTCCCATATTGCAGCAGTCCTGAATAAAGTCTTGCTTGCCTATTTAACTTGTCTGGTGCAATTTTTTTTTTTAACAGATTTTGTTATAAATGCATGATATGTAGAAAATATTTTCCATTCTACAAAGAAAGCTTGATCTGAAAACATTTCCCATAAGATTACTCTTTCTTTTGGTTAAACGTATTTTATTTAAAATCTTTAATGAACATACTCAAATTCTAAATCATTGAAAATCTATTTTTAATGGCCATTCTAAATGTTTTGTTATTGTTGCTGCTGCTGTTGCTGTTTCTGTTGTTTACTCATTCCATGTGGACTACATATCTGTAAAAGCCAAAAATTAGAGAATACAAGAAAGAATATAAAGCTCCACTAGTATTTATTTCTTAATATGAAGAGAAGTACAAGGAAGTAGTAATAAATGCTGAAGGGTTGAAATAGCCATTCCAGTAAGTCTTCCCCTTTAATGAGCTTCCTGGAAGTTGACAGTGAATTCTGCTGTCATCTTATTAGAGAGAACTGGTCCAGAAAACCAGCATTAGATACAAAGTATTCAAAGAAGTGTGACTATTTATTCACCATCTTCTAGAGGAAGTCAAGACAAAAAGAGATTGCGATGGCTTTGGAGTACTCAATCACAGTCTGCTTTAATGATTTATTTATATTTTATTATATTTTTAATACAGTTTACATTCAAATGTGTACATTTTATGTACATTTTGAGATATTTTACAACTATGTACTCATGCAACTACCAAATTAAGGTGCCATAATTTCTTTCCATCAATGAAAATTACGTCATTCTGCTTTGCAGCAAATGGATATTTGGTTATTCCTAATGGTTATTCCTGTCTACAACTGATTTAATTTCATTCACTATAGATTTTTTTTTCTAGAAATTAAAATGCACAGAATCATATAGCATGTGCTTTTTCGTCTTACTCTGTTGTAATTAAGTTTTTACTTTACAAAAAATACATATTTATCATGTAAATGTTATTCTGAAATATAAATACATTATGGAATAACTATATTGAGCTAATTGTTATAACTATTACCTCAAATACTCATCAATTTTGTGGTGAGAATACTTATAATCTACTCTATTAGCAATTTTCAAGAATAAAATATATTTTTATTAACGATAGTCACTATGTTGGACAATAGACCTCTTGAACTTATTCTCCCTGCCTAACTGAAATTTGATTTTGTTGACCAACATCTCTTCAAACTCTACACTTCCTGGGCTCTGACAAAGAAAATTATACTCTCTACTTCTATGAATTCAACTTTAAAAAATAGGACACATAAGTGAGATAATGTGGTATTAGTCTTTCTATGCCTGGCTTATTTTACTTAACATAATGTCTTCTAGGTTCATTCATGTCATGAAAAATGACAAAATTTCTTTCTTTTAAAAGTTTAATAATATTCCATTGTGCACATATACAATATTTTCATTATCCACTCACTGTTGATGAACACTTAGGTTGAGCTCATATATTATTGGCTTTTGTGAATAATGCTGTCATGAATATGAACATATGATACAGATATCTCTTCTACATACTGATTTCATTTCCTTTAGATATGTACCCTATGATGTGAATGCTGAATCATATAATAGTTCTATTCTTATTAACGTGAAGATATTCCATACTGTTTTCCATACTGGCTGTACTAATTTACTTTCCCACCAACAGATTGAAAGAGTTCTTTTTTCCCCCATACATGGCAGCATTTGCTATCTTTAGTGTTTTTAGTAATAGCTATTTTAACAGGTGTAAGTTGATCTCTCATTGTAGTTGTACTTTGCATTTCCCTGATGATTAATGATGTAGAGCAGTTTTTCATGTACTTATGACCATTTGTATGTCTTCTTTTGAGAAATTTCTGTTTAGATCCTTTGCCCATTTCTAAATTATTTGTTTCATTGCTACTAGGTTGTATGAGTTTCCTTTGTATTTTGAATGGAAACCCTTTGTTAGATACATGGTTTGAACATATCTTATCCATTTCATAGGTTGCCTCATAATTCTCTTGATTGTTTCCTCTGTTATATGGAAATGTTCTACTTTGATGTTGTTCCATTTGTCTATTTTGCTTTTGTTGACTGTTTTTCGGTTTACATCTAAAAAAATCATTCCCCACATAAATGTAATGGAGCTTTCTTCCTATGTTTTCTTCTAGTGGCTACACAGTTTCAGTTATTGCATTTAAGTCTGTAACCCATTTTGAGTTGATTTTTGTATATGGTATGATGTAAGGGTCTAATTTCATTCTTAGGTTTTTAAATTTTAATTTCTATGAATACATAATAGCTGTACATATATTTAGGGGGCATATGTGATATATGAAACAAGTATACAGTGTGTAATGACAAATCTTGATAACTAGGATTCTTACCTCCTAAAATATTTATCATTATTTATCAGAAATACTGTTGGATACAAAGAATGTTACCTAGTATTTAGTAGCACAATAGGGCAATTATAATTAATAATAATTTCATTTATCTGAATGTGAAAATCTACGTGTCTCAATACCATTGTTTAAAGGGACTATCTTTTCCCTGCTTTGTGTTCTTCTCAACTTCGTTGAAAATCAGTTGGTTGTAAATGTGTGGATCTATTTCTGGGTTCCTTATTCTGTTCCATGGCTCCATGTGTCTGCTTTTAGGTAAGCATAATGATGTTTTTATTACTATAGATTTATAGTGTATTTTGAAATCAGGGCTGCAATGTCTCTAGCTTTATTCGTTTTGTTCAAGATTGTTTTCATTATTCTGGATCTTTTGTGGTTCCATGCAAACCTTAAGATTGTTTTTCCTATTTCTCTCAATAACATGATTGAAAATTTGTAGCATGCTGAATCTGTAGATTGTTTTCGGTATTATGGATATATTAATAATATTCACCTAATCTATGAACACGAGATATCATTCCTTTTATTGTGTCTTCAAGTTCTTTCATTCATTGGTTAAATTTTTCCCTAAGTAACTCTTTGTAGCTATTATAAAAAGGACTATTTATTCTCTTTTTAGATATTTCATTGTTAGTATATAAAATCCTATTGTTTTTTTCTATCTTTCAATTTTATTTAGTATATTTATCAGATCTAATAGTTTTTTATTTGGTGGAGTGTTTAGAATTTTCTATATAGAAGATCATGCCATCTTCAAATGAGGAAAATTTAACTTTTAATTATTCCATTTAGGTGTCTTTTATTGTTTTCATTTATCTAATTACTCTGGCTGGGACTTCCAGTACTATATTGTATAGGAGTAGCAAGAGTGGGCAAAATTGTCTTATTTCATATCTTAGGGGAAAAGCTTTAACATTACCCTGTTGAGACTGATGTTATCTCTGGGTTTGTAACATATAACCTTTATTGTGATGTAAATTCCTTCTACATCTGATATTTTAGACTTTTCATCATGAAAACATGTTGAATTTCATCAAAAATATCCTTTATATCTATAAAAATGGTCACATAGATTTTGTTAACGTGGTGTGTCACATTAATAGATATGTCTATTTTAAACCATCTTTGCATCTCTGGCATGTGATAATTTCTCTCTTTCTCAGTTTGTGCTGCTTTAACAGAATACTTAAAGTGGATAATTTGTGAGAAATATACATTTATTTCCCACACTCAAGTATTTATAAAAAACAAATACTAGATTCCAGAAAGTCCAGATCAAGGTGCCAACATCTTCTCAGGGTCTTCTTACTGTGTTTCCACATAGTGGAATGTGGAATGGCCAGAAAGGATGAACACCCTGTCCTCACATGGTAGAATAGAAAAAGAAAGCAAACTTCCCTCACAAGTCCTTTTTATAATGGCATTAGTCCATTCATAAGTGTGGCACCCTCTTGATCTAATCACCTTTCAAAAAACTATGCTTCTCAATACATTAGGGATTAAGTTTTAACAGAAAATTTGGAGAGGACAAAATTCTGTCCCTGGCACTCCAAAATTGATGTCCTTATACAAAAAATACATTCCATTCACATAACCCCCCAAATTAAATTATTTAATTTAAACAATCTATTTATGTTTTAAACTTAGAGACAGTGCTTTGCTGTTACCTAGGCTAGACTCCAACTCCTGGGCTCAAGTGATTTTCCTGCCTCAGCCTCTAAGTAGCTGGGACTGTAGGTTTGCACTCCTATGCCCAGCAGCCCCCAAATTCTGAACTCATCCCAACATCAACTTTAAAATCTAAGTCTAAAACTTCATCTAAATCAGATCTGGGTGAGACTTAAGGCACAATTTATTACAAAAATAAATTTTTCTCTTGCGGAGAGCCTGTGAAATCAAACAAGTTATGTGCTTTCAAAATCCAATGGTGAGACAGGCATAGGACAGACATTTCCATTCCAAAAGGTAGTGGTAAGAAAGGAGAGAGGTAACAGGGCTCAAGTAAGCCCAAAACTCAAAAAGAAAAACAAAATTAAATCTTAAGGGTTAATTATAATCTTCTTTGACTCCATGTCTGGGCTTCTGGACACACTAGAGTGGGAGTTGGGTCCTTAAAGCCTTGGACAGCCCTGTAACCATGGCTTTGCTGGGCAAAGTGCGAACAAAAGCTCTCATAGGTTGGAGTCATGTGCCTATAGCTCTCACAGGCTGGCATATCATGCTGATTGCTCTACAGTTATGGGGTCTCAGAGGCAGTCCTGCTCCCACAATTCCACTAAGCATTGCACTATTGGGGGCTCTCCGTGATACCTCCACCTAAGTAGCAAATTGTTGGTTGGGCACCAAGACTTTCTGAGGCATCCTTTCAAATAAAGATAGGTGAAGTCATGCCTCCACAGCTCCTATACACCATACACCTTCAGAGTAAGCACCATATACTTGCCGCCATAGCTCACCTTTTGCACCTTCCAGAATTGTGGCCTGAGATGCACCTGGGCCTGCCTAAGGAAAACACAAGGAGCATATACTTGCGACAGCCCTGGACAGTGAGTCCAAAAGTACTCATTGCACCCCGGGACCCTCCCTTTAAAAAATTCTGACTGCAAGGCTCTAGCACTCTTGACTTGTGATAAGATGGAAAGCTTTGAAGACCTCTGAAATTCCTTTAGGGTAATTCTCAAGGAACTAGAAGAACAAAAACAAACTGAATCCAAAGTTAGTTGCAGGAAGAAATTAATAACCGTCAGTGCAGAAATAAATGATATAAAGAGTAGGAAAACAATAAAAAAGATCAACGAAACTAGTTTTAAAATTGACATTAACAACCATAAAATTGACAACTATTAGACGAAGAAAGAAAGAGAATACTCAAATAAATAAAATCCAAAATTAAAGAATATTACAACTGAATCAACAGAAATGCAAAGGATCATAAATGACTTATGAATAATTATACACCAGTAATTTTCTTGATGCATATAACCTACAAAGACTGAATTATAGAGAAATACAATAGCTTAACCGAATAGCCTAATAATGAGTAAGGATATTGAAACTGTAATGGAAAGTTTCTCAATAAAGAAAAGCTCATGACCTGATGGCTTCACTGATGAATTCCATAAAACTTTTACAGAAGAATGACTCCCACTTTTTCTCAAATTTCCCAGAAAATTGAAGAGAAAGGGCTGTTGCAAAACTCATTTTACCAGGTCAGCCTCATGCTGACACAAAAGGCAGACAAAGACACTACAAAAAGAGAAAACTCTAGGCCAATATCCCTGATGAACACCGATGCAAAAATGTTTGACAAAATATAAGCAAACCAAATTGAACAACAAATTTGGAAGATAATTTACCATAAACAAGTGCATTTATCTCAGTAATGCAAATACAGTTCATCAGGCATAAATTAATAATTGTGATGCATTACATTAAAGGAATGAAGAATGAAAACCATATGATTATTTCCATAGAGCAAAAGCATTCAACATCATTTTATGACAAAATATCACAACATTAAGTATAGAAGGAATGTAACTGAATATAATTAAGGCCATATATGACACACTGAAAGATAACATCATTCTCAATGGGGCAAATTTGAAAACTTTTCATCTAAGCTATGAAATAAGACAAGTACGCTCACTATTGCCACTCCTATGCAATGTAATACTGGAGGTCCCAGGCAGAACAATTAGCAGATGAAAACAATAAAAGACATCCACATGGAAAAATAAGAAGTTAGATCGTCCCTGTTTGCAGAAAACATGATCTTAAACATAGAAATCCTACAGACTCCACTAAAAATAAAAATAAAAAAACTCTTAGATACAATAAATATGCTAAATAAAGTTGCAGGATATAAAATCTACATGGAAAAATTAGTAGCATTTTATACACTAACAATGATATACCTAAAAAGAGAATCAAGAATGCCATTACTTTTATAATATTTACAAAAAGAAAATACTTAGGAATAAATTTAACTATGAGATGAAAGATCTATACACTAAAACCTATAAAACATTGATGAAAGAAATTGAAGAAGACACAAATGAAGGGAATGATATCTCAAGTTCATGGACTGGAAGAATGAATATTATTAACATGTCCATATTATCCAAAGCAATCTACAGATTCAACACACTCTGTCAAATTGCTAACCACATTATTGAGAGAAATAGGAAAAACAATTCTAAAATTTGTATGGAACCACAAAAGACCCAGAATAGCCAAAGCAATCTTGAGCAAGAACAAAGTTGAAGGCATCACACTCCTCACTTCAAATCTATAGTAATTAAAGAACCATGTTACTGACCTAAAAACAAACACATAGAGCAATGAAATAGAATAGAGAGCCACCAAATAAATCTACACATTCACAGCCAACTGATTTTTAACAAAGTTGAAAAGAACACAGAGTGGTTCAAAAAGAAAGTCTCTTCAATCAATGGTGTTGGGACACATATACAGCCACATGTGAAAGAATGAAATCGTACCCTTAGTTCACACCATGTAAAAATAAACTATAAGGCAACATAATACCAAAATTTAAGACTGAAAACTATGAACATTTTCAAGAAAAACATAGAGAAAAAGTTCATGATATTGGTCTGGGGAACGACTTTTTCAATATAACTCCAAACCACAGGTAATGAAAGCAAAAGTAGACAAATGAATTTTCATCAAGCTAAAAAGCTTATGAACAGCAAATTAAACAGTCATTAGAGTAAAAATGCTACCTACAGATTGGGGGAAATATTTGCAATGTATACATCAGATAAGGAGTTAATATTCATAATATATTAGCAACTCAAAGAACTCAATAGGAAGAAAACAAATAACCCAATGAAAAATGAGTGAAGGATTTGAATAGACATTTCTCAAAAGAATACATAAAATAGTCAATAAGCATGTAAAAAAATGTTCAGCATCACTAATCATCAGGGAAATGCCAAGTTAATCCACAATGAGATATCATCTCACATCTGCTAGAATGGCCATTATCAAAAATATGAAAAATAACAAGTGTTGGAGAAGATGTGGAGAAGAGGATCCTTTGTATCATGTTGGTGGGAATGTAAATTAATATAGCTATTATGCAAATCATTATGATGGTTCCTCAAAAAATTAAAATTAGCAAATTAGACTACTGTAAAATTCAACAATCGCACTACTGGGTGTGTCTGTGTATGACTGTGTGTATATATATAATTTCTGATTTCTAATATGTATATACATATACATAAGAATATATTAAATAAATATCATATAAGAATACATTAAATAAATATCAAAGACTAATGGGTATAGTATTTCATGATATCAAGACTTAATTTATGCACATAGAGTTTAATAGATGTGTATAATTACTCTAAATAAATAACAGGGCTATTAAATTGCATGACTGTACACCACCACCCAAATATGAACAAACTTATAAAATCTGTTAGAAATAAAACTTTGCCACTTGCTGGTACATTGAGTTCACTTTTAGAATTAATTCTAATTCATATGAATATACAGCTGACCATTGAATAACACGTGTTCACTGCATGGATACACTGACACATGGATTTTCTTCCACTTCTGCCATACCTGAGACCCAAGACTAGGGTCTTTATTCTCCTTATCCTACTCAACTTGAAGACAATGAGGATGAAGACCTTTATGGTAACCCACTTCCACTTCATGAATAGTAAATACATTTTCTCTTCCTTATGATTTTCTTAACAACATTTTCTTTTCTCTAGCTTAGTTTATTGTAAGAATATGGTACATGATCCACATAAAATACAAAATATGTGTTAACTGACTGTATTATAGGTAAGGATTATGGTCAACAGTAGATTGTTAGCAGTTTAGTTTGGGGGGAATCAAAAAGTACACACAGATTTTTGACTGTACAGGGGTTGGTGCCCTTAACTCTATGTCGTTCAAGAGTCAAGTGTTTTCAGAATAAATGTCATCTAGCAATAATATGCTAAAAGATATTAAAAGCTATGAGTTCAATTTGACATCAGAAGTGATACTTGAGAGATTCAAGGGCCAGATGCCAGGCTGCTGGAAGTGACCTAGGTCACGGTGTACATGCCACTGACTGGCTGTTCGGATTGTTATCAGTACACCTGGGTCAAGGAGTACATGTCTGTGATGGACTATTTAGATTGCTGTCAAGACATCTGGGTACCAGTTGTGAGTATATATTTTTTGTAACTCGTATGCAAAAAAGTACTTTCTTTCTACTATAAACTGGTAAGGAAAAGATATATATTTTTAAAAACATAAAATAAAGGTATGGTTTACCTAAACAACTTTCTGTTTAATCATAACAGGAAAATAATAGATAAAATCAAAATTATATTATTTTTAAATGATTATAACTAATACTTAATAATTTCATAAAATAAAAGTACAAAAAGCATTCACTTATTTTCTGAAATAAAAAATTACAAAACCTGTTTTATTTGCATAATATATTAAACATATCATAAATACAATTTTACATACATTTTCCAGTAAAAATATCAACTTAAGCACAGACCTATCGTAATCAGTTACAAAAATACTAATAAAATATAACTGAATATAAACAGTGTCAGAGTTACAATCTTAAAATATTCCAGTTGTCACTAAAACTCAAATACGTTATACTTCAAAAATGTTTTAAATCTTGTGTATCGGGTTTCCAAGACAAAGGTTGTATCTACTACTCTCTCAAAATATATTGACTCTTCATTCTGTTTCTTTTAAACAGCTCTAATGCTTTCTTTTTTCTTTTTTTTTGAGACCTAGTCTCGCTCTGTTGCCCAGGCTGGAGTGCAGGGATGCTATCTCGGCTCACTGCAAGCTCCGCCTCCAGGGTTCACGCCATTCTGCCTCAGCCTCCAAGTAGCTGGGACTAGAGGCGACTGCCACCACCTCCGACTAATTTTTTTTTTTTTTTTTTTTTTTTTTTTTTTTTTTTTTTGTACTTTTAGCAGAGACGGGGTTTCACCGTGTTAGCCAGGATGGTCTTGATTTCCTGACCTCGTGATTTGCCCGCCTCGGCCTCCCAAAGCGCTAGGATTACAGGCGTGAGCCACCACGCCCCAGCCATGTTTTCTTTTGGAATTTTATTATCAAATTTGTCATCATAATTTAAATCATTCTCATGAGAACAGCATGAGGGAACACCACTCACCCCACCATGATCCAATCACCTCCCATCGGGTTCCTCCCTTGATGTGGGGATATGGAGATTACAAATCGAGATTAGATTTGAGTGAGGACATAGTCAAATCATATCAGCATTCAATTATTTGCAATTTATGTAGTTTTGTACTGTGGGTCAGCATATGATATATCTTGCTGTGCAATGTTTTAAACTAGTATTTTAATAATAAAGTTGAGATTCAGGTATAATCCTTAATCCCTGTTAGCATCTAAACAGCACGATATCTTTTTTATGGTATTACCATTTTAAATAACTCTCTTGAAATGCAAAAGGAAGATGATATTGAAATATAAATTCAGATTTGCCTTCAAATTTATTGGCCTAAATGATTTTCAGATTAAAATATATTGTAATTATTATGGATTTATAATATTTGTACATATTTATGCAGCACATGGTATTTTGATACAAGCATACGATGTGTAATGATTAAATTAGAATAATTGGGATATCTATTACC
The DNA here is from genome assembly GCF_000951035.1 of Colobus angolensis palliatus. NCBI lineage: Eukaryota > Metazoa > Chordata > Mammalia > Primates > Cercopithecidae > Colobus > Colobus angolensis. The sequence goes on along the minus strand of NW_012115055.1, from coordinate 2,510,111 downwards.
TCAAGCATTTATAATATCTTTACAAAATTTAATATTAACATGCATACATTGCAAATTCTTCTATGAAATAAAATGTATGGAGTCAGAATAATTTAGACAATTTTTTAATTCAGGTGTTCTTTTTTCAAGTACTACTGTTTTGTACCTGGCTTAAAGAATAACAAATACACTTTAATATTTTTATACATTTAACCCAAAGAGAATTTTTCAACTATAATTGCATTCATATAACTGGTCTACATTTGTATTATTTTCTCTACTGTATACCTCACCTTAACATATTACAAAACTGTATTTGGAAAACATTACTACTTCATCATAGCTTTTTTAAAAAAATGAATAAAAGTGTGAGATAGTTGAGGGACAGTTTTTTGTTTTCTTCTGTACCCCCACCTATAAAAATATTGGTCTTGAGTGTTAAGCATTAGAGTTTTGTGTAATTATGATATTGTTTACACTTTTTTATAGAAAAGAGGAAAAATATACAAGTTTTTCAAAAATAGCCACGCTGTCTTGCTATGTAGAAGATAGTTAAACAATACAATGTCTTTTCTTATCTGCAGACATTAATTTACAATATACAATATGCAAACTACTCCAAGCAATTTACTAGCTAAAAATTTTCCTATTACAGGATATTTATTTGTACAGTTTCAGTAATTTACAAAATGAATGATATAACAAAACACACATTTTGACTATTCTATATGTAAATTTGTACTATATCTGCTCATTTAATGTCTGGTTTATTTTTGACATGGACAAAGGCTTCTCTTGTACAACTTCAATAATAAAGCTTGCTTTTATGTATTAACTAGTCAACAGTTCAGGCCAACCATTTTTTCTTAAAATTTACAACAAATACCTTTAAGAAATTGCCTTTGAAGTCTTTCTACACTTTTGCATTTATCATCACCATTTTAAGATAATACTTTACTCCAAAAATTGGTATAATAATAGTCATTTTTTATATGACATTCTGATGAAATTTTTGGTGCTGGCTATGTGGCACACTTTAATTCAAACTCTGTAGGTGATGATTATCTGCCTATGAATAGAGTGAGGCCTAGTTTTTAGGTATGTCCTGCCTCTATTTGCAACATCAGGAGACACCATGGGAACATTCACAATCAACTTATTGCTGTTAGGAAAAGAAGAGGTTAATAAAATATTTACCTTCTGTATAAGATTACCAGATTCTGCTAGTACAGCCCTGTGTAAAATTTAGACATGGCCATCACATAGAATAACCATGAATTTCAGCAAAATACTGTTCTAGAAATCAAAACAGCAAAGCGACAATATAAATGAAGGGTCAAGCATGACTTATTTTGTATTCATTGCTTTATGATGGATTCAGTTCTTAGAGAAAACCTTTTAATACATTGTATCAAGTGTAGTTATCATCATCTTTGAGAAAGGATATATTAAGTCTCACTTCTTTTTGCTTTCTCATTTTCATTCAAAATTAAGAATCTACCCTGAAAATAAAAATTGTAAATAATTACTCATCATAGGGTAAACATTGCTGTAATTTCAGAATCATAGACAATTCTAAGCAGTGATTCTTTATTATAATAATGAACAAACATGAATGGGAAATAATTTGTATTGTCAGTGCAGATATTCTTTTTAGCTCATCAAGTCCTGTGTATGTTTGTCGCAATTACGGCGTTTTGGGTTATAATCCACAAAACTAAAAATTGCTGTAATTGGCCTTGACAGGCCCAGCTAATTGGCTCCCAAGGAGCCGTTATGTTCTACCTGGCGAACAGTCCATGAAGCATACAGCTACTCATCCAAACCATGCACGGAGCTAATTATAAAGCAGCAGGAGATATCACACAGTAATAGGCTGTGTACTGTTATTAGTACATAATAATTCCATAGCCAAATCATCAATTATAGTACTCTTGCCACCTTGAGGAAAATGCTGTTGTGCAGGAATGATTACTTAGGGACCCTATCTGAGCAGAAATCATGCTATTTTTATTGTTTTAAATGATTAATTCTTCTGACTTTCCCTAGGAGATTAGAAACCCTGTCTAGTCACAAAACACAAACAAAATAAAATGAACCAAAACAAAAAGAAAAATCACTTTGTGCCAAAAGAAAAAAATACAAAGATTCTAATGATATTTATTTGAAAAACAGTGTTATCACTTAATTTTATCCTTTGCAGTTCATTATGTTCAAATGCTTGAATGGGTATTCTGATTTATAATTAATTTCATAAAATACTTAAAATAACCATTAATTACAAATTTTTGTAATATATATTTATATAGTTATTTCCTGCTACACATACATATCAAGAATGACATTGCCATTGCTCTTTCAAGATGACCAATTCTATTCATACAGAAGTGTTCTGCTTTAACCTAGTGAATTATTTGAAAGTAATATAAAACAAACTAGCTCAATTTATTTCGTGGTAAGTCTGAGAAGTTCCTTTGCTGCTTAATTAACTTCTTTGGACAATTTATTTCATAATCAGGTTCGCTCTTGTCAGAAACTTGTTTGATCTTGGTTTGGGGTCACTAATTCGGATCTGTTCTTGTCTTTAGATGAAAATATGGAAATTATTATAATCAGGCACCTTTTAAAGCTTTTCTCTTCCTTCTACTTGTTTTCCTTAAAATGTAATTTTTAACGTATTTCATTTAATTATAATCCAAACTACAAACATTTCATAGATAAAATTTTAAAAATAAAAACACAGTTTAGATCTTTAATAAAATGAAGCATTTTTTCTTTGATTTATATCTATTTTGTTAGTATTACAATATTTTCTTGATTCAATGTCTGAAACTCAATGAATAGAAATAAAGAGAAAGTGAGATTCAATATGCAATAGACAGCTCATCTCACAGATTTTGTTTATAATTAAATAAATGTTGTATACCAAAAAATGGGATTGAATCAGAACTTTCAATTGTCTATATCAGAAAGTTCCAAATGAACCTGAAATTGAGGCAGATCAATTATGTATTAGTTGATTTATGAATAATTTTACTGTAAAAATGTGACTTTTGCTAAAATTACCTTGCAAAGCTCTTTATTGTTATATCTCTTAAACAATTTGAAATTAGCCTATGTAAAGTGAGCCTATAACATGAAACTTTATTTTCCACCTCTCCAACTTGAAAGAAATAACACTTAAATTTAACTTTTTAAAAACTGCTTCTGTAGTTGTGTGTTGGATTCCTAAAACTACCGTACCCTAAGCATGTTATTCTTGGGTGACTTTTTCATTATTGTGAATGGTCTTGATCCAGATAGGCTATATTCAACTTGATACCACATTTTCACAGACTTTAAGCCATAATTTGTAATTATTCACTACATTAGTTTGGTTGTTGAAAAAGTTTCACTAGAGAGTCAGGAATATTTATCATTTATTGTTCAATTTTTATTTCTATCACGAAGTTGAATGACAGTTCTAATTTACCTAGACCTTCTGTGTCTGCTCAATTGTATGTAAGAAGGGATGTGTTTTGCACTTGGAAATAAGTGGATCATATGCATTGAAATCAATAACAAAGTCCTAGTCTGTCATACATGCCTTGTTTTAACATATGACTTTTGTGTGGTCCTGCTGACTACATCTAATTGCCACATCTTAAAAGCTATGTAATTGCTACTCCACCATGAATGCATTAAAGTGTAAGGGTGAATGGTAAACACAGTTTAGGTAGTGGGCCAGTTACAGGTTAGTGATTTTATGTATCTATCTGTCTATCTATCTATTATCTATCTAGCTATCTATCTATCTATCAATCATCTACCTATCTATCTATCTATCTATCATCTATTTATCTTGCTGTCTATAATTGTCTATCTTATTTGAGTAGAGTTGGGTATGAACCCAAATTAAGTGATTAAAGCTATGTGGAAGAGGAAAGATACAAGAGGACCATGTGTTTTTATTAAAATAAATCCACTGTTTTCTTTCTTTTACTTCACTTTGACTTGTTTTATTAAATGCTTTAATGAGTATATTATTAAGTGGGCTTGATATATTCCATTCTTTACATTGTGTAAGAGTTATTACTGTAACTTTCTCTATTGTTTAGAAAATATAGGAAGCAAATGTATTGATTTATGTATTTATATTAATGTGGGTTACTACTTAATTAATTCTATTTATTGAGCACAAAGTTCAGTTGATATTCACAAAAATTACAAAATAATGAACATATTTTATTCTTGAGAAACCATAATCATTTATCCATAGCCAGCCTTGTTTGAAGCTTTTTTACTTGTTAATAGCGAAATATGTTTGCACTTGATTTACACTAAGAAAGGTTTCATAATGTAATTTTATTTTATATCATTGACTCTTGACTATGTATGAGTTAAGAATTCATCAGATAGTCATGCATTGCTTAATGGCAGGGATACATTAAGAGAAATGCCTTGTTAGGTTATCTCATTGTGCAAACATCATAGAGTTTACTTACACAAACCTAGATGTTATATACTACTACACAGGTATACTATGTGGTATAGCCTATTGCTTTTAGGTTACAAACCTGTAAAGCATGTTACTATACTGAATACTGTAGGAAACTGGAACACAATGTAAGTATTTGTGTATCTAAATATATCTAAACCTAGAACAGGTACAGTAAAATTATAGTATTATAATCTTGTAAGCCTACAATTCTATATGTGATCAACGAAAGCATTCCTATATGGTACATGAGTGTAGTTATACATTATAAAGACACGTATGTGTTCATATAGATAGATGCATTGTATGATGTATAGTTGAAGTTACAGAAGATAATGTCACAGATGCAATATTTTTTAAATTGTTGCTAATAATTTACCAAAACGGAAAACATAATAGAATTTCAAGAAGCAATATAAACCTACAAAGAATAAATGAAAAAAAATAATACCTGGTCACATCATGTTAAAACTCTTAAAAGCCAAAAACAAAGTAGATAAAGAAAAAGAGTTTTAAATAAACAAAAATGAGACTGCATAATTTTCATGAAGAATAATGGAAGCTAGAAGACATATCTTTAGGCAGTTGAAAGAAAATGACCATCAACCTAAAATCTGTAAACTCCTGCGTTTGATTTATATATTTATATTAATATGGGTTACTACCTAATTAATTGCATATATTCTTCAATAAAGAAAACAAAACAAAGACATTTCCAGGAAAACACTGCAAACATATTGTTGGAAGTCATGCCAGAAATGTACTATTGAAAAGGAGTTCTTCAGGTAGAATAACTAATACCAGATGAAAACACAGAAACATAAGGTGAAGCAAATGGTATAGGAAAAAATAAAATGTTCAAGTAAATTCAAAATAATATTTACTGTATTATTTGGTGCTTTAAATTATGAGAAAACACAGAAACTGTAGTGGAGGAATTGAGACAGAATGGGGATTAACCTTGGCTTCAACTCACCCCACTAGAGCATTCCTTCATGCGTCCCCACTGATCACAAAACCCGCACTGCTGCCTCACTGATGCCACACCCACTAATAGTCATTCTATAAAGAAAATAGCTATTCTATATCGCTCCTTTGTGCTGTCATAATGTGTAACCATACCTTTCACTTTAAAAATTCCAGAAATGGCCTTAAGCAATTCATATACCAAACCAAGATTGTGGAATGTTCCAACCAGGGAAGGAATGCTGAACAACTGATTTACAGCCTTGTTGCCAAGGGCCAGACCACCAGGTGGCCCATTACTCAAGATAACCATCACAACCAGATAAATGACCTGAATACCCTATCCCTCATGGGATATGCCAGCCTGTATTGCATACCCTACCTCTGATATCAATTCTGATGCTTTGCTTAATGAAAAATTCCCACTTAGGCTGGGCCTGGTGGCTAATACCTGTAATTCAGCACTTTGTGAGGCTGAGGCCGGTGAATCACTTGAACTCAGGAGTTCGAGATCAGTCTAGGCAACATGGCAAACCCCACCTCTACAAAAATTACAAAAATTAGCAGGGCATGGTGGTGCTTGCCTGTAGTCCTAGCTACTCAAGAGGCTGTAATGTGAGCATCCCTTGAGCCCAGGAGGTCGAGGCTGCAGTGAACCATGTTTGCGCCACTGCACACACAAAAATACTCCCTACTGGCTTTTTTTGCGGAGTCAGCTGGAAAACTGTTGCACTTCACTTACCATCAAGCACAAGTCCTGAAATACAACCTTGTCTGGGCAATCAATTTGTCCCCACATTAATTTCCATTACATGGAGAGCCTAAGAGTCTGTGAGCCTGTAACAGATTCCTGGCCACTGCAGCAAGAACACCAGAGACATTTTTCTTCCCTGAAGGAGAGGCTTATGAGTCAGCAGGAGGCACCGCGGTTGTGATGCCTTTTAGGCTGACACTGAATCTTTGATTCACTATCGCTGGGACAAGTGAGTTTTCTTCCGGCCTTCTGAAGACTCCTTGCCATCTCCCAGACAAAGCTTTGCCTCCCTTCCTGTCCCCTATTTGTTGTGTCCTTCTTTATCCTTCTCCTTTATTCCTTCTTGCCTTCCTTTGTTTTCATTAACTGTATTGTCTCTACCTAAATAGGCATTTCGTGGAATGGATTGAAACAGCTGATTGGTTCATCCTGAACAGAAATTTGTGTCCCCTACAAGGGAAGGGAAGGGGAACGGAAGGGTGTGGACTTTTCTGTTGTCTGCATGCTTCAGCATGTGTACCTATGGACTCTGGGTGCTGTCTGTGTGAGGAGAGAATTGACAGCACACGGGTGGGGCATTTGCATTGTTCAGGTCCCAATCAATTTTTTCTTTTTGCAGGTTTAATTCAACATCTTATTTCCTCATGCAGTCTGTTGGGGGACATTTTTCAAAAATAAGAGGCTTTTACTTATGGTTCCATGAAATAGAAAAGGATGATTTTCTTTTGTAATGTGGTTTGGTCCCCACAATGATGGCACGGTGAACAGGATCATCAAAACCCACTCTGAAGGGGGCCCAGTGACTCACGCTCGTAATCCCAGCACTTAGGGAAGCGGAGTTGGGAGGATCTCCTGAGGTCAGGAGTTAGAGACTCGCCTGGCCAACATGGTGAAACCCCATCTCTACTGAAAAGACAAAAATTAGCCAGGCATGGTGGCGGGTGCTTATAATCCCAGCTACTCGGGAGGCTGAGGCAGGAGAATCACTTGAACCCCGGAGGCAGAGGTTGCAGTGAGCTAAGATCACGCCATTGCACTCCAGCCAGGGTGACAAGACTGAAACTCCGTCTCAAAAACAAACAAACAAAAAAACCCAAAATCCCACTGTGCTCTTCTGAGAGCTATAGAGAAAGAGAACCCCAAAACCTAGCATGTTGGCAAAGAGGTAAACATTTCTTACCAGTCAGGCTTCTGGCTTCTCACTCTCTGTGCAAACCAGATGAGTAAACGATAAAAATTACTGTTTGTCTCCTCTGCAAGGTTTCCATTAATGGGAAAAAGGATTTATGAGATTAGCCTTAGGCTGTATTGAATGAATGTACTTTGAGCTATGAATTTGTCTTTCTGTATCACTGCCATGGAGAGGGGTAAGAGAAAATAGAATATAAGCCTAGGATCCCTATAAGTCACCTGTTTGAGCCAGCCCAACCCATTGGTTGGGTACAAACTTTGCTGCAGGTACCTGAAAGAAAAACTGGATGAAGTTTCCTTCTCGTCTTGTATTATGTACTTGAGAACTTGACTTGGTGGCCATGTGGAAGTACTGTCTCTTGGTCTCCATAATCCAGAGTATGAGAATTTTGGGGTTCCTGTCAGGCAGTCAGTCTGAAAGGACACATGATAATGTCATGGCTAGCCTTAAAAATTCTCTTGAGCAGTCAAAGTCTATTACAAGCTCAAAACTGCCTGCTCTAAATTGCTTTTGGAAATGTAGTGACAACTGCCCTATGCTGTGATTCAGTGGCTAGGGCTTTCCTCTTTCATTACGGTAGTTTGGGTTCAATCCCTGGCTTAAGTGATGGGTGCTTTCTGGTTTGGTGTTTATACGACCTTTGTAATTTATTGATTCTTTTCCTCTCCATGAACTAATTCTGACTTCCTGTCTTGAATTTTCCTTTTTCTGAGCTACCTTTAGGGAGATTCTTAATCTTGTAAAAACAGTTTGCCACTTCTAAAAATACCTCATGCACCAGTGGTGAAGTCATAACCTTATTTAAGGCTTATTAATTTGACATGAGAGGTTACCTTTGGTTAGGAAAAAAAAAAATCAAAAGCCAGAAATATCACCTGTTTGCCCTGGTTAAAATCTGGTAATAAAACATTTTAAAGAATTTTTCTTATGAGAGATCTGTGGTTAAAAGTCAACTTAATTCAGGCTGATATTTGGGCTACATGTTTACAGATACTGCTTTAAAGCCCCTGCTCTCCTTCTATAAAATCTTCTCAGTCAGGGGAATTCTGACTAATTTTTTATTTATCCGCATCTGTCACTTTTTCCTCTTGTATCTAATCTTTTTGACTTTTAGGGGAGCCAGAAATTACTTTGCATTAAAAAAATTATCATAATGTGTAGTAGCTAAATGAGAGATACACTTTTTTAAATGGCTAATAGCAGTTGCTTAAAGTGAGTGATTATTACTACAGGGTCACATTTCGATAAGAAAAATAGTGCTCTTAAGATACCTAAAAGATATGAGATGGGCTGATTACAGAAGAAGCTAAGTGGCATGTATCGTGTAGCAGCCTTGAAGAAATGTCCTTACAGTAAAATTCACCATGAAAATTCTGCACTGTCCAACAACAGTGTAACATTTGCTGTCTCATAGCATTTCCTTCTTTGAGGGGACCCAGGATTCAGTGTAAAAATGAGATCTTTTATTTTGGGGGTTCAATCCTGCCTTCTAGCTGTGCCTTCCTTTTAGACCATAGTAACTGCATGCTTTCTTGGCCCTGTTCCTGAAAAGGCTCCACCCTAAAGCCAATAATGAAATTTAAAAATGGATGTTTTTAAAGCAATCTCCACATGTGAGGATGTGTGCTCTTCCTGGCCATCTCAGTTGAACTCTTACTCATGTTTTTTGGTTTAAGTAAAATATAAATTCTCAATCTTGTTTTACCTAAGAGTTGTGCCTTCAGAAATGCAAATTTGGAGTTGCCTAGATGACAATTTTTTAACTTGGGGAACGGGTAGTCAAGAGAGTACATAGTCTAAAATTGAAAAAAAAAAACCTTAAAAACTGGCAAGGGAAGAATCTTATAACTCTACCAAATCTACTTCTGTCTGTTTTCTGTGTATTTATAGGTGTCACGTATGTGATGTTTTACTCCCAAAGTATATGAAAGATCTCTAATTAATTAGCTTAAAAAGAAGCACTTAAATAAAATATTTTGTCCAAAAAATATAAATTTTAATGTCTTTTAGTTGACGTAACTTTAGTAATCTCTGGTAAATAAAGACAATATTAAAGACTGTTGGTAAAATGAAATAAAAATATCAAAATTTAGACATTTGGTCTAAATTAGGCAGTTCAGACACTGTCTTGCTAACTGTTTTAAGGTTATAAACTGCTTCTGTAACTTTTGATAATTGTTCATCTTACCTGCTCAAGAGCCATTAGATTCTAGTATGGCCTGGGGACATGTGGAATGAGCCATGTCCCCTACCTATGTTAGAAATAGTCAGATATTATCTACAGTTCTATCCTGTGTCCTAGCCTCTGTACCTGGTACATAATTAAAATTGCTTCCCTCCTAGGTTTTTAACTAAAATAAAAATTATGCATTTTTGCTAAAATGTTATAAAGAGTCATGGGGAATATGAGTTTTTATAGAGAAAATAATTTTGTCTCATTTGGAGGTTTTCAGGATGTTTTAGGTTTCTTTTTTAAAAGGATAATATTGAAGGTTTAAGGAAGCCATAAAAGATTTATAAAAGATTAATCTTGTAAAAGAAGGTCTGTGTTTGAGCAAGTTGGCCAAAGTTTGAAGGGGATTATTCAATTTTTCTATGAGATGAACATTAATATACAAAGCAGACTAATGCTGGCCCAGAATCTGGGCCCCTATGTCTGAAAACGGGGTTCTTGTATAGCATTAATCTACTTTTTTATAAAAAGTGTAAAGGGTTACATAGATTATGAAATATTACCTTATGGTTAAACTAATTAAAATTGGATCTATTTGTTTATTTTTAACAAGATTTTGGAGTAATATTAAAAATAATGAAAAACTTTGGTTTGTCTTTTAAATAAACTACAGAAAAAAGAGAGGACAAAGAACAGACAGATTCAACTGTCCTCCTGCTGTCTTTATTGGGTCTTGTTGTTTGGAAAGCTGTGTCTCTCCTTTATCAATGAGTAAATGTTTTTCATTTTTAATTTTTTTTAGTTACCATTTTGGCCAATTAAATGACTTATAGTAATCTGGAATTTTATTTTGTGATATCAAGTGTTTTAAAACTTTTGATGTTTGACAAACTTTCCAGTATGAAATTAAGTATTAGGTCTCCTGAAGTCAAAAAAAGACATATTAGGCTTATTTGGTGGATTAAAACCATATAGAGGCTGGCACCATGGCTCACACCTGTAATCTCAGCACTTTGGGAGGCTGAGGCAGGTGGATCACCTGAGGTTAGGAGTTCAAGACCAGCCTGACCAACATGGAGAAACTCTGCCTCTACTAAAAATACAAAATTAGCCAGGTGTGGTGGTGCATGTATGTAATCCCAGCTACTTGAGAGGCTGAGGCAGGAGAATCACTTGAACTCAGGAGGTGGAGGTTGTGGTGAGCCAAGATTGTGCCATTGCACTCCAGACTGGGCAACAAGAGCAAAACTCAGTCCTAAAAAAACAAACGAACAAACAAACAAAAATACAGAAAACATTGTAAAATGTAAAGTGGTGTTTAACTGTCTTTAGATTATACTTATATAAATATGTTATTAATATATATTCCAAAATTATACTAGATTTTTATAATTCTGATAAGTCTCAGTGTATCTTAATAATTACAATTGTTTTGTTAAATTATTGTGTGCCACAGAGATGATCAGATTTTCTCATTGATTGTGTCTTTAAATGTGGCTGTCCTGACTTTTGTCATCGACAGGCAATTGTTGTTTTGCTCTGATCTTTTCAAAAGGCAATGTATAATGAATGTTAGCACTCAAACAGGTACTCTTGAACACAAGTCTCTGGTAACTTCAGAGATTGTTACATTAGAATAGAAGGAAAAGCTTCCAAGACTGTCTGAGAAAGTTCATGTATTCACAAATATCCAGCAGAGCAGGAGTAAATTGCATGAACTAAACTAATAGAAGATTGATATAATATTTTATGACCTTTTTTCTTAAAACATTATTTATTATGTTTCTTTTCAAAATAAAGAAAATTTTTGCCTTTTAAATTATTTACAGCTTTTAAAAATGGAGCAAAATACTCCCATAAGCAAAATTTGGAGCATGTTTCCTTCTCTCTACCTGATTTATCCAGAATGTTAAAACTATCTGTGAGTATTCTTAACTTATGGCAATATAGTTATTTGCATAAATGGAAAAATAATATATTTTATTTTGTAATGGACACAGCTGGAGCTTTTACTAAGGCTTTCTCTGAAATGGCATGCTTTCAGTCTGCTTTGAAAAAATTGAGGTTGACTTATAAAGCTGATAAAAGCCTCTTGGAGAAACTGGCCTCATACCTTGCCTACACAGTCCTGTACAGAATTTTTGACCTGTGACAAGTAAAGAATGCCACTTCCTGACAGGTCAAAGAGCCCCAGGTTATCTTGGGACCTCATGGGGAGAGAAATTTGCCTAATTTATACAGATATTTAGGGACACAGATAAATCTGTGGCTAGGCTTAGGTTTCATACATTCTAATCTTTATAAAGATTCCTTATGAAACAATGTTCCAGCAGAGCCAATTAAAAAAAAAAACAGAGAGAGAAAGGCTATATGGAAAATAATTATTGCTGCTGCAATTTATGCAAATAATGAGGCTAAGTGTAATAAGACTATAACTTACGTTCCAAATAAGATGGTTCTACCGTGATTTGTCTTTGATAAAAATGAGAGACTGGAGAAAGACTGTACTATATCTGTTATTAGAGTCTAGTGTTTCCCATTGTTTCTTAATGTTTTATATTATTTACTAACTGGATCATGAAATTTTTCCAGGTTACAAGTATTCCATTCTTCTCACTTAATGAAATTGCTCCTATCATTTTCCTGAGGCTCTGCAAGATGAACTTCCTCTTTATAATAGAGGCAAGCAAAACATGGACGTTGTCATCACCCTCCTCCTCTATAAAGATGCTTTCAATCTAACCTCTACATATATTATGTCCACCATTAACATTTGTTTTTCATCTGTCCCCATAGAAATGTCTCTTATTAAAACTCTTAGCTTCATATTGTAGGCAACAGAAGTCTGGTTTTCTAGCCTATTCACTTAGCTTCCAAATAGCATCGGATCTGTTTTTTTTTTTTTTTTTTAATTTTTGAGATGAAGTTTTTGCTCTTGTTGCCCAGGGTGGAATGCAATGGTGTGATCTCGGCTCACTGCAATCTCTGCCTCCTGGATTCAAGTGATTCCACTGCCTCAGCCTCCCGAGTAGCTAGGATTACAGGCATGCACCACCATGGCCAGCTAATTTTGTTTAGTAGAAACTACATTTTTCCATACTGGTCAGGCTGATCTCAAAATCCCAACCTCAGGTGATCCGCCCACCTTAGCCTCCCAAAATGCTGGGATTATAGGCATGAGTCACCACACCCAGCCTGACTGGTTCTAATATGCATTGTTAAACTGAGCTTAAATATTTATTAATTATTTCTGGCTGTTATTCAATTTTTAAAATAATTATTTTTTATATTCAACAGAGGTGCAAATGATTAAAGTTTGTCTTTCAGGCTTCAATACTTTACATCAAGCTGATGGTGATGCAGAGATTCCAACCCCTACCATCCCAGGAGGAATGAAGTCCCTATAAAACATTAAATCAGTCAATAAGAGATTTTTTTGTGTGACCTCCAAAATTAGGTGGGATGACGATCCTGGCCAGCAGGAAGCAGCTGTGAAAGACAAGACGACTGCCTTTTCTCCTTAAGAATGAGGAACATCCGGACACGGTGGTTCATGCCTGTAATCCCAATCATGACTGAGGTGGGCAGATTACCTGAGGTCAGGAGTTCAAGACCAGTCTGGCCAACATGGCAAACCCTGTCTCTACCAAAAATACAAAAATTAGCCAGACATGGTGGTGCACGCTTGTAATCGCAGCTACTTTGGAGGATGAGGCACAAGAATCACTTGAACCCAGGAGGCAGAGGTTACAGTGAGCCAAGAGTGTGCCACTGCACACCATCCTGGGTAACAGAACAAGACTCTATCTAACAAAGAAAAAAATAATAAGGAGGATAATTCTCCCAGGGGAGAATGAGAAGGAGAAAGATTAGGGACAGGGCTTAGCTTCAGTTCACCCCCACTAGAACATTTTTTCATGCACTCCTGCTGATCACAAAAGTCATACCACTACTTCACTGATTCCATATCTGCAAATAGTCATGCAAAGAAAGTAGTCATTATGTATGGTTCTTCTGTGCTCTCAAAATGTGTAAACATGGCTTTTATTTAAAGAATTCCAGAAACTGGTTTTAGGCAATTCAAATATCAAATCAAGATTGTGAAATGTTCCAACAAGGGAAGGAATGCTAAACAATTGATTTATAGCCTTTTTGCCACAGGCCAAACAACGACATGGCCCATTACTAAATATAACTATCACAACCAGATATGGTGACCTGCATACCCCACCCCTCATGTCTTTTGCCCAATCCAGCCTTCATACCTTACCCCTGATGTTAAATGCCATACTTTGACTAAGGCTGTTTTTGGGGAGCCAGCTGGAAAATTCTTGCACCTTTGGGTTTTTCCTTGTACTCGAGCACAAGCCCCAAAATAGAGCCTTGTCTGGGAAATCTACTTGGCCTTGTGTCAATTTCCATTACATAGGGAGCCAAACAGCCTGTGATCTATAACAGAATGTGAGTTAATGTACTTGAAGATTCTTGCATTTCTCTGAAAAGCAGAAAGTTATTCCTTTTTATAAGATTTTAGTAAGTCTAGGATGCACATTAAAATCTCTAGCATAGTCAGTGAATTGTAAAGAGAATGTATAACAAAAATAAAATGAAATAATAAAAATGTAATATAAAAGAAAATAAGAAACAAGAACAACAACTTATAGTGAGACAAATCAAAATAAAAGAAAATATTCACAGGAAGATGCTAGATGTGATTTATAAACGTCAGTAATCACTTTGAAAAAGAATGGATCTTTTTTTAGTTTATTCAAACTGCTATACCAAAGCATCATAAACTAGATAGCTTATAAAGCATCAGAATTTTATTATCACATTTCTGTAGGCTGAGAAATCCATGATCCAGGTGCAGGGAGATTCCATGACCGGTTGTGGGCCCATTGACTTGTTCGTAGGAGTGGGCCTTCTCAATGTTTGTGCCAGGGCACTAATCCTACTCATGAGGGCTCCACCCACATGACCTAATAACTTTCCAAAAGACTTTACCGCTGAATACCATGACCTTACAGGATAGATTTTCAACCCATAAAGGTTGAATTTGGAGGATTCAAAGACATTCTGACCATAGCAGGTCACATACTAGTTTTAAAAACTGTCAGATAAGATGAAAACAAAATTCAACTATATGATGCATAAAAGAAACACTTTATATAGGAAGACAGAGCAAATAATATAAAAAAGTTATAGAAACACTAACAAAACAAATCTTACTTAGCTGTTATAATATTAAACATAGATTTTCCAAAAAGTGCAATTAGATAAAAATGGATTATTTCAAAACAATAAAAAGGTCATGTTAGAAATACATGTACTTGATAGTATGACTACAACATATGTAAAGGAAACACTGAGAGAATTAGAAGACATAACATAAACCTACAATCAGATCAATAGGTTTTATAATTTCAATATAATTATCAATACATCCAATAAATACAAATTTGGCAAAGAAATTGGACAATAAAAATGTCAACAATCAGAGTTGTAATATTTTAAGTCTAAGGGAAACTAAAAAAAAAAAATACTTGCAAATAAGCAAAACCAAGCACAAGTTACCAATATTAAGATTGTAAAAGAGAGCATCATATCAGCGTCTTAGGCACTAAAAAATAAAATCGAATCTGTAAATCTTGCTTAAAAAACTCCAATTCTTTACTTTTTAACCAAATAAAATTTAATGCATATAACAATACTAAATATTTTTAAAAGATCATCATTCCCTTTTTGCCAAAACCAGTCAGGGACATGCAGAAGAACATCACTGGCTATTAGTCCTCATGAGCATAGGTGCAAAAATACTAAAGAAATCTCAGTATTCTGAATCTAGATAATGGATAAAAATGGTAATATAATGCTCACTTTATGGTTGATTGTAAGAATAAAAGTTGATTTAGCATCTAAAAATTCAACAATTTAATATAATTTGCACTGTAACAGGGTGAAAGAGATATAGTATATAATATTGAAAATATGTCATTATTTCATGGGAATTTTTTTTCACAAAAAGGAATACAAGAAAACACTCAATATAGTAAAGAGTATCAAACAATTCCTTTACAACAAATGCCACCCTTTTCAGTGAAATAAAAATACTTTCTCTTTTAGCTCAGAAATGGGGAACAATGCCTATTCCTATATAATACTTTATTAAAACAGAAATGTCGGCCAGGCACGATGGCTCATGCCTGCAATCCCAGCACTTTGGGAGGCCGAAGTGGGCAGATCATGAGGTCAGGAGATCGAGACCATCCTGGCTAACAGAGTGAAACCCCGTCTCTACTAAAAAAGTATAAAAAATTAGCCAGGCATGGTGGCACATGCCTGTAGTTCCAGCTACTCAAGAGGCTGAGGCAGGAGAATCGCTTGAACCCAGGAGGCAGAGGTTGCAGCAAGCTGAGATTGTACCACTGCACTCCAGCTGGTTCATGGCTAGGGCCTGTCCTTGCACCTAGCATTTCTAAGCATGCTTTCCAGCTTTCTTTTTCTTCAACCATGGTGTTTACGTCATCTCTATATCAACTTTCAGTGTTTTGTGTCAAAAGATCTGTTCCACGTGATGCTTTACTCCGTATTTTGTTTTATCTCCTGTTTTCATTAATTTTGACATTAGTATTCTTTAAAAGTTAATATGTATTAAAGTTGATATTCATTTAATCTTTCATTGGGGAAATTTAAATTCCAGCTATTAAATTCTAAATTCTTAATTAAAAGGGTGATTTTTTTTTTCTGGGAATATAAATAAACATGTAAAATTGTATATTAAATAAGTCTTTTTATACTCTGGACCCTAACCTTTTTTAAAAACAATACAGATTTATTAATTATACACTAATAATTGAAATAAACTTTCCTGGCTGTTATATCTTGACATATATATGTAGTTTAAAAAATTAAACGATTAACCAATCAACAATTAACCAATTCAATTAACTGAGCTCCATTTCAAAGCTGGCCATATTTTAACAGTATAAATTTAGATATTTAGTGCTGTTGCTTGGATGTGGTTTGTCCCTGCCAAAATTCATGTTGAAATTGAATCGCCAATGTAAAGATACTGGGAGGTGATGCTTGTAAGAGGGGATGAGTTTATTAAACCAGATTAATATATTTATGGAGTGACTGAGTTAGTTCTCCAAGGAATGAACTTACAGAGCTTACAGTTCTTACAGGACCGAATTAGTTATTGTGAAAGCAGATTTTGTAAATTGAGGTTGCTTCTTGTTTTTGGTCCCTTTTGATACACTCATTTTCTTCTCCTCTTCTTTACCATGTTATGACATGGGCCTCATCAGAAACCATCCAGATGCTGATGCCATCCTTCTTGAACTTCCCAGTCCCCAGAATGATGAGCCAAATAAACCTATCATCTTTATAAAGTACCCAGTCTCAGGTATTCTGTTATGGCAATGCAGAACAGACTAAGACACCTAGAAAACATCAGCACTTAAATATCTTTTATTAACCACTCTGGGATAATCAGAGAAAACTGCAGAGACCACATATAGAAATTCTACAGTTAACTAAATAGTTCTCATTTGATATAATAAACAACCAATATCATTTATGTGCTTCATATGTATACTATAATAGATAACATATGCATAATAAATATATACATTTAATATGGGTTTTACATTTCCTTTGATAGACATGATATTCATATGCTTATAAACAATAATGAGATAATATACCAATAGCATTCACATTTTCCTTATTATGGGAAATGTGATGTTTTAAGCATTTTTATTAATATAGAATAATATGGTTAGTACAGTCTCTAATTCTAATGTCAATTCCCTGAGGTAGTATTTTATTATCATACATCTATATATGAAGTAACTCAATAGAAGAGAGTTTTGAGAACTGCCTCAAATGACAAAGCCATAACTTAACACCTTGCAGTGCAGTTCCAGAGTGGTACTTTTGGTTACTATACAATATGGTGCCTCATATACTTAGGATTGTGTCTTGTTTAGAAAAAATTGAGAAAAAGCCGAAGTAGTTATTTTTTATAATTCCATCTGTGTATACTTTTGTGTTGTTATAATTGCCCACCTCTGAATTGTTCTTAGAATTGCTTAAAGATATCTCAACGCAAAGGTTAGTCACTCATGCATTAATTATTTTTTTCTTCTTTTTTTCTTTGTTAAGCTCTTCATCCATTTCAGGTTAATTTTCCCAAAATTGAACCATCAAAAAACATTTTATGTTTGCATTCTACTTTTGATATTGCTTCTTCCTGAATAGTTTGAGTACAAAAAAACACTTCTTAGTAAAAGCTTGGTAAGTCTCAATTTTCTGGAATAGCTTTTTCAAACTTGGGCATAGATACCTTTATAAGTACATCAAGAGTTACTAAGTGTGTTGGATAATAAGAGGAAATATATTTTCAGAACCTTATCATTTTCCTAAAACTGAAGTGCCTAAAATGCATTTCTAATTGAGGCAACATGCTGGGACTGTTTATACAAGCCCTCTTTCACAATCATTCTACTATCACTTTATAATTAAAGTGTTTATCTTTGACCAATCACAAATTTTCAGCTTTTGCAGTCCTCTTTGAATATATAGATCTCTAGCATTAAAACAAATTGTTATGTTAGTATCTAAAATATGTTAACAGTTACATTCTTTGTAAATATTTATGTTATGCAAATTTTTGATACCATGGTTTAAAAAAATATTTTCAGGAATACTTGAGCAAATATTGGAAGGCCATAGTTCTAAGTTATTACATAAGACCAAAGTTATTATAGCTGCCTAAGTGCCATACCAGATTATTTAACAGAGTTTCAGGGAAACTTTTTCTAAGTTCTGTAATAATAGAGTGTGTATTTATTTTAATCCACAAATAGTGCTTTTTAACAAACATTTGGCAATACAAATAGCAGCTAAGTAAAATTTGCAATATCCTTAAGCTAATAAATACTTCTCTTTAGATAACAATGTTTTCTATTATCCACTGTAATAAATATTGCCATTATAGTGGATCATGTTGTTAATTTAAAGTCAAAAACCCAATGTAGAAATCTTGGTTTCATCACTTCTGTGAAGATTTGCAGGTAAATTAGTTTCTCAGTGTGATAACTTTTATCTGTAAGAGAAGGGGGTTATTATATTTCTCTCCTGTGTTTATTGTGAAGCATCTAAGATATATCAAAGTATGTTCATGTAATAAAGTGACAGACAGTCATATAGCAATCACATAGACTGAACTGAATACACATAGACCAAATTTGAATCTTGTGTCTGGAAATTATCGAGTGACTTTTTAAGGCAAGGTTTTATTTTTCATGTATATCAAGATAATAATTATCTCAAATTTTCCCGTAGCAGAAATATTGAGGAGGATTAAGTGAGATATTTCTTTTAGTGTTTTCAGCATGTGTGCACATATACATGCACACACACACAAACAATAAAAAGCAAGCAAAACAACAACAACAAAAAATATTCATCAAACAAATATCAATGGGACACTTAGTTCAGTCACTATCAAGCCTCTTGATATATGTCATTGGGCAAAACAAAGATCCCTGACCCCACCATATTTAAAGTCTAATAAGCTGACATATAATACAGAATAGCCATCACATTTACACAAAGTGCAGATGAAGGTGCAGACAATGGCTTGTACCAAAGTGAGGAGGACATAAGCAGTTAAAGCAGTAATAAGCATTCAGGGTCTTGATACATTTATTTGAAAGGTAAACCTGCAAGATTTGCCTGTGTAGCCTAAGAAACTGGCCCTTGACTGATACCAGAAAGCTTGCAAGAGGACCACGTCAGATGGATCAGGAATAAGGATTCAAGTTCAGTTTTGACATGTAAGTTTGGATGCTGATTAAAAAGTTCAAGTGAAGATGTGGGAGCAATCGGAAACACAAGACTGAACTTCACTCTAGTGGATAAACATAGAAATTCACATTTGGGAGTCATGAGCATCTCAATTACATTTATAGTCTCAAGAGATAAAAGATGTGATTTCTGAGAAATACATTCTAAACCTTTCCAATGTGAAGCCTTTGGGGAATGAGTAGATGTGAAAGGAAGTGTCAAGGTGATAAGAAGAAAGCCATTATATTGCCAAGCCTAGGAAGATAAGTATAGAAAGCGAGTGAACAAAAGTGTCAAGTCCTCCAGAGACAGCAGAGAATATGAAAAACAAGAATTGGCCATATCTTATTTAGCTTCATGTGGCACAAATGATCTTGATGTGAGGACATCATGAAGTAATGGAACAAAAGCCTGATGAAATATGTTTTAGAAAGAAAAGGTTAAGAAGATTTTGAGAGAATAAATATAGAAAGACTTTTTGAAGGAGTTTTGCAACTAAAGAGAAACAGAAGCTTCAGTGAAATAGGAAGCAAAATCAGTAGTGTAAATGAGGTGGCGGTAGGAGACTTTGAAGACTTGAGAAGAATTGAACTTGCTGTCTCAGAGAATGGAAATCTAAAGAATTCAGGAAATAAAAGATGATTATTCCTTAATGTGCAGGTGTAAAATGCCTATCTGGGGTGGATGCAGTAAATGAATCAATGAAGACAAATTTAGGGTTTTTACTAATACAGTGAATGGAAATAGTGTTAGAAAGCTTCAGGTTAAAAGCAAATGACTCATGATGGTATGTGACATTAAATGTAATGATAATAAAATGTGACTAGACTAGATTATTCTTATGGAAGTAGTATCTAGACTTTACTGTGTAAAATTAAGATACTAGTTTTACTAATTAGATCTGTTACTGTTAATTGTAACAACGTCAAATAAAAACTACAAAAGATTATACTACAAAAATTAAACTAAAAATTATAAGATTTCTTAAATAATTTTATATATAATAGAACAAAAAACACACAAAACAACCCTTTTCCTGAAAATACAATAAAATCTGTGACATTACATGAGATGTCTGACTAAATATCAAATTATATTGAGTACTTTTGAGCAACTGTTGGTGAGTAAGCAATGATATAAGAAGATAGAATTTTTTTCAAAAATTAGGCAATTTGAAAAGCCTTATGCTGTCCAATAAAAAAATAGAAACGAAGTACTACTCTTAACTGGATGATAATATTAAAAGTGATTTTCTATTGAAACAAAAATGTAGACATAGCTATTGGGTAGGAAAGTGCTAAGAATACAAATAAGCCAAAATCTTCATCTTTTATAGCAGGAAGCTGAATAACAATGTATAATATACAACTTGTAAATAAAGATATAACAGTGTTGGAGAACAGTAAAACAGTGAAAAGTACTTCCTCTAGAAAGCAGGATGGTATTTTGAGAAAAAACAACAAGGAGCTTCTGCTATTTTTTTTCAATTAATTTATAGCACTATATAACTTTAAAACCACATATATTTATTACCATATATAAAGGAAAAACAACTTAAAATTATTTAAGGAGAAAAAACCTTCAAAATATCAAATAAAGTCTAAGGATAGAACAGATAAAGTGAAGTCTAAGGGTAGAACAGATAAAGTGTTTATAAGGTTTTACAACATAAACCTTATAAAATAACACCCATCCTATATAAGAAAGAATTTTTATGGGACATCAAATGTTTCACAGTTCACATGAAAAAAAAAGTGAGTTGGGTAAAATAAATTATCACAAAATTTGTCTTCTTGAAGTTTTAAAGATTGATGGACACAATGCCTTCTTATCAGAGATGTAAAAATATGTGTTTTAATTTGCCATCTTTTGAAAATTATTTTTATAAGCATGATTTGATACATTTTAGGAATAATATTGCATCCAATTTAAATTGTGATGAAAAGGAATAGATGTGTTTTACTTCCTCTCCCCTAAGCAATTGAGGGAGATTATGACTACTTTTTTGGAAGTGATTAAGAAAAGCATAATGAGTCACAAATTCTGGAAGTTGAACAGAGCTGAAATGGTAAATTATTTCAGAGCAGATGTTAAAGGATGAAACTGACAGTTGAGAGAAAAGAGTGGGTATTAGAGAACTAGCATAATCTTTTTAGAGCCCTTTCTTATAGCCCACTTTTGACAGACACAACTTCCCAAATCAATGATTATATGAAAACACTTGCTTTGAAGAGAGATATTTAAAAATTCCTAAGTACTGTAATTCTAACTATTAAAAGCATTTCTACAGGCAAGTATTCTATAATGACAGGATGTATCAACAACAATTACTATTAATACTTATAGATACCTATCCTCTGTAAAATATTTACCATAAATAGGATTGAAATAATTTTTTTTAAATCTCTATTTCATGTGTTCAGAATGTGGCCAAATCATACAGAGAGGTTGTATAAGTTGGCTATGGTTTTACAAATTACTTACATTTCTGGAGACAGAAATCAATTTTCATTTTTTTTTTCCAAAGATCTAAACTTGTCCACAGCCCTGGGCTATTGTAAATAGTCGAGATAACTCTGTTTATTTGGTTGTGCTTGTTATTGTTTTCATAAGGAATTATATTGTCAATCAAAAATATTTAACTTACAAATTATATTTCCATTAATTTTGAATGTATGCTTATGAGTAGCACAATGTCACCTAACTCACCAATGTAACCATATATTTTAGAGATTAAATACATAGACACTTAAAGGAAAATTTCTCATTTGTTCCCTTGTTGAAAAAGAAAATATGATTACCTACTGCAGCAGGCAAAATAGTAAGCCTCCAAATGTATTCATGTCCTACTTCTCAATACCATGTGAATTAGTTAAATTACATGGCAATTGGGAAATAAAGTTGCAGATAAAATGAAAGTGCTAATTGGTGAGAAGATTATCCTGAGTTATCCAGCTAGGTCTAATGTAATTAGGAGGATCCTTATGAATGAAAGATGACAAAAGAGAAAGAACTAGAGATACAGCATCCTGACGAACACTTTCCTGAACCTTGTGGCTTTGTAGATGGAGCGATGGGACCATGAATGACAAATGTGGGCAGTCTCTTGAAGCTGGAAAAGTCAAAGGAATAGATTCTCCCCAGAATTTCCAGAAGAAATGAAGCCCAGCTTCCTAACACCATTATGTTAACCCAATAAGGCCCATTTTGAACTGTAATCTCTACAACTTTAAGGTAATACATTTGTGTTGTTTAAAGCCATTAAGTGTGTGATATCATTTTATAGAATAAACAAAAAATGAATACACTTATCACACATTAGGATATTTGCTATATGTAAGCAATAAACTATTAAACAAGACAGAAAATATTATTTGTCTTATAAGAACTTAAATTTTAGAGATTAAAAAATAAATAAATAAGCAAAAAAACAGAATTAGGTTGATAACATCTATGAAGAAAAAAACAAGATGTTGGGAGAGAATGAAAAGGAAGACCTATTTAAGTAGGTCTGCACTCTGTAGAGAGCAGAATCTGTCACATGAAAACAACGGCCCTGATAACTATAAAATTAGGAATCAGCTAAGCTTACAATATTTTAAGAGCATTCCTAAGGCATAAAACAGTGAATTCACAGATTGTGGAGTGTAGAAGACTTTGACGTTTAAGGAACAGAATCACAACACTTCGACGAGAAACGGCTTACCAAGTAGAAGAGTGTAAGTATTGATTTTGGAAAAACAGTTGAAAGTAGATTATACAAACCTATTTGGCTATGATAGGTAGTTAAACTTTATAGAAAGTGCAGTAAAAACCATCAAATAACTTGGAAAAGAAAGTGACATTACCAAATGTTAATACGTACATATATATTGTATATAACTATATGTAACTATAAATGATTTCTTTCCATTTTTATTTTTAAATTGACAATATTTGTATGTATTTATAAAATTTTGAAGTGTATGTTATTATTAACTACAGTCATTGCTATGCAATAGATCATCAGAATTTATTCCTCCTGTCTACCTGGACCTTTGTACTCTTTCACCAACATTTCTTCTTTTCCCATCCACCCCCTTCCCCACCAGTCTCTGATAACTACTAGTTTACTCTTTACTTCCATAATTTTGACTTTTTTGGATTTCGAATAAAAGTGAGATTATACACTATTGGTCTTTCAGTGCTTTGCTATTCCACTTAACACAAGGTCTTCTAGGTTCATCCATGTTGTCACAGTTTTTTTTTTTTTTGACACACAGTCTCACTCTGTTGCCCAAGCTGGAGTGCAGTGGCAACATCTCAGCTCACTGCAAGCTCCACCTCCCGGGTTCACGCCATTCTCCTGCCTCAGCCTCCCAAGAACCTGGGACTACAAGCACCCGCCACCACACCTGGCTAATTTTTTGTATGTTTAGTGGAGACGGGGTTTCACTGTGTTAGCCAGGATGGTCTCGATCTCTTGACCTCGTGATCCACCTGCCTCAGCCTCCCAAAGTGCTGGGATTACAGGTGTGAGCCACTGCGCCCAGTTCTGTTTTATTTGTTTGTTTGCTTGTTTTTGTTTTTTTGGCTGAATACTTTTCCACTGCGTATATATAACACATTATAAAAACTCATGCGTCTATTGATGGCTACCTAGGCTGTTTTTATATCTTGGCTATTGTAAATAATGCTGCAATGAACACGGGAATGCAGGCATCTCTTCAACATATTGATTTCAGTTCCTTTGCAGATATACCTAGAAATAAGATTGCTGAATTGTGTAATCATAATATTAGTTTTTTTTAAGAAACATCTATACTGTTTTCCAAAATTGCTATACTAATTTATAATAACTCCAGGAGTGTACAAGTGTTTCCAAACAACATCAATGAAGGAAATTGAAGAAAAAACCTGTAACTGAAAAGATATTCTCTGTTTATAGCTTAGAAGAATTCATATTGTTAAAATGTCCATACTACTCAAAGTGACCTACAGATTTAATCTATCGCTATCAAAATTCCAATGTCATTCTTCAAAAAAATAGAAAAGAGAATGTTAAAATTCAAATAGAACTATGAAAGACATCTATTAGCCAACGATTAGCAATCATGACCAAAAAGAACAAAGCTGGAAGCACCACACTACCAGATTTCAAAATATATTACAGAAACATAGATATCAAAACAGCATAATACTGGCATAAAAAGAGACTCATTGCTCAATGAAATTGAATAAGGAGCCCAGAAATGAACCTGAACATCTATGGTCAATTGATTTTAACAAAGGCATCAAGAATGAGCAGTTTCTTTAATAAATGGTATTTGGAAAATAATATGTATATGCAGAAAAAAGAAAATGGGCCATTTCTCACCCCTTATACAAGAATTGACTCAAAATAGACTAATGACCTAAACATAAGACCTCAAAGTGTAAAACTACCAAGAGAACATAGGGAAAAAGCTCTATGACCTTGGTCTAGGCAGTGATTTCTTGGATATGACCCCAACAATCGTGGAAAATGAAAGCAAACATAGACACAAGAGATTATATCCAACTAAAAAGTCTCTCCACAGGAAAGAAAACAATTGATAGAGTGAAAAACAATCCACAGATGGGAAGAAAATATTTACAAATTATGTATTGGAGAAGAGGCTCATATCTAAAATACAAAAGGAACTCAAACTAAATAACAAGATAATAAAAAATCCTGTTAAAAAAGGGGAAAGAATCTAATCAGCCATTTCTCAAGGGAAGACATACAAAGGAGCAACCGATAGGTGAACAAATGCTCAACATTTCTAATCATCAGGGAAATTTAAATTAAAATCGTAATGAGACATTACCTCACACTGGCTAGATTATCAAAAATGGAAAGATAAGTGTTGGTGAGGATGTGGAGAAACTAAATATTTTTTAGATAATTCTCTGTGGGATGGGTAATGCAGGATGAGGCATGAGTAATAATAGCTTTGGGAGAAGCATATGGTGATTTTGAGCAGATTAATTTCAGGGAAATGGAGATGGTAAAATAAAAAAATAAATGGCAAGAGGAAATGCTAATGGAGTGAATAGAGGAGGTGAAAAATCTAAAAATTATAGTTACTCAGGTTCCAACTTAAATTAACTGGGTAAAAGACAATGCAATTTATTAGAATGACAGACATTTTAAAGAATCATTTCAGGAGCAAAATATGTAGTTCCATTTTGATAACTGAACTTTGAGAGAACTAGGGGGACTCTAGATAAAAATATTGTCATTTTATATATATATTCATATGTGTGCATACAGGCAAAAACACATACATAGATGGGTATCTTTGTGTGGTAAAATAAGGAATTAGTTAGCATTACTTTATCTGGACTTTTAAAAAGGTAAATGTATTTTATCTATATTACTAATATTAATTTTAATATGATTATTTGAGTATATTAGCAATATATTGCTGAGGTTATAGTTAACACCGTAATGTTGATGACGAAAATGAACCATCTATGGGGGAAATAGATGCAACTCTAAGTGAACTTTTTTTTTTTTTTTTGAGGTGGAGTCTCGCTGTGTCGCCCGGACTGGAGGGCAGTGGCCGGATCTCAGCTCACTGCAAGCTCCGCCTCCTGGGTTTAGGTCATTCTCCTGCCTCAGCCTCCCGGGTAGCTGGGACTACAGGCGCCCGCCACCTCGCCCGGCTAGTTTTTGTATTTTTAGTAGAGACGGGGTTTCACCGTGATGATCTCCTGACCTCGTGATCCGCCCGTCTCGGCCTCCCAAAGTGCTGGGATTACAGGCTTGAGCCACCGCGCCCAGCCGTGAACTCTTAAGTTAACATTTATTATTACAAGTTTATAAATCAATAGTTCTTAGAAACAGCTAAAAAATCAAACTAAAACAAACGCGAAATTACTTTGATATTTTGGGAAAGTTTTTGCTGTTTGGTAAATAGATTAAAAATATATCTTAAGATGTTAAAAATAGTCCCCAAAATTGATTTAAATTAATATATAGTAATGTTATATATTTACTAAAATGCTTACTTTTCTATCCAAACAAACACTAATTGTTAAGTGATTTAAATTCTCAAAAGCACACGAGTCCTGTTAAGTTTCCGGTTATTGGCATGAGGCATAATGGTGTTATTCAAATTTCATTGAGGCTAATTTAAAGAGATTTATGGCTTCTGATTGTAATTTTTCAAGTGTGAAGTGTAAGCCAGAAATCAAGGGAAAGATCAGCATAAGATTTACATTTAAAATGACAGGAATGGACAGGATAATTCAGAAAGTGTGGAAAGGAAAGAAAGAAAAACTTAGGATGGGATCTTGAGGAACGTTGTGGTAAGATACTGAGTAAAACATGAGTAAGAAGTAAACTCCCCAAATCTGGGGTGATTTCATTCAAAATAAGATAATGAAAGAATCATCCTTCATATTAAATGAAAGGTTAAGTCCAATAAGTATAGAAGTCTGTACTAAAGGCCAGGTGTGATGGCTCACACCTGTAATCCCAGCACTTTGGGAGGCCGAGGCGAGTGGATCACGAGGTCAGGAGATGGAAACCATCCTGGCTAACACGGTGAAACCCTGTCTCTACTAAAAATACAAAAAATAAAATAAAATAAAATTCAAATAAAATAAAATAAAATAAAAATAAAAATAAATAGCTAGGTGTGGTGGCAGGAGCCTGTAGTCTCAGCTACTTGGGAAGCTGAGGCAGGAGAATGGCATCAACCGGGGAGGCGGAGCTTGCAGTGCACCTAGATGGCGCCACTGCACTCCAGCCTGGGCAACAGAGTAAGACTCCATCTCAAAAAACAAAACAAAAAAAAATTAGAAAAAGTCTGTACTAAAATAGGAACAGTGGGATCCAAGACTTTATTACCTAAGGTGGAAGGCTTACAGAACATTCTCTGAGTGGCAGTGGGGAAAAAAGCCTATTGCTGAGTGAATGCTGGGCTTGGAGGCTTAAAGCAAGAGGTAATGACACTTTGTGCCTTGCTGGCAGTGCAGACAGAAGTTAGCTGTTTACCTGAGCTGGAGGGAGGAAGCAGAAATACCTGTGCATATGGAAACCAGGCCTCCTGATAATGAAGTTTTTATATATTTATTATTAATCTATCAATTTCATTTCTGAATTATGTATTACCATATCTACTAGGAGGGAATAATTTGTGGTTTGAGACAATGTTCTTAATGTAGGAAAACTGAATAAAAAATTCCAATAGTTCATCCTTATATGTAGGCTAAAATGTATACCCCTAATTTAGAATTCAGTATTCTTCACAATGTCATCCCAGCTTTCACTGAAAACATATCCTTCTATTATTCTTTATGTGGATTTTATAGCTGCCAACTAACTACAAAACCATGTGTATTCTTAATCTTGGCACCTCCACTCTCTTTACTAACAATGTGAGTAACAGTCATTTCAATAAACCATTTAAATTGATGTGTAATCTTCATAAACAAAGCCTCCTCGTGCCCCTTCCCAACTGCTATGTCCTGACAGACAATCGTAAAGCTAATACAGTTTGGCATATTTTAAATTTTATCTAAGTAGAATGACAGAGTGTATCTTATTTAGTGTCTGTCTCCTTCCCTTTACTCAGTATCATGTTTGTGAGTTTCATCTATGTTATCGTGAATAATAGTGTTTTCATTTATTGTTATTGCCGTATAGTTTTCTATCTTATTATTATCACATTGTATCTATTTAAATTTGGACAATCACAAATAATCCTGCTATTAATATGTGTGCACATCGTAAGTGTATATGTACACATTTAAATGAAGACACAAATTATCTGCACAGCCAGATATTCAAAGAATCAGGGCAAGAAACACATGTCTTGAAATGATAAAATTAACAAGATCTGAACAGAAGAAAAAAATTGGGCATCATCACAAACTATATTTTATATATATATATATACACACACACACACACACACACACACACACACACACATACAAACATGAAGTCATAAAAGCACACATTGGCCTGGTGCAGTGGCTCACACCTCTAATCCCAGAACTTTGGGAGGCCAAGGAGGCTGGATCACTTGGGGTCAGGAGTTCGAGACCAGCCTGGTCAACATGGTGAAACCCCATCTCTAGCAAAAATACAAAAATTAGCCAGGCGTGGTGATGCACACCTGTAATCCCAGCTACTCAGGAGGCTGAGGCAGGAGAATCGCTTGAACCCGGGAGGTGGAGGTTGCAGTGAGCCGAGATTGCATCACTGCACTCCAGCCTGGGTGACAACAGCAAAACTCTCTCTCAAAAAAAAAAAAAAAAAAAAAAACCACGCACACGTTACCCCTATCTTATAGTCTCGTTTTCTAAGATAATTAAGTTTGAGTTTCAATAAAAGATGCTGAAAAATTTTAAGAGGGGAATGTGATGGTTAATTTTAGGTGTCAACTTGAGTGGATCAAGGGATCCCCATTATACCTAAAGCAGTATTTCTAGGTATGTCTGTGAGGGTGTTTCTGAAACAGACTGGCATTTGAACCAGTGGACTGGGTAAACTGTCACATAATATGGTGGGCCGCCACCATCCAATTTGGCTGAGAGCCCAGACAGAACAAAAAGGCAGAAGAAAGGTGAGTTCTCTCTCTGTCTTCTGGAGCTGGGACACCCTCTCCTGCCCTTGGACTAGAACTTCAGGCTCTTCAGCCTTTGGACTAGGAACTTGCACCTGCTCTCCCCCAGTTTCTCAGGCATTCAGGCTTGAATTGAGAGTTACATCATCAGCCTCCCCGGTTCTAAGGCTTTTCAGAATTATACTGAGCCACACTACTGGCTTCCCTGATTCTCAAGCTTGCCAAAGGCCTGTTGTGGGACTTCCTAGCCTTTATACTCTTGTGAGACCATCCCCCCAATAGGCCATCTGTCATATATCCACGTTTCTCTATATTTTCATCCTATTTGTTCTTTCTCTGGAGGACCCAATAATGCAGGGAGTTATATGATATGTTATAGTTCAGGCAAAGGATGCTGCTGGTCTGTTCTGAGTACTTACAGTCAGGATGAAGGGAACGAAGATGGATGTTGGAGGTGCTGTTGGTAAGTTAGACAAGTTGGAAAGGGAAAGGATATAAAGAAGAAAGAGGCCTCAGAGACACCTCCAATGTTTTAAGTTGGACAACTAGGCAAATGTACTTCCTATTTCCCAAAGGCTTGGGGAGGTTTCGATTTGGTGGTGAGCAAACTAGGAAAGTTGAACATTTTATTTTGGTCTCTATAATATAAAAAATAATGCCAAATGCAGAGGAAGTGCTCATAAATATTAATTTCTTATTTCTGTCCTTTAGAACTTTAGAAATAATGCTTTTTCATTCAGAACCACTGTAATTTGTCTAAGAGAAGACTTATTACTTAAATCAATAGGAGATAATGCACAAGAAATAAAGCTATATATACTGCCCACCTATTAAATATTAGTTACTGTTACAGATTAGACATTTTATAAATATACTATTTAATTCTTCAAACAACTCTGTGATGTAGTTAACACTGAGGGATAATAATATACTGAGATTAAAAGAACCTAAGCAATTCTTTATGACATGTTTTTCTAAGATGTAATGAGTCTGGATCAAATAAATTTTTTTGAAATATAAATTAGATGAATTTTATGTCTCTCCAAGCTTCTTCTCCCTAGGAAATCATGTTACCCCTTCATATTAATGTTTCATACTAATGTGTGATTACTGTAACACAAGACATGACAATAATTACACATTTACAGCCATGAAGAAAGTGGTTTAGTGCCAAGACAATTACGGATATTGTAAGTAGGGTGGAGCATGATCTTTGCAGGAAGTACTATATCTATTATATTCTGTTTTACATCAAATAAAGAATCATTATCTTAAATTTTGACTTTTTTATTCCTTAAAAACAAATCCACTGTCAGAATGAATGTTAAAGGAGCAGATGTCTAATTTAGGACGTTTTCCAATTTCTATTAAAATAATAAAGGATTTTACAAAAACTTTATATAGAAGTTTTAAGTGGTTGGCAACAATGTAAAATTTTGCCTGACCTAAATATAAATCCAAAGTATAATAAAACGAAACCTTTTTGGCACACCCTATATTACAATATGAAGCTACAGTATTATAAAGGAGATACTTTGAATTATAATTAAAATGAGATTGCACTGAATATAATTACTGTGTTTTTGTTTTTATGACTTCACATAAGTATATTTTTTATTATTGATTTAATATGTTTATATATTTGCCTGGTTTCACATTTTCCAGATTTAATTACATCTTTTCATCATTTAGTTGACAGCTAATACACTGAATAAAATGACATTATTGCTAAATATTGGTGTCAATAACTATGAATAGAATCATTTTTAAACCTCATCTTTCTTCTCTGAAATAGCTTTTTGATGTTATGTTTTTCTCTTTGATTTTGAATTTGTGAATTTGTGCTTAGAGTATAATTTAATTATGGAGATAGGAAGAACGTTAATAAACTTTAGCCATAATATTGTCTGAGAAATCAAGTTTTATCTACAAAAGTACTAAAATATTCTAATTTATTTTAAAGTAGAAGACTACTGAGAATCATTTATAATGTAAATAGTATTGATTAGACCTTTTATTTTTTATAAAATAGTAAAAAACTCGTTAGCACAACTATATTTGTGTGTGGTATATCTGTGTGTGTGTGTGTGTGTGTGTGTGTGTGTATACCTCCATCATTTGCACTTATGAGCAAGGTAAGATTTTGATCTACTAACTAATGAGCTTTTTATTCTTGTTAATTCCTTTTACTCAGTACTGCTCCACTACTCCACACCCTAATGCTAAACTCTCTTTCTTTTTTTTTTTTTTTTTTTTTTTTAGACAAGGACTTGCTGTGTCTCCCAGGCTAGAATGCAGTGGGGTGATCACGGTTCACTGTAGCTCACCTTCCCAGGTGCAAGGAATCCTCCCACCTCAGGCTCCTGCATAGCAGGGTCTACAGGCACATGCCATCATGCCCAGGTAATTTTTAAATTTGTTGTAGAGATGGGGTCTCCCTGTGTTGCCCAGGCTGGTCTTGATCTCCTGGGCTCAAGCAATCCTCCCACCTAGGCCTCCCAAAGTGCTGGGATTACAGCCATGTGCCACACCACCCAGCCTATTGCTAAACTTTCTATGTTTTAGTTTTTGTGTGTTAGGAAAATAATTTTAAAATGATAGTATATTATTTGCCTTCAATATTTCAAAGTTAGGTATCTGGAATGAATATATATGTTCATGTATTTTTGATGTATTTTTAATTATTATTTATTTATTCACATTCCCTGTGTCTGAGATGGGATTTTTTCCCGCTTTCCTCTCATTAAGAAATTGAACAAAAAATTAATGCCTGTTAGCTTGGATATTAAAACAGGTTGATACTGGAGTTGGTCTCAGAAGGAGGCCTGCTCACTGCTCCCCTATCTCCAAACTAAGCTCCGTCATAGCAAGATGGAGATGGAGCAAATGAAAGACCATATGTTTGGAATATCTGCTGAATGAAGTCATGATAGCCTCACTTCCCAGGTAAGATACAAGAAAACAGGTGGGCCTCATAGATAAGAAACAGTGTTCAGGCTAGTGTAAAAACAGTATGGTTATGTACAATGTTTATGAAGATGGGATGGAAGAAGACACAATTTCCATATAACCCAGCAAGGAAAAAGAAGCAAGTTGATCCTTTCCCTTTGGCTAATAGAGTATTGCACTGAGAGCCAGGAAAAATAGGTCTTATTTTCAGGACACACAAGATGTTGCAGGGTATGCTGCAATAAATGAAACATTGAGACTCGTGCAAATGCAAACATCTAAACTGATGAGAACATAAAGGACCAGAAGAGATGATAGGAAACTCACTAGAGGCTACTTCAGATGCCCAATGACCAAGAACGAAAGACCAAATGACCTTTTCTCCCCACTTTGCTGTGGCACTTCAAGAGTATTCTTGTAGGTACACTTTCTAAGACAAGGTTAAGGGAGACAAAAGCAAACAAACAAAACTTGAATAGAATAACTTTATCTTGAATTGTGTACATTTAATTTTTCCTACAACAACCATATGAAAGTATAGTGTGTAATTAAACTTAAGATACTCCCTCCAACAATATCTAAATTAGTTATTGAAAGAATGTGACCCCTCAGCTTTCATTATGCATTTAACTGAGGAATTGAGAAATAAGGGTCTTGCAGTAGTTACAAACTCAGACATTGACAAAAATGATATTTAAACATGGGATTATTCTGATTATTAATCTACAGCAAGGTTCTCTGATGCAGTGACTTCTTTCAATGATGGAGATAAGCAATGACCAAGAATAATTCATAAAATGTGGTGACAAACTATGCTTCTAAAATTTTAAGATTTCAACTGCTCAAGGAAGGCTCAATGCTGGGGTTTGATTGAATTTGTTTATGCTGACAGCATCATATATGTAGTCATTTTTATTCCTTCTCATTCATCCGAAGTTGTCAGATATTACGAACTATTAACTATTTTAGGTACTATAAAAATAAATTGCTTATTTCTATTTTAAGCAAAGAAAATGAAACACTGCATTAAGGAAAGGTTACCAGATATACGGAATTTATATCTGTATTCTGATTCACATACAATGACTAAGGCAATTTAAAAAGCAAGGTAGAACTAACTTTTCATGATTTTTTTTCCTATGTAATTGAGCATTGATTCTATTAAACCCTATAAATGTAAAGAAGAATAAGCATCATTAAGATCTCACACTTTTCTGGCTTGATCATATCAATGTAAATGTTTTATTTAGATTGTGTGTTTATTAAAACATGAAGAAGAAAGTGTTTCAGCGTAATTGGGTAGGTTTAGTTATTTGTATTCTAAGATCTGAGATATAAAAGTTATTTGCATTCTAAGATTTGGAATATAAAAGCAATTTAAAAATCTTTAAATATCGATAGGTTCATTGAATTTTAAAACATCAAGTACTGTAACTTTATTCAAGAGCTGTGGGTTTTACCTAAAGGCTATTTCCAAATGGTAGAGAGAATAGAGCATAGGCTTGTGGCTCCTTTATACAAGGCTTATTGCCTTTTATCTACCAAAATGATCCAACCACCTCCCAGGGATTCCTGGATAGAATGAGGAGATTTCATGAATTTAAATGTAAAAATATACAACTTTATTTTCTTATGCTGTCATTGACATTTAATATTCAATTATGAACCTCAGTGGCAAACCACATCAGTAAGAGCAATACCTGTAACATTTTTACAATTAAATGTCACAGATATTCACATTCCCCATTATATTTGTTGCATATTTTCATAAAAGCCACTTGTGCTCCTTACTACTTTAAAATTATGGTGTTTCGTTAACATGAGGCTGTATGGTATCACTTTTATCAATGAATTGACATAGAAACACAGAAATTTTCATATTGTAATTTTAATAGCGATGTTAAAAGAACTGGTTCCCTTTATGATCCCATATATTCTTCTTGTTGTTATTGTTGTTGTTGTTGTTGTTTTTGAGACAGAGTCTCGCTCTGTTGCCCAGGCTGGAGTGTAGTGGCGCGAAGTCAGCTCACTGCAAGCTCTGCCTCCCGGGTTCACACCATTCTCCTGCCTCAGCCTCCAAGTAGCTGGGACTACAGGCGCCCGCCACCACGCCTGGCTAATTTTTTGTATATTTAGTAGAGACAGGGTTTCACCGGGTTAGCCAGGATGGTCTGGATCTCCTGACCTCATGATCCGCCCGCCTTAGCCTCCCAAAGTGCTGGGATTACAGATGTGAGCCACCGTGCCTGGCCTATAATCCTACATATTCCTGAAACATTTTTTTATTTTTTTACTTTAAAAAACATTATTTTGAAAAGGGGTTCATCGTACTGCTTCACCATACTGCTTCACCATACTGCTACAAAATCTATGCCAAGCCAAAGAGAAAGAACTCTTGTTGAAAGAGAAAAGTAAGAGGAAGGAGTGGTGGAGAGAGGGAGGGAGAGGAAGGTAAGACCACTGATTCCTGAGATCTCACTTTCCCTTATTCACTTAGTGCCCGCAGAAAGAGTATCTCATGGGTAATAGGACTCATGTTACATTTCTGGACTTGTAAATACGTAATAGGAAACTATCTTCCCTCTGAACCTAACATGAAATCTTCCCACGGAGCTACCTCAGACGGGGAAGCTCGGATGACATTCCTGCATTGTCTGCATGCGCTTCTGACATGGGACGTGGTACTTGTCAATCTGAAATATTGATTTCTCACATGCTATGCCCATGGAAAGAATCCTAATCTACCTCTCAGTTTGTATGGAGAATTCATTCATCTAGCCAGTGTACTGTGTTCTCTGCCCTGAGAGTTTTGTTTCTTCTTGCCTTTCTTCTTTTCCTTCCATCAGTCTTCCCTCCAACGATGATTAATTTTGTTATTTTACATTTTAAAATCAGTTCAATAATTTATTGTGTGGCTTTTCATAGATGATTATTATGTGTCAACTTAACTGTGCTGTGGGTACTCAAACATTTGGTCAAACATTATTCTAGATGTTTCTGTAAGGATGGTTTTGGAGGAGATTTACATTTAAATCTGTAGACTGAGTAAAGCAAATTAGCCACCCCAAAGTGGGTGGGTTTTCAATTTGCAGACTCACCCTGCAGATCGCAGGATTTCTTAGCTCCCATAATTTCATGTGCCTATTTCATATATAAAACATCTCTCTGTCTCTCTCTCTCTCTTCCTCTCTCTCTCAATGTACTTCCCTTCCCTAGTCTTTTCTTTCTTCCCCTCCTCCTTTTCCCAATTTAGGAGCTATCTCTTCCTCCCTCTCTCTCACTTTCTCTCTCTCATTTCTTCGTTCCTCCCTCCCCACCTCCCTTGTTTCTTTCCTTCCTTCTTTCCTCCCTCCCTTCCTTCCTCCCTTCTCGCCTTCCTTCTTTCCTTTCATCTTTTGTTTTCTATGAATTATTGTCCAAATTTATTCTCAACATTTTCTGAGCTAGTACATTTATCTCAAGTAATTTTTTTTAATCAATATAAAAACATGCTATACCTATGAAACTTTATGCTTTATAAGTTTCACAGGACTAGTTTTTTAGGAGGATCATTATAAATATGTATGGATGTTAATAACAAAGCTTATAAATGTGAAGTATTTTTTCTAAAACACATCTTTAGAGCAAATATGTTATATACATACTACAAATACACTCACACAGCTAGAGACTTAATTTATTATATGGATAATTTATGTATATTATCTGATTCTGATGCTTCCAATGAAATTTAAGATTTTTTTTCTAACTGTGCATTTAAAAGAAATATTACAAAAATATATTTATCTCCCTAGGTGTCTGTCTACAATTGGAAGCATTATCAGTGTAATTAGTTTCATTGCACATATAATTCTCTGATATGCCACTATTAAATTGTTAAATCATTGGGTCAAAAAGGGGTTTCCCTTTCTTACTACAAGAATACAAAAACTCTAATACAAATATTACCATCAAATTGTTGAAGTACTTATTGTATTCATGATCTCCCTTAAAAAAAATCTTTTAATTTTTAAATATAGGTTTTTATAACTATTGTTTAATATATGAAGTACTTCCACTATTATGTTGAGATTTTGAGATTTCTTACTAAAATTTGTCAATTTTTCTCATAGATCATTGTGAGGTTTGAAACACGTCCACATAGTTCTCCATGTGTTAATGAAAAACATTGATTTCTGCCTGATTTTATATTTGATTTCTGATCAATTGGAAATGATTTTTGCCCTCTTAACCAAAGTATTTAATAGTCATTTTATTTTATGAGAATTCATTTTTCAAAAATATAGCTATATTTTGAATACATTAACTCTGGAATTATATACATTAATAATGACTGGGTGTGAACCAATAAGAGGTATGCGATACACACACACACGCACACACACACTTTCTCTTGCTGGAAACTAGTATGTCTTTCCATTCCCTCTTTTTCTTTTGTATTTATCATTTTCCATATTTTTATGTGATTATTTTTTGAGGGATGAGTGAGCATAATATGTTCTTAATAACTCTCCCTCTTACATCAGAAAATAGCTTTAAGTATTAGATTGATCACTCTGTGAGGCCAGAGTTTCTTAGAATCCAGACAATAGACATTATTTGGATACCTATGTGGTCTCAGGTGCTGTGTTTGACACTGTTTTTTTTTTTTTTTTTATTAAAAAGTAACATTAAGTTATTCTTTAACAACTTACACATATATTGTTGTGGGGAGGAGCAAAAAAGCAAATACAAAAACATGGAAATGGCCAGGCACAGTGGCTCATGCCTGTAATTCCAACACTTTTGGCGGCCAAAATGGGAGGATCACAAGATCAGGAAATCGAGACCATCTTGACCAACATTGGCGAAACCCCATCTCTACTGAAAATACAAAAATTAGCTGGGTGTGGTGACACATGCCTGCGGACTCAACTGCTCCGGAGGCTGAGGCAGGAGAATCACTTGAATCTGGGAGGCAGAGTTGCAGTGAGCAGAGATTGCGCAACTGCACTCCATCCAACCTGGGACACAGCAAGACTCCGTCTCAAAAAACAAAACAAAACAAAGCAAAACAAAAAAAAGGAAATATTATTGTATTTAAAGAGTACATTTACTGGGGAATATACATGAAATCCGTCTTGGTGTTGTTATATCAAACCTCATTGACACCTAAAAAATGGCTCATTAAAGTAAATTAACTAAAATGAGAAATTGAAGTTTATTACAAATAGTGAAAATATATACTAGCACCTATGAACAATAAAACTACAAATTATTATAAAATAATATTGAATTGTATCCTGAATTTAACAAAATATAGGTTATTTTTGTATAACTATTTATTATTGCACCACAGTCTGAATCCAGTAGTGATTATCTTTTTCATTTTTTTTCAAACAGTATGTTTGGCTTTTGCAGCAAAATCATAAAGGGAATTTTTTTTCATAAGTAATCAAGAGATACCTCAGTTATCTGTGGAACTTTGTATCCTTTCTTTTCTGGCACCTACCTGTCCTTAACTTTGACTTTTTCCTTTAATTTACCCTGATTTCTATTATGTATGCAAGATCATTTTTACAAACTTGATGAAATTCTATTACATGCTAAATTTATAATTTTATTTTATAATTGTTTTATACTGTATGTTTATTGTATATCTCATAATTAGGAAACTAATTCACAAATATGTTGGTATTATAGGTAAGATATAGAATCTAAACTTGAAAAAAGATTTTTTATAATGGACAAATGTAATAAGTGATCAGCTTAAGATTATTTACTTGTCATGGTTATTTTCATGTCAACATAAATCACAGGAGCTGAAGTAAGGAATACTTGTAAAATAAGGATCTGCTACATAACAAAGAAGAAAAATAAGCAATATCTGTTCATCGATTATATATCAGAAGTTAATAAAAGGAAGAGTTAAGGGCAAATCACATTTTTTTGACTTGGGAGATTGATAGATGATGGCAGAAATGAGAAATGAAAACAGGAAGTTATGAAACAGGTTTGGAAAGGCATATATAGAACCCAAAATTCCTGTGGCAAACACAGAGAAGGCTATTCTGAAGAAAATGGACATAAGTCTGGAGCACATATATAAAAACTGTGCTGGGGGGTGGCCTGTTTGCTTGTCCTTTCATACATGTATTGTCGAATATGAAGTGAAGGAAGGAGAATTCTTGAAAGTTAGGAAGTGAGTTAAAAGAAGTGGGCAAAAGTTGATATATGTAAAAAGCAATTAAAATAAACTAAAAATAGTCTTTTGAAGGACATAATGAAATTCAGTTTTTATATAGAACATCCAGATTGAGATAATCTGAGAAGATGGTGATAATCCAAAAAGTTTTGCTACAAACTGTGTCATTCAGAGCCCAATCTAGAGATTAGCTAGCATTTAACATACAAGTAGTAGCTGAAGCAATGAGAAAATAAATGTTTTAGAGAAAATATATAGATGGGATAATGAGTAGAATTTTAGAGAAAAAATGGAAAGAATGAGCATTCAAGCATGGGAATAAGTAAGGCTCTCATAAAAGATCTAGAATTGAGAGAAGATATAAGAAGCAGAAACAGCATGAGTAAAACATGTTCAGAAATAATTCAAAGGCATAAAAAATTTCATAAAGAGGCTTTGATGGACAGCATACAATACACCATAGAGTTTTCTGTAGGAGAAAGATGAGAAAGTATCTAATGGAATAACAAATCATGAGATCAATATGACTTCATTGTAAAAATGTTGTGTGGGAAATAAGGAAAGAATTCTGACTGAAGTTCTGTTAATAGGTGAAAGTAGATCATAAAATGATGCATTCCATTTTACGAAATACTGTAGCAAGGTAAGATCTTGGAGTATTTCTTGTTTTTCTTGGGAAAGGCCTGAGCATCTTTTGATATGGGGCTATATAGCCAAGATGGAGTAATCAATCCATCAATTCAATATATTTGAAGAGGTTTTAAATGGGATAGATAAGGATTGGATTAGTAAAACCAGTGGAGAAACTGGATTTAAAGAAGGATCTCCCTGAGAAGGGTGTGTGTGTGTGTGTGTGTGCATGGGCACGCACACACATGTGTGTTTATAAAACTTGTTTTAAGTGCAAAAATATGGAAACGGATGTAGTCCCTGACTAATGGTTTCAACTTTCTTGAAGGGAACAGATTGTTAGACAGAAAAAGTGCTAATATCAGCTGAAGAATGAAAATGTGCAAATATCAGTGAATGATATTAAAGGACAAAATTATTGGATTATAGCACCAAGTGCTATACTCAGATTAGAAGTCAGGCATCTAAAATCATCCAGAAATATTGGCATCTATAATAGTTATTAACCTATTGGATACAGAGTTGGATAAGGCAGAAAATAAGGTTGATAATTCTGTGAATTTTGGGGAATTTTTTTCCTGATTTTTGTAAATCAAACATATGATATGTGCATAATTTTAGCATTTACCAGTTGTAAATAAATGAATCCACTAAAAGGTATCTCACAGAAGACTGCCCTGAATGGTAAATAAATTCTTAATTTTATATTTCTTAGGCCCACTCTGCCTCAAGAGTAAGGGCAGGCCTTGAAATCAGCATTGACAACCTGAAAGCAGAAGTAAATCCAAGATAATAGGTCAAACTGCACATACTCTGCTTTCAATTTTGTACCTGTATATGAGTAAGGCTGCTTCAAATTTACTATCTAAAAGCAATGGAATTATAGATTACAGGAATCATCCTGTGGATAAACATTTCTGCTTTTATCTCAGGAAGCATAGCAAAAGCAGAATATTCCAGAAGCCCCTTCTGAAAACATTGCTACCTTCTGAGGGTTTGGCTTTTACAGTTAATGCCATTTTCTGTACAGAGGAGCAAAAACGCCCAGAAAATCCTCATAGCTCACCCCAAGAAGGAAAAGGGAAAGTATGAGAAGACAGAATTAATGTTTACAAACACCAAAGCTAAGGGCAGGACTGTTCAGTTTATGTTCCCTACCCCAAGACACACACCCACATCCACACCCCCACACACACACACACGCACGCACGATGTAGCTGGAAAGAGTCACATACTGGGAAGAGTACTCAGTATGTGATATGGGATAACCTCCCACCTATTTTGGTCATGGACAGCAGTTATGCCTCCCCATAAATCAATAGGCCTTTGGAATTTTTTTTTCTCTGATTATTCCAATAGTCTCCCAGAAAATTACTGCCAAATGTCTCTCAAGTGTGAATAAACCATCTGACTGATGCATTTGCACACGGTTGACAAAAATGACAACAATCATTGCAACCAGCAACACCATCCAAGGACAGTGAACACAAGGTCCATCATCTCAAACCTGTGTTCCCTTCACTACAAGATCCCTGCATGAAACCTCTTTTTATTTATTACACTGCCTTACCTTCAGGTTTTCTA
Organism: Colobus angolensis palliatus; assembly: GCF_000951035.1. Taxonomy (NCBI): domain Eukaryota; kingdom Metazoa; phylum Chordata; class Mammalia; order Primates; family Cercopithecidae; genus Colobus; species Colobus angolensis. Next base: position 2,469,787 of record NW_012115055.1, on the reverse strand, counting down.
TCTATCCTCACTAGAAGACAACACTAACACTGATGTTTAGCAGCTAAAAACAAGTATAGCTCTATTGGTTATTTTCGGATAGCATCTGTTCTGCTTGTTTGGTACCTGCACCGTACTGGTAATTATGTATTTAGTTTAAATTACATTATGTGCACATTTACACTTACTTAACAACTCCTTTCCCTCCAACTGACCAACTTTTTTTAATGTACTTTGAAATGTCCATTAATGGTCAGAAAATGTTCCTCTGAATGTTACTTTGGCTTTCTTCCTTTTATTAAAATATTAATATAACCTGTGGATCTTATTTCACTTATCACTTAACAGTGTCATTTTTCTTTCATGCCACATATAACTCAGGGTATGGAGATGAATTTGGTATCACCCTCACTTGCAAACAAATTTTTAAGGTATTTCTTTTCTATAGTGTGGTAAAAATTCTGGTTCTTCTCAGTACTGTGTCTCTTGCTTTTTCATGTCCTTCACATAAGGATTATCTATTTACTTATGTTAAATCTCTATCATTTATCAACAGCTTAAGCTCCTGCATCACATTCTTGTACTGTTTTAAACTCCTCTCATTAACATGTATTATTTAAACATCCCTGTGGATGGCCCATCCATTATATTCCTTCTCTTCCACTCCACTTCAATTCCAGTCTCAGGCTGGAATTTGTCATCATGCAAAACTGAATCATCTCTTACATCACAAACTCAGACATGCTATTTTCCAACTGCAATCTCTTAACATGCAACGTGCTTATTCAAGTACTTTCTCTTCAATTGTTCTTTTACATCATCACGTTATTTCACCCTCTGATATTTCCACTTACCCCTATCCGTCATCAACCTCAATTATATGGCTATTTTCTTAAGAGCTCACTTTATTGATATCATCTGAATATGCTTGGCTTTCTGATGAAATATTACACTTTTATCATCTAACTCTAATTTGACTCTATTTAAAGGCAACCATCTGTTTTATCCATATGCATGAAGTAAGGTGCTTCTAAAGAAAACAAAATCACATAAATTGGAATAAAACTATGACTTAGATTGATCATTATCAGTCTCAATTAAGCCCTAACATTTTCAAGAAATATTACTGTGGTGACAGGTCTGGGAAGCCTAGAATAATATTTTGGATAGCATCTGGCAAAAAAAGGTTTTATCAAAGCAAAGTCAGAAGCTCTGGAAAAGGACTTGACCTTCACACATTGGGAAAGGCAAGAACAGTTTATATCCCTGCAGTGGGATTAAATCCACAGGGCTAGAAATGCTGAGAGTTTTTGCATTGAATTGGGAAACTTTATGTAAATTATTTTTTTGGTCACATAGCCACTTGCTTTATCACTTTAAAGTAGTATATATGTGATAGGCAAAATAAGGTCCCCCAGTAATGACCACATACTAATCTCGGGAATCTGTGCATATGTTAACTCACATGACACAAGGAAATCTGTACATAAGATTGCTATGTACATTGAGGTAGGGAGCTTCTCTTAGATTATCCAAGTAGATTCCAGCTAATCACATGGGTCATTAAAGTCAGAAACAGTTTCTGGATATGTTCAGAGTCACAGGGATTTGTGATATAGAAGAATGATGAGAGAAACACAATGGTGTTACTTTGAAGGTGTAGGAAGAGGGCCACAAGCAAATGAAGGTCAGTGACCTCTAGAAGCTGGAAAGACAAGTTAATGTATTTTCTCTTGGAGGCTTTCAATGGCCTGTCAAAACCTTGATTTTAGCCCCCTGAGACCCATGTCAGGCTTGTAACCTACAGAACTGTACAATAATGTATTGTTTTAACTACTAAATTTATGATAGCAGGAATAGAAAAGTAAACTACTAATTGTAAATATGAATTGAACAAAAAACATCAATATTAGGTATGAGTAGAAATATCATATTGATTGACTCAGCCACTACCAGCAATTCAACTTTAGAAGTTTTACAAAGATGTAATTTAGGCAACACTCTTGTGATGCAGATGAGGTATATTATCTACATCATTTTGAATTGACTCATGGTTTATGCAAATGAACCCTTCCTGAAACAATAGCATGCTGCTTTCATTGGAGTGATTTTATTAACTATCTTAATATCTGGAGGAACATTTACCCAGTTATTGTTTGTAAGTTAGCAGTTGAAATAGCTATTGGCAAATTTTTATTCCTCCACATATATCTTAGTACAAGCTTATAATGTTTCAAAATAAATATCTAAATATAATTTTGATTAAATAGGATCATATTTAAAAATTATTTGGAGAAAAATTATTTATAATATCATGTCATTCCATTCAATATCACAAGATGTCTTTTCATTCATCTACATATTTTCCTAATTCTTCATCATAAAGAATTAGAGTTTTCCAAATGGAAGTCTTAGCATTTTTAGATTATTTTCTAGATTCCTATTGTTTTTGTTTCTATAATATATAGTACAATTGTCTGCTAGGATTCTGTCAGGGAATAAGAACCCATATGAGGGATGGACAATAAAAAGTTTATTATAGTTATAAGCTCTTATACAATCACAGGGTTAATTGAATATCTCTGTATGGCTGGCTGTTGCTTCTGCACAAGCTGTTGGGTTTAAGGAAACTTAGGTCAGTCAAGACTGCAACTGTATTGGGATGTAAAATGGGGAAAAGCAGGACAGACAAAATCCCATGACAAATTTAAAGCAATAATGATGAGGTGAAATTCAGAAGAATCAGGTAGAATGCACTTACTGCAACAATGGACCTGCATGAATTTATATGTGTCTCTCAACATTTCTGATTTTGAAGGTTCATGAGAAATTAGCATCCTAGCCACAGAGCTACACATGCCCACGTATCTGGTCCAGGATTTGTAGAATCTACAAGGGAAGATCCAGCAGTACCTGGAAAAGTTGTGTACCTGGCTTCTTTCTACTCACACCAAGATAATCTTGTAAATCATTGGCAATGTGCTTGACCTAATACTGCGCTTGAAGCCTGACACCAAATTTCAAGCATAAAAAAAAATGATTTATGCTTCAACCTTCTGAATCTCATGCAAATTTCAGACATAATTGATAATATTGGGGACCTGGGGAAAATAAGAAATTTTACAAAACATTATGTCAGCTTTGCTAGATTGACAACACAGTCTCTACTTTTTAAATGCATATTGTGTTGATTATTTCATTATAAACTAAAATAATATTGATTTTTAAGTTGATCTAGTAGGTATTACCCTGTTGAATTCTTATTCAATTTATATTATTTTATTTTGCTTTTTTTAAATTTGCAGAACTTTTATTATATATTTATATGTATGCATATATACACATACATGGTATTTGCACTGAAAAAGGTTAGAAATACATGTAGGATGTTTTCATTACTTTTTCTTTTTTTTAATTGACAAATAAAAATTATATATATTTATAGTATATATAAATGCTCTTATTTATTTTATTTACTTACTGATTTATTTTTATTTATTACTTTTTTAGAAACACAGTCTCATTTTGTTATTGCCCAGGCTGGAGTACAATGATGTAATCATGGCTCATGGTGGCCTTGAACTCCTGGGCTCAAGTGGTTCTCCCGCCTCAGCCTCCTGAGTAGTTAGGATTACAGACATGTATGACTACACTTGACTGATTTATTATTATCATTATTATTATTATTGTGACTATGTGTAAAGACAAAGTCTTTCTATGTTGACCAGGTTGGTCTTGAACTCCTGGCCTCCAGCAATCCTCCTGTCTTGGTGTCTGAAAATGCTGGGATTACACAGGTGTGAGCCATCGCACCCGGCCTCTCATTTATTCTAAAAACATTAATTTTGTACCTGGTTTTACCAGGCAGATAAAATACACTCTTAAAATAATAAGCAAGTTATATCTTTTTTCCTTGTTCTGACATCCTTATTATTTTTTTCTCTTCTTATAGCATTGGCCAGGATCTTTACATCTGTGTTAACTAATCATAGTAGGAAGCCATGTCTCCTCTTTAAATGTAAAAAGAATACATGTTAAATATCTTTAGATAGAGTATCCTGAATCATCTCATAGTCCTAAACTTAATCACCAGTGTCTTTACAAAAGAAAGGCAGAGAGGTATTTGAGTACAGAAGAGGAAAAGTTGATACAATGATGGAAGCAGAAATTGAAGTCATCAGCTTTGAATATAGAGGGAGGGGCCACAAGCAAGGGAATATAGTGACAGTCAAAAAGCTAAATGGATTATTCTCTCAGAGCCTCCAGATAGAACCAGCCCGGTTGACACCTTGACTTTAGCCTAGTGATCTGATTTTGGACTTCTGGTATCCAGAAATGTAAAACTATAGATGTGTGTTGTTTTAAGCCACTATATTTGTGGTAATTTGTTAAAACAGCCATAAGAAACAAATATAGGTACAACTGTAACAACAACAACAACAAAATGAAAACCAGACCAGGCATAGAATTGTAGAAAATGTCAGGTATATGGTGTCAAAGCATAAAAGCTGAAGCCAACTCCCCAAATCCAATCAGATCCAAGAAAAAAAGAAAACACAGATTTGAAGCCAGTAGTTCAGACTAGTGGAAGACTGAAAAGCATGAGTCAACAACAACCCCTTAGCTGAAAGATAAGAATTCACAAGGACATTCCATTTTGAAGATCACTTATTCTTATGTCTGGTTCCTCCCTTAGACACATCGGAGAAGCAGCTATTACACTTTGTAAACTGCTATGTGGAGATAGACCTCTCCTAATTCCTCACTGATTTCGGACAAGTTAATTTAATGTATATCTCAAATATATAAAACATAATTAAGGCATTAGAAAATGGGTGATAAAAATATCAAAAGAATAATTTAAGAATAATATGAATAATTATAGAAACATTATTTTTAAATATCAATAATTAGAAAATTAAATATAAGCAATAGTAATGAAAAAAGCAATTAAAAACATTAAAGGAACATGTGTTTTGAGATGAAAAAATTAAAGGGATGAAATTAGACCTTTGATCTCTAGCCTTTATCTCTTTCTTTAGTGATTATAAATAACTTGATCTTTAAAGAAAATAAAAAGTCTTGTAAGTGATCTCATGAGGAATGTCCAGCCAGCTGATTGGAACCTGAAAAGCGTGGACTTCTGCTAGGTCATGTGAATCTAAGGACACAATTTAGAAACCTTGGCCTAAGGGACAGTATAGTTTTATATATACTGTTATTTATTTTGGGAAAGAGAAAGAAAGAGAAGATGGTGTTCAAAGAGAGAGAAAGAAGGATCACATGGTGCTCTAAAGGATAAACTACTACAACTTACTATAATAGGACCAGGTTATTTGAGATTTTTACAGTTTTTTTTAATTAACATTGAATGCTAGTGATTATGCCTGGGTGCTTTTGCTATATATATATATATATATATATATATATATATATATATATATATTTAACCTGAAGACTAATTGCTTTATTTAATTTCTCAAAGATGAATAACTAAGGCCATTCCAATGTCTAACAACTTCTTGTTTTTTTTGTTTTTTTTTTAATAAGAAAATATTTTAGCTTGTGAGATTTTAGGTATGATTTTAACAATCAGGTTAAATGTTTAGAGTCATGGAAATGAATCTTCTAAAAACTTTAAATTGGTATTTTCTCAGGAGTAGAAAACATTATGTACATGTCTAAAATCAAATATTCACATCTGGACAGACAATTTCTTTAAAAGTTAGACAATTTTCCGCTGGAGGTATGGGCACTTAAATGTTCTAAAGTGTGGGCAAAGTGATCATTTTAGTATCTTGCAATAAGAAATGTGAATCAGTCACATTCTAACTAAAAAAGGAGCAGTTCAGGTCAATCTTTAAAATGTTCAGTAGACATTTGCAAGAAATAATTTCAAACTTAAAAAAGATGAGGTAATTAACGGCATTTTTGAGGTCTCAGTCAAATGCCAAAGGTGCTCTGTGAGCGCTCTCCTCTGTGTGGATTCCAAGGAACTCCAAGGACCTCTATCCATGCACATCCTCTTGAAGGATTATTCAGCGCTTGTCTCTATAAGAAGCAATCTCTCCTCACCCTCAAGTAATTTCAGCCATTTCAGGCCAGGCGAGGTGGCTTACACCTGTAATCCCAGCACTTTGGGAGGCCGAGTCAGGCAGATCACCTGAGGTCAGGAGTTCAAGACCAGCCTGCCAACATGGTAAAACCCCAGCCAGTCTCTACTAAAAATACAAATAATAAAAATAAAAAAAATTTAGCCGGGCATGGTGGTGGGCACCTGTAATCCAAGCTACTAAGGAGGTTGAGACAGGAGAATCTCAGTGAGTCGAGATTGCACCACTGCACTCCAGCCTGCCTGACAGAGGAAGACTCCATCTCAAAGAATATGATTTCAACTTTTATTTTTGGTAAATTATCATGTAATAGATCCAAGTCTTTGGATTAGAGTTTCACTTATTTGTATGTTTGTTTTTGGAGGCTTGGTGCGGGCACATTTAAAAATCATCTGACTTTGGCTGAGCGTGGTAGCTCACACCTGTAATCCTAGTACTTTGGGAGGCCAAGGCCGGCAGATCACCTGAGGTCAGGAGTTCGAGACCAGCCTGGCTGACATGGTAAAACACTATCTCTACTAAAAACACAAAATTAGCCAGGCATGGTGGTGGGCGCCTGTAATCCCAGCTCCTCAGGAGGTTGAGGCCGGAGAATCACCTGAATTTGTGAGGCAGAAGTTGCAGTGAGCCGATATCGCGTCACTGTTCTCCAGCCTGGGTGACAGAACAAGACTCTGGCTCAAGAAAAAAAAAAAAAAAAATCATCTGACTTAAAAGTTTCATTTTATAAGTGATATGATTGGTGCCCAGAAAGTTTCAGTGACTTCTCTAAGGACAACAGTCAGAAACATTGGCCTAAAAGAGAGTATAGTTTTATATATACTGTTATTTATTTTGGGAAAGAGAAAGAGAGAAGATGGTGTTCAAAGAGAGAGAAAGAAGGGATCACATGTTGCTCTAAAGGATAAACTACTACAACTTACTATAATAGAACCAGGTTATTTTATATTTTTACAGTTTTTTTTTAATTAACATTGTATTCTCTTAAAATTTCAAGCACTGATGCTATAATCATGATTATTTAAACTAAAATAGTAAATTTAATAAACTTATAAGATTGCATCTCGTCTTAAAGATTCTAATGTTGTAGAAAGTAAAATGCCCAAAGAACTTTCAATTAAAGGTCAAAAGCCTAAAATCTGTCACTCAGTTACACATTTTAAATGGAATTACAAAGCTATGTGTTTATTTTATCGAATACAGTTAATTACCTTAATCATTATATTTTAATTCCAACTATAGATAATATAGTTAGCCTAAATAATATCATTAATATGTGTATGACTTACCTCATCATCTCTATATTTTATTCTAAAACTTTCCAGGTTTAAAAGATTCTCCACTTTAAATATATAATTACATCGTTTCAAGTAAATTGGAGTTAACTCAAGTGAATTGAGGTTAGCAGTTCAAGTTACTAAGGTTGCTTTTTGGCAAGATAATTTTTGTTGGGATGAAAGCAAAATAATGTTGGCTGAAATGAGAATATGTTCTGGGTGGTAATTTTCACATGTACGTGCATGCGTGAGCACACAAACAATGAGGCATTTTCTATAGTTCCAGTTAAAGTAGGACTACAATTGTGATCTTAATGTTCATATTAGTAACAAAGTCTTGTGTTTGAGCTTGGGACATAAGCATCTTTTAACCTTACTCTAAAATGCACATACTAAAATAACATATGCACATACTAAGATAACAACTATCATTCTTTACTATCTAAAGAAATTGTATATTTTCCAGTCTTTTTCAGAGTTTAAAGTTCCCTATTTTACCTTAATATACCTTGGTACTATTCCATCAGATTTCATTTCCTTATACAATTCCACAGAAATCTGTTTCTATTTTATCTGATTCAGCTCAGTTCCACTATCTCTCTTCCCATCTTTCTCCCATTTTTTTCTCTTGTCCTTCTTATCAGTATAAAGTACAACCTATACTGCTATTCAAATTATCCATTATTGTGGGTTATTTCTAAATATCAGGGCTTTGTCTGGATCTAAGGTTATATGTCTGTATCACTATCTGTATACATTCTGTATCCCTAGAATATTTCAAGAAGACATATCACATCCTTAGTACAATTTCAGTTTCTTATTTTAACATAACTTCTTCTCAACACTTTTTTAAATTTCATCTATACTAGTTTCAAGGAGAAAAATGAATATAATTACCTGAATATGTTTACATTAATGTGTTTACATACATCTAAAGAATGTCAATGTTAAATGTTAGATAAATAGAACTATGTATATATTAAAACCGATAAGAAAAATTCTAAAAAGGGGGACAATTTTGGAAAGGGAAGGTATTTTTTATGAACACACTAAAAATATTGCATTTTAGAGTTCAACTACTAATGACTCTTTCTTCCTTGCCCTAGTCCCAGACACAGTAGACAGAGAGTGGGTCTAGTAAATAGACATGTATATGTCCACTTTGTATTGATAGTCTAATTAGAGAAAATGGGTCTAGATTTGAGATTTTAAATATCTACTCTCATCTTCAAGCTTGAAAAAACCTTTCCTAGAAAATATTTTCATAGAAAACAGGGTATATTCATTCAGGATTGTTTTCTTACATTATTGTGGTAGAAAAATAAAAAAGAAGAGAAAAAGTATCTCCACCAGTTGTGGCTGTTTAACAGATTAGTGCATTCCACCCAGAGAAATGTGGAAGAATGCATGCTGCATGCCAGTTGGGTCACAGAGTGAGGACAAGTGAATTTACAATGTGAGATATTAAGCAAGAGACTTAATTCTACCAAAACATCTTCACATAGAAATATAAAGCAAGTAAACAGAAATTTCTCCAGAATTGTAATGTATTGCAGGACATGATAGTTTAACTGAAAGAATAATAAAAATATTATTCTTATAAATTTTAATAAAATAATGAGTCTGTGTAATGCTAATGACATGTGATTTTTTCTGGTGTTGCTTCACTAGACAGAAATCTGCACAGCTGATGGTACCTCTGCTCAGGCTTTATTGGAGCTGGCTGGGCTAATTCTACCCACTCGGCCTGGCAGGTTTTGATCAGCTTATGCTACCAGGCCAGATCCTATGCCTGTCATGGCTCTAGGCTGAGCCTGTGGCTGATCCAGGCACACTGTAACTGGTTTCTACGTTGGGTGCTGGCATTTGGATGAGGGGTACATGGCAGTGCCCAAAAACTCAGAGATGCCAGCAACCATAGAGCCCCAAGGGTGTTATGGCTTTAGCTCGGGGAGTCCCAAGGTCTGAACCCCCTGTAGGTGTTACAGCTTTTGTTTGTTCCCACCACACACAGCTTGGCAAATGGGGGTGTGTGGCATCGAGCGGTTTTTTCACTCTCATAGCTCAGTAAGAAGGAGCACATGTTTCAGCTCTTTTCGCACTGACTGGCTGGTTCCAGGTTCTTTTCCTGCGACCAAGAGGAATGACGTACACAGACACTGAAGAGTGAGCTGGGCAGAGAAGAATTTTATTGAGAGACAGAAAAGCTCTCAACAAGAAGGGACCTGAAGTGGGTAGCCCTCTTTGTGAGAGGGGGCCCAAAAGTGGGTAACCATCAGTGAGGCTGAGTCTGGGGTTTTTATGGGCTCAGAATGGAGGAGTATGTGCTGATTGGCCCATGGCCAGGCCTGGAAAAAGTACCACTTCTTTGGCTAAAAGGCACTGAGGAAGTTCTCACTCCAGTTGTGGACTTAACCTAGAACTGGCAGCTTGGTATTCAGGCTTCAGGTTGTCTTTGGCTTGAAGATTGGGTTTCAATGGGGACCCATCCTGCCTGCCTAGGAATTTGTATTATGTTACTATCACTAATGTTTATAAGATTATCAATAAACAAAGCTGAAAGTGATATTTCTGTATTGATTATTTGAAATGTTATGTTTCCTTTGAATGTGTCAAAATTATCAAGTTTCATTTAGGAAATCAGCTATATCAAATGAATTCTAACTACATTTTGTCTAAATGTATTAAATAATCAAAAATTGATGTTGCCTCATTTTAGTTTGAGGTTTATTTATTTAAGATTTAGTAAGACTTTTTTTTTTTTTTTGCTTTTTGAATTTTGACACTTATAACCACATAATATTTATGCCTCTTGCCAAAATCATTAGTAAATTTCCTCAAGCAGTATTGCTTTTGGCCAACTTACATGTTACACCATAGCATTTAATATCTTTCATTATCAAACTATTGCATACCTCTCAAAGTATAATTACTAGATTTCCTTTGTGGAACAAATACGTCTCCTGGGGAATAATAAATAATATTTATATTTTCTGGAAAACACCTTTGTCTCTCAAGTTTATGAACATTTGACCAACTCTTCATTTGTTCCAAAATAGTAAGTTACTTCCCTTTATTGTGTTTGCAAAGATATCATTTTCATTTTGCAACACGGAGTCATCTCAGTTTGTTTTCTGTTTATTATCACCTACTTAAACATGTGAGATAATTGGGTGCATATTTTGTCTTACCCACTTTTACACTGAGTAGCTACACTGCTAAAGTCATAATTCCTAGTCTATTAATAATTATTTGGAGGACAGAAAGGAATGAGAAGGAATGAAAAATAGAGAAAGGGTAATGGCAGGATATATATTCCTGTATATTTGCTAAAACCTATAGAATGTACAACACAAAGTATAAAGCATAATGCGAACTTTAGCTAATAACAATGAATCAACATAGGCTCATCAAGTGTACCACATTAATATAAGATATACATCACTACAGTAAGATGTCAAAAATAAGAGAAACTAGGGTTGAGGGGCATTTATATTTTGTTTGTTTTTCTGTAAACCTAAAACTGTTTTAAAAAATAAAACCAATTAAAATAGAAATCAGGAGAAAGACAAGAAGGAACAAAGAGAAAGGACAGAAGGGAGGAAAGGAAGAAGAGTAGAAAAGTGGAAGATGAGAAAGAGGTAGGTATCTTAACTAATTTAATGATGCTCATAATCCAGGAGACACAGGAAAAATATGTAACATAAATTAAAAGAGCTGAACATGTTTGATTTTGAAAAGAGAGAAATTGCATTAATTTAGACACTTAACTAAGAGATATTAAAAACAGTAAGTATCAATTTAGAAGAGACAGATTTCAGTTTAACAAAATAGAGTTTTTAAGCGTGACTCAATTTAGGAGTTTTTAATTTCATTTTAATACAATTATTCAAACAGACACTATCACTCCCTATCATGTATGCTGCAGTCTCTGCAAGGTAGATGCTGAGATAAGTGTCATGACGAAATTCCTATTTAGATGATTTAGTGGAACTTTTTTAAAATCTTTTCTTTTTGGATCATAATAGGTAGATAAAGAGATAGATAATTTGAAATTATATGTACCTATCACTAAATTATAAGTTCCTTTAAATTAAGTGTTCTTATTTTACTCTTCTTTCAGATGCTGAAAGATCAATGCTTTGTCTTATTTGATGTACAAAAAAGGCAATATTATCAACAATTTAAAAATAACTATGAAATGGTTTGTTAGGAAATAAAATACCTTAATCATTTCAATATTGAAAATATTTTGTCATGCTTTTGCTTTCCATGTTTCACCTGACACAAACTTAAGGCAGCAGATACACTGCATGGTAATATTATCATTTGTGCTAATTTTGTTCTATTTTTCTCTTCATAGATATGTGTTTTAAACTTATAGCTATTTATGGGTACTATTATTATTTGAAGCTTTCTCATATATATCTGTAGGAGGTGTTTTTGCCCCGTTTTTCAACCTTTTCCTATTCAACATTTGTCTAAACTGTTCTTTCCACCTTTCCCAGACTTCTAATTACAGTCATTTCTGATTCTGAATTTTTGTTTCTTTCATTTATGCATGAATGTTACCATCTCCAGTATAAGTAATCTGTGTGCTTTCAGGACATGAATCACTTCAATAGGGATTCAATCTTTCTCTCTTCTATTTATTTTCCACCATTTGTGAGAGAAGCTTTTTCCAGGGAATCAGTGAGTGACATTGTTTTATACCAAAGTTAGATAGTCACTCATTGAAATTTTAAATCACTGGTAAATTGTTTGATTTCACATGGACTTGAGAGTGACTTTCTTATTCCTCCTCTCATTCTCTTTATCATGAACCCCAGTGTTGCTCAGATCAGCAGCATCACTATCCCATTCTCCTTGATTTCCTTCTTTACTTTCAGAGAAGCACATTTCATTCCTGTAATTTTTATTGACTTGCAAAGCCTACCTTCTTTTAATAGGAATTATTCCTAATGTTTTGTTGTGTTGTTGAATGGCATATTGAAAACAAAATTAAAAATCAAACTATTTTTATCATAATTATTTCAAAAATCAATCATTAATATAAGACCAGGTCCAAAGAGACCATTATTAAATAGTTAAATATAAAACAAAGTTTTACTAGAATTTATAATATTAAGGAATCTCTCATTGATTAATGAGAGCACATACGCCTCTGGGAGAAGTCCTTCATGCAGACACATCCAGCATGTGCAGGGACCTGATGCAGAGGCACAGGCAGTGATGGCTAGACAAAGTGGGACTGGAGGCAAGTCCCTTGGTCTTTCATGTCATGTCCTTGCTGATTAAGTGATGAAAATTTTCCTGCAAGCCTGGGTGATCACGTGAGTGTCACTTGCCCCTTTAGAGTACTAGGTTTATCAACAGAATGGAAGAGGCCAACATTGAGGGAAAGTGACCACAGTCATAAGATATCTGAAAGTAGATAGAATCGTTGAACTTAAACAATTGGGGCCAAGTGAAACAAGCAAGTAATTCATAACAAATTATATTTCAGAGGCAGTAAGAGACTTCATGTGCATTCAAGTATCCAGTTTTCCCATTTCCCTACATTTCACTGTCACAAAGTTACCTGGACTTCACCTTCATTCCTGATTCTGTTTTGGAGAGGAATGAGGAGAGATGGTAAGTCACTGAAGAACCATATTTTAGCTCCGTCACCCAAGTAGAGACTGTTACCTGAAAAGACCTACTGGATCATTGAAACTTATCTAATTCAGATGAATTCTTCTTCTATACAGTGCATTTGGATTCCTTAGGAAGAGGGTATCAGTTAGAAAGAAATATAGTCATTTCATAATAATGAAAGGAACTTTTAATCTTATGGTTCGGCAACATTTTTTTTAAGTTTTGTTTAATTTTTCAACACATCACTGTATATAGCCCATTCTCACACTGCCAATAAAGATATACCCAACACTGAGTAATTTATAAAGGAAAGAGGTTTAATTAACTCACAGTTCAGCATGGCTAGGGAGGCCTGGGGAAACTTGCAATCATGGCAGAGGAGGAAGCGAACACATTCTTCTTCACATGGCTGCAGAAAGGAGAAGTGAGTGTGCAATTAAAACGGAAGCCCCCTATAAAACCATCAGATCACATGAGAACCAACTTGGCATCACGAGAACAGGATGAGGGAAAGTGCCCCATGACCCAATTATTTCCATCTGGTCCCTCTTACAACACCTGGGGATTCAGGGAACTACAATTCAAGATGAGATTTGGGTAGGGACACAGCCAAACCATATCAGTTGCATATAAAACCAAAAGCTTTAACCTGCTAAATAATTTTAAGCTTTAGATTAAAAATCAATTACTCTGAACATTGATATTATAAAACAGTACTTTCAGTAAACTTTAGTTTCATATTATATTTTTAAATTCATATCTATAGGGGTTAAATACTGATAAATTTACTAAAGCCTGAAGATTATTACATGATGTGAACTTTTATTTTCATAGTTTTTATGAAACTATGCTTTTTTGACATTATTTTAATTAATTACTATGCAAATTTACTTTATTCAATGAAAGGTTTGTTAAAATACATTTAAATACATTTTTATTACCTAAAATGTCTAGATGTATTACTTTAATTTTGCTACATTTCTTCTTCACTATATAATTTGATATCAACTTGAATTAAACTACTCCCCAAAGTGTATAAGAATATTTTATATAGCAAAACAAAATAATTGCTAAGCCATTTATTTTTCTCTAGAAGTTTGATATTTTTTCTGAAATTATTCTTTATTACCCATCTAACCTGTATTACACATTGTGCAATCAGTGATACTTATGTAATTCCTTCTCTCCAACTTCTTTTAAAGCTTTTTCCAAGCCTCTTGTTTTTAACATTTCAGGGTCTGAGGCTGCAAAGCTTATGTGATTCTGGGTAATTATAACATATTTCTCTATGTCTTATTATCTGCAAAATGAGAAAATTAATAGACTCCACAATGTTAAGTTGAAATAAAAAATAAATTAAGTAAAATTCTATACTTTGAAAAATGCATGAAACAAGTAAGTACTTAACACATGTTGTTATCATTATCATTTCCTACCATAATTTAGCATTCCAACTAAAAGATTAAAATATGTTTTTGTAAAATTCTAGCTAAGTAAATGCAATCAATATATCACATGTTTAATACTAGTGATATATTTGCTAAACATAATGCTAAATTTAGATGAAAATGAGTTGCACTAAAAGCTCCAGCGTTTAAACAATTTCAGACAAAAAAAAATTATTATAAATGAAGCTTCATTGAAAATTTCCACAATTATCTAACTAAAGCTGATTTCTAGATTTTGAAAAATAGGTACCACTAGAAATAATTCAACTAATTCAGCCTCTTCATTGAGGTTTGAGGGAAATAAAATATATGCAGTCGTGCTAGAATATATTACATTGCCCAGACCTGAGTAAAGAAGTAACCCAAATTTCAGAGTACACTGAACACAACCTTTAGGAAAGGATTAATACACTTTTGCTTACCACCTTAGGTTACAATTTGTAAATGGTCTTTAATAATAGCCTCTGACTATGGAATATTACCAAGAATCTGGCTAAGTCATAAGGAAAGCAGAGAGGTTATACTTTTGTGTGTGCCCTCCTGGTTCTTTTTGTTTGTTTGTTTGTTTTGAGATGGAGTTTCGCTCTGTCACCCAGGCTGGAGAGCAGTGGTGCAATCTTGGGTCACTGCACCCTCCACCTCCTGGGTTCAAGCAATGCTCCTGCCTCAGCCGCCCAAGTAGCTGGGACTACAGGCACCCACCACCATGCCTGACTAATTTTTTGTACTTTTAGTAAAGACAAGGTTAGCCAGGCTGGTCTCGAACTCCTGACCTCGTAATCCATCTTCCTCAGCCTCCTGAAGTGCTGGGATTACAGGCATGAGTCACCATGCCTGAGCACCCTCTTGGTTGTTTAGTGGCACTAAGTTGGCCATGATAAAATGATGCATGAAAAATATACCCTAAAATAAAGTTAATCCAAGCTAAACATTTTCATAAAGTGTAGGACAAATGTGCAAATGTTTATGGACCCCCTCTCTCCACTGCTCCTGTGTATTTGCCTTCTCCTTAAGGCCCTTTATATACCAGCAATAGCCTCTAAGATTTATTTGATGTCTTCTTTCTCTCCAGACTATCTGTGCTATGTTTTTGCATGGCTTCTGAGCATCTCTTCTGTGGCTCAAGAGTTAGATGTCTTTCATTTTATAATAAACATGTCAGCTTTATATAACATTGTGGAAACTACCATATGGCATATTGACCATTTGTCAAGCATGTTACTAATTCTATTTTATATATTTTTTATTTGGTTATTACAAGAGTGTAAAGCATATAAAATTGCTATTTCCTAAGCAAAAAGAAAACATTGGGAATTCATCTGTTTCAACTTAAAATTCTTATGATGATTTCAAAGATATGAAAGCACATGTTGATGAATTCTAAGTTACTCACCCACAGCTATTCAGCTGGAGTAGCTGGGTTTCCTTTCTTCCTAAATATGGATTTAAAAGCTTTGGTCTCTAGATCATTATGACTGGTGCTCAACTATTCCTAGTTTAATCCCATGAAATATTTTATTATCCAGAATATTTAAGTGTTTAGTAAACTTATATAGGGATATTTATTGAAGCAGAGTATCTGTGAGTGATAGAATAATGGCCCTGATAAGATAACCAATTCCTAAGCCCCAGAACCTCTGAATATGTCACTCTACGTGGCCGAGGGCACAATGGAAACGTGACTAAGCTAAGGACTTTGAGATGAGTAGACACCTGGATTACTTGAGTCAGCCCAAGATGAATACAAGCATGTTTGTAAGAGGGAGGTAAGAGCATGAGAGTTAGTGAAAATGCAACACAGCAATGAAAACCACACACACACACACAAACACACATGGAAGGAAAGATGCTACACTGCTGTCTTCAAAAATGGGGGATGTGACCACCAGCCAAGGAATGCAGGTATCCATCTAGAAGTAGAAAGAGCATGGAAACTAATTCTCTTTACAGCCTCCAGAAGGAAGAGTTCTGACTTCCAGAATCATAAGAGACTATATTTGCATGTTTTAAGCCACTAAATTTACTGTCATTTATTACAGCTGCAATAGAAAAAAAAAATACATATATATAAACACCTTCTTAGCATAAATTTATGTGATGCTTTGTAGGTACACAAGATATTACATTTCATCACTTGAATTAAATAGCTCATTACTGATACCATGATGCAGGTTTCTGTAAATATATGTAACAAATTTTAAAGTTAAGACAAATTTTCAAATTAATAATATAATTACTGTTAGTTTAGCTTATCTTTTGATATATTTATAATTTAAAGAAGCAAACACATCTTTCATTTTTAAACCACTATTTTCAGGCTTCAATGTAAACCAGCTTTCTTCTTTCTATGTATTATTTTATTCAATATTTATAATTAGCTTCAAAAATTAATAGTAATTTTTCCTTTTTCATATTTCTTATATTGTTTGATTTGTTTTTCCTCTCACCAGGGGAGAATGCAGGTGTCCTAAATTCTTTTTTCCTTGCTATTTTATTAAAACCACACACGCCTTTTGGATTATGCCAGTCCTTTCCCTAGCTTCCTCCTCGCTTTTTGTCTTTCTTTCTCATTTTTAGAGTATAGTGGCTTAAAACATACAAATATACTGTAAAAGTAGCAAGAACCATAAAATATACACTTTGCTA
>NW_012115055.1:2438265-2452637 GCF_000951035.1 Colobus angolensis palliatus | reverse complement strand
CTCCTCGCTTTTTGTCTTTCTTTCTCATTTTTAGAGTATAGTGGCTTAAAACATACAAATATACTGTAAAAGTAGCAAGAACCATAAAATATACATTTTGCTACTGGTATTTTTTTTGTTGTTTCTCAATAAATATTTTTTGAATAATTTCTATGTACCAGGGAATTTTCTAGGTACTAGGTCACTTTACTCTCAAGGCTCATACTCTCTAATGAAAAATACAGATACTCAAAGTTTTTTGAAACTGGGATTGCTGATGAAGTTATCACAAGAAAATTAGAAGAAAAATGTTGCATATATTAGATGACTAATACTACCTAAGGGAAGATATTTAATGAATATATGATTATAATTAAAACAGAATCAAGGCATGATAGAGGACAGGGGTTTTAATGTAATACATTTAGTCTTCGCGTGCACACACCAAACGTGGTTATATAATTTTATATTTTGCTTTTTGCAAAATTAATTTTATAACATGAAGATAAATTTTGAGCTAAGGTTCCTCAGAGAAATAAAAGAAAAATGAAATGAGTAAATTCAGAAATTTTTTATGGCAATATGGGGTTTTTATACCACTTACTACAAAAGCGAGCATGGAATATTTACTGATGAATGTATAATGAACCTCTTTAAAACTTGGTATCTAAAAACAACAGTTATTTTAATTACTCATGACTTTTTCTGGGTCAACACGTGGGCCTATGCTCAGATGTCTAGCCTCACCTGACATATCTATGTGGCTGTGGTCATTTAATGGTCAATAAAGCTGGGTGTGCTGGTTTGTGCCTATAATCCTAACTGCTTGGGAGGAGGCCAAGGTGGGAGGATTGCTTAAGCCCAGAAGTTTGAGGGTGCAGAGAGCTGGGATCATGCCACTGCACTCCAACCTTGGCAAGAAGTGAGACCTTATCTCTTAAAAAAAAAAGAGGGTGGATGGTCTAAGACAGGGTCTCCCGCTGGACCTTGTGCCCCTAGCAGGCTAGTCTTGGCTTTATCACACAGTGGCAAAAAAGTCTCTAGCCTCAAAATAGAGTAAGCCCTATTGCACAAGTGTTTTTTAAAATGTTTTTCTCTTTAGCATATCTTCCCATCAGCCAAAGCAAGCCAAATGGTGAAGTCCAAAATTAATAAAAGAGGGACCTCCACAAACACTTGAAATCAGAAAAGCATGATTTTTTGAGACATATTACGTAACAATCTACCACAGAGCCTGAAGTAGTTATGGAGACATTATTAAGACCTAAATTCCTATTAATGGTCTTTAATATAGTTTCCAGTGAAATAAATTATGAGACTAAAAAGTAGAAAAATTGAATCATGATACTATCTATTGCTATCCAAATGAGTTCTATAATTACAAATTTGAGATGTTTTAAAATATATAGTGCAAAGAAACATTTTCTTTTTGATGGTACCTATTGAACATTCTTTAAAGAAATGTCAAAAGCCAGCATCAGGGAGACTGGTGCAACTCTAGATCAGTTAGAAATACTATGTGGGAAAACGTTGAAGTAGGAAGATGACAAGCTACATTGTTCCATATTGCCAAATTTACCATTTTGAATAATAGTGATTTATCTTTTTTTCTCTTAATTTAAAACATTATTTCCTAATTTAAAACCTACATATGACAGTAATGGAATTAGGATTTTATTAAGACTGAAATGAAGTTTTATTACCATGCTTATTTAATTTAGTAAAACACAGATACACTCCATCTCAATGTTAACTGCAGGATTTGTTCAATTCTCATTGAATGACCATACAACATTTTAATATGAAAAAATATGGAGCCCAAATTGTAAAAAGGAAACATGTATTCTTTCTTGTTTTCCTTTCCTTTGTCTTTTATTAACACTGTAAAATTAATCTACTGAGACAAAACATACTTGGAGATAGAACCAGAAATTCTAAGAAATGAGTGTTGTAGGCATTACATTTTTATAATTGTATACACCTTAAATTACTAATTTGAAATGACTGCTACTAATAATGATATATTAGTTTATGTGAATCTAAACCAGAGTTAATAGAATCATCTATCTTTTATTTAGGGTAAACATAGTATTGTAAAAATTGAAATAAATAAAGCAGTCATTGTTAAGGCCATAACTGGGGTCACATGACATAAAACTCTCAGAAAAAAAGATTATATTAAGATATATTTTAAACAGTGTGGCTTTTCTTAAATTTTTATTTATTATTTGTCTACAAATCTATTTTATAAGCCTTTAGAATTTTAAAATACCTTTTTTATAGATATTTTACTAGTTAAATAGACCTTCTTGAAAGAGAAACATTTCTTAGTGATGCCATTTCATTGAATTGTATATTTTTACATAAGACCTCAGTAAAATAGTACTGTGCCTATGGTAAGAAATTCTAACACATAGAACAACAAAGTCCAAAAACCGATTGGAAATAATCTTACTGGCCAATTACTAAAACTGTGAAGTCACTAAAACAAAGGGTTCCCTGCACCTTTGTCTATGCTTTGTTCCATTCAGGTGTCTTCATCAGTCATCCCTCCGCTCTTACTCTCAGAATCGACTCCTTGCACACCATGTACTTTTCATTACTGATCTCTGAAAGCAAAGAAATGAAGAATTAATGTACCAGCAACAGTGAGTAAACAGATGACCAGAAGAAAACACACAGAAACTTTTTTTTTCCAGCAGCAAAAGGCTGTGTGGTCCATGCACAATATCAAAGAGGACCATACCATTCCCAGGTTCTAGACCTTGCCAGCAAGAGTTGTCCACCTATCTCACACAGCAGGTGGAAATCCTTGCTGTTGGGAGAATTGAGAATATGGCAGAAGTCTGCATAAATAGACAGACATTTTTATGTATGATAGACTTTAATAAACCTGAGTAATGGGGAAGCGTTGCAGTCCTAAGGAAGTGGGTTGGCAAGAAATAGTCAAATTTGCAGACACTAGCAAACATGTTGGTCTCATGATTGTGTGTGTGTGTGTGTGTGTGTGTGTTTTATGTGGGGGGAGGGAGATGACGTGGGGAATACTTGGAGCTCAGAATTTTAAAAATAGGCAAGTCGCGATAGGAATTATTACAAATTTATGCTTACACAGTCACCTCTGTTTATTATGGGGTACTGTTATTGTCAGTGATTGGTACTGAAAGATTCAGAAAGGAAGAGAGCACAGGATAAATCATTCATTCACTTTTATTTATTTATTTTTTTTTAATTTTTATTTTTTTTTGAGATGGAGTCTCGCTCTGTCACCCAGGCTGGAGTGCAGTGGCTGGATCTCAGCTCACTGCAAGCTCCTCCTCTCGGGTTCATGCCATTCTCCTGCCTCAGCCTCCCGAGTAGCTGGGACTACAGGCGCCCGCCACCTCGCCTGGCTAGTTTTTTGTATTTTTAGTAGAGACGGGGTTTCACCGTGTTAGCCAGGATGGTCTCGATCTCCTGACCTCGTGATCCGCCCGTCTCGGCCTCCCAAAGTGCTGGGATTACAGGCTTGAGCCACCGTGCCCGGCCCACTTTTATTTTTAATTTTTATCATTGCATAATATTTTTACATATTTATGGGGTATGTGTGATTTCTTTGATATGAGCATAGAATGTGTAATGATCAAATCTGGGTAATCAAATATCCATCACTTCCAACATTTATTATTTATTTGTATTGGAAACATTTCAAATCCTCTCTTCCAGCTCTTTTGAAATATACAATAAATTGTTTTTAATTACAGTTATCCTATTGTGCTACCAAACACTACATCTTATTCTTACTAACTGTATTTTTGTTCCTATTAACTAACCCTTTTAAACCCTCCTCCCTACTACTTTTCTCAGCCTCTGTAACCATTCTATTTACTAGCTCCACGAGATCATAAATTGAGAATATGTGATATTTGTCTTTCTGTGCCTTTATTTCACTTAACATAATGTCCTCCAGTTCTATTCATGTTGCTCCAAATGGTAGCATTTTATTTTCTTTTATGGCTGAATAATATTCCGTGTGCACATGTATCATGTCTTTTTTATCCATTCATCTGTTGATAAGCACTTAGTTTCATTCCACGTGTTTCCTATTTTGAATAGTGCTGCGGTAAACATGGAGATATCTCTTTGATACACTGATTTCCCTTCTTTTGGATGTACACTCAGCAATAGGGTCGCTGGATCATATGGTAGTCCTATTTTTGGTTTTGTGAGGAATCGCCATACTATTTTTTCATAGTGGCTGTTGGTCCTCTTACCGGCTGGAGAAGTATAAAGCCACTAGTGTATTTACTGCCCATTCGGTAGTGGGCTAGGAATTGAATTTGGCCTGTTCTTACAGGCCAAGGTCATCACTGGATTCAAATTTCAGGTGAAAAGACTGTGGGAAAAGGCGTGGAGTTCATGTGCACACACACATGCACATATACATAGTTGATTTTTTACTCTTCGGTGGCTTAAAATACCATCATTTGTGTAAGTGAATTGATAAAGGACACTTTGTTGGTTTCCTCTGACTCAGAAAACAAGTTTACAGTCCTAAGAAAGCAGGATGGTGAGAAATAGTCAAATTTGCTGATCCCAGCTAAAATGTTGGGCCTGTGACTGTGTGTGTGTTTTAGGTGGGGGATGGAACAACTCTGTTTATCTGATGAAGACTACCAGATTTATGCATTTTAAAGAGTGTGGCTTTCCTTACATTTTTATTTCTCATTTGTCTAAAAATCTATTCCTAAGTCTTTAATATTGTTAAGAGCCTTTTTAACTTATATTTTATGAGTCAAATAGACATTCTTGAAATAGAAACATATTACATAGTGATATTATTTCATTAAATTGTATATTTTCAAATAGACCTAAATAAAATAATCCTAAGCCTATGGTAAGAAATCCTAACACACTGAACAACAAAGTCTAGAACTGATGGAAAATAATCTTATTGGGCAGTCATTAAAATTGTGAAGTTTTTCAAACTTCAAAAATCATTTTGGTGTCTCAAGTTTATCTGAGGAAAACAAAGCTGTAACAGAAAACTGTAGCACACAGAATTAGAGACATGATCTCATCTGGGCATCTGACTTCTACATTTACACAGGACTGATATCATTAAATAAGAACCATACATCTTGAGAGGAACTCTATTTAGCGAACTTTGGGTGATGTCGAGGAGAGCCCTGGATCACTCTTCTTCTTGTTATCCTCCTAGGGAGTAGTCTTGGTTGCTGAAACGCAGAAAAGAGATGCCTTAAAAGGAGTATGTGTGTGTTCACCCTTAGGCACCAGTGTTGAAAGCAGACATTTAGGATTGCCTTCATAGGCAGTTATTTAAAAAATAGCAATTTGGATAGAGTGTTTCCACTGTTTATTTCTAAGAAACCTGGGGATAGTAGTAGGTCACAGGAAAATATACAAAATTAAAGGCAAGAAAGATCCAAAAACATCATTGTCAATAAAAGAGCCAGGAATATGATTTTGCATATTAAATGTTATCCCAGAAAAATACTGTAAGAGATTTTAGCCTTCACTAGTCAAAATAGGACATTGGTTTTCATTATAATTTTTAAGGAGAATATATTTAATCATGCCAATTAAAAACTCTCACCCCTGCCCTCTGCCTCTTAATATCTTACCTTCTGTCTACAGATGCCTGAGATGTAAATATGATTCCACATTTGAGAAGAAATGCTTAGTATGACTCTAAGAACCAAAACACTTCAACATAGTAACAAATAAACAATTTTTAATTCCTGCCAGTGGCTGATATCTGATTACAGATTTGTTTTGTTTGAAACACGGTCCTCAGTAATCAAGGAAGCATCCAACACCTAAACAGAAGACAGAATTTTGCTTCAAATAGAAAGTTGCAGCACAGAAGAGTCTTGGACAAATTGATATCTATGCCTAAATTGATACTTGTTTTCCAATATCGATGCTCAACCAAATAAAACTTGATAGAACAGTTGGTTTTTATCATCTATTAGGTCTCACACAGATATCATGGAAGTGTTGATAAGGATGATCTCTTTTTATATTATGTCATTAAATAATTACATTTCTATTTGGCTTATCTAAATTCTATAATATAAAATTAGAATTGATACATTATCCAAAGTTAAAATAATTACACTTGATTTACATTAGGTTATGATGCTATATTTTGTCAGTTACAAATGAAACTATATTGAAACAATGTAGGCTGATTTTTAATGTGTGAAATTGTCTTTATGGAATGTAAAAAATATTCCATACAAGGCATTGTAATAAGAATCACGTGTTTTACTGATTAGAATTCAAGATGGCATTTTCCCTCATCTGGTAATACTGGGAAATAAAAAGCTCGATTATAAAACAACTATTTTTCAAGATTGTTATGATCAGGAAGTACGTGGAAATACTGCTCAACAAGTTTAGGAAGGGACTTGAATAAAAGTAAGCAAGAGAATATCCATGCAATATAAGTGGGGTGGTACAGTTCATGTTTTTGTACTTTGAAGGCTTATACTGCAAAGTGGAATATCCAGGCCTGATAAATGGCTTGAGTATGTCATGGAAACAAATTCTGGTGAGAAAGAATTAATCTTCTGTAGATTGACATAACCTTAGATGCTGGTGTTAATTCCCTTATTTATATGCAAATTAAAGATTTCACTTGAGTTTTATTTATTCATTTGTTTTTAATTAGAAAAAATATATTAGATATTTCTTAGATATCAAATTGGTATTTCTTCTAAGTTGATATCTGAATAAGAGAAACATATTCTATGTATTGATTTTAATACTGATCTATATGTATCTCTAATGTAGAAATTCTCTCAGAACAAAAGTTTTACTGTTTAATAAATTATCTCAAATTCTTCTTGGACACCTCAAAATCCTGGCACTGTATTAGTCAAACTCAGTCTTCTGTTACATACTCTTTGTATCATCAAATGGATTTTCTTCCTCTACTGTATTTCTCACTTTAACACCCTTGACATATGGTGAAATTGTGAGATGCTTTTGGACTTTTTTCATAGATGTCTGCTCATCTGCCTTTTTAGGCATTTTCTGAATAAAAAGCATTTCTTTGGCACACATGTTCACGATGAATTTAGAAAACCACTAAAGGTCTAATAGGAAATACAATGGAAACGGTGTAAATATTCTTGAGAGAAAACAAATGGATTACAGATACCACGAACCTAATATAAAGCAGAATTCAAAACCTTGCTAATGAGAAAGTATAGGTTTCTGGGAGCATAATTTATTTGAAAAGTTGTAAATCCTGGTAAGGTTTGGATTCAGTATAAATTAATTATTGGAATGCAAAAGAAAAATCAGAGAATATCCCCATGGGAACCCTGAATCCATATTGTTGCATTTGAAAGACTTAGCTTTGATCCATAACTGTATACATATTTGGAACAAGATTATCTCACCCGTATCCTCTCCAGTATGTTCAGAAAAGTCAATTGTGAAATAATTCCCATGAATTATATCCGTAAAGTGTTGCTTTAAAACACACACACACACACACACACACACACACACACA
Organism: Colobus angolensis palliatus; assembly: GCF_000951035.1. NCBI lineage: Eukaryota > Metazoa > Chordata > Mammalia > Primates > Cercopithecidae > Colobus > Colobus angolensis. Next base: position 2,445,131 of record NW_012115055.1, on the reverse strand, counting down.
CATTGAAGATGCTGCTAATGTAAAGGAATGTTCTTATTCCAGGTGCGTCTTCATATTCATGGCACATATTTTCCTCAGGCTCACTTTGTATATAAAAATACATCGATGTGTCCATGTACTTGAAGATTATGCATATAAATGTGTTCTGTTACTTTTTCTGTGAACTTTATCCAAGTTAATATTTCCCAGATATGATATGCTCACCAATTGTACTCCAGACTGCCACACTGCCTTACTGCTTTTAATTCCTGTTAAGTTTTCCCAGGTGTTTGTTTTTGTTTGTTTTTGCTTTCATGAAACCATTAAAAAGCCAGGGAAATCTACCTAGTTTTTTAAAAATATTTTTTTCAGCACTCAGTTCCCAAACAACTTAAAATCAGTTAATCAAAAATAAAACACAGGAAAATAAAACCACATAATTCAAATATATTATAAGGCAACTATCACTAGGTCAAGGAAAAGAGCTTTGTGAGCCACTTACAAAGTCCTTTCCTAAAAGCCACACGAATCACAGATTTCTCCATTTTCCAGCAAGTGATAATTATCTGAACTTTTTAACGCTCATTTCCTAGTATTTTTCTTGTCACATAAATTTGCTTCTTTAGACATTAGAGTTTAGTCATGCTCATTAAAAATATTAATATAACTTTATATCACTTTCAATCTATAGGCTTTCCTTTTATCCTTCCCATATTCTTAGAATGTATATCTGGAAAAGTGTGGCAATTTTGTTCAACCTGTAAAGTTTGCCAAACTCTGGGCTTTGCTGATTGTATAATATTTGTGTAATTCTACACGTATTTCTACACTCTGAATTTCTTGCAACTTGGCAGATGTATACAAAGATTAGATCAGACTCTGATTTGATCCTTTTGGCGAGACTATGGATGGTGTTGGCAAGCGTATATATGGAACATAACGGCTGGTCTCCTCTCATTTTTATTTTAGCAGTCATTGATGCTTAATGCCTACAAGCTATCCATTTCTGGGATTTGCAAAAGTGGTAATATTCTAATCCCATCATTATTTTTCATTTATTGTTTGGATTGCCTTTCTAAAAGGACACATCCTCATCTTTATTTGCTAATGCAGTGGTGTAGTACAACTAGAAAAACAAGCATAAATGCTTGATTATTTTGCTTATTTACTACATAATGAATGACTTCTTGTTATCCTCTAAAAAAGACAATTTATTTTCTGTTTTATCATAACAAAATCATAAATACAACCATTATTGATTGGTTTCATTGAAATAAATAATTTGTTTTTTGAAGCTGAAATCATTCTATCTTATGCCGGTAGGAGCCTCTAGGTTGAATCCTGAGCCCATGACTCTTATAATCTTTGACAGTTTTATGCTATCTATTTTTACAAGATATTCCAAGTCAATCTCATATATTTCCTGTCTCTGATATACAGTCACTGAAAGTCATTAATGGTATTATTTTAAGAATATAACTTTAGGGTTAGGGATCATTATTGCTACTGAATCGATCATTGTTTTTAAATCTTTTCAGAGGAAAAAGCTATGAAATATTTTATATGTATAAGTATATATTGTATAGAAATATATATATAATTCATAGTACAGATATACTTGTATTTATTATGCTAATAGATAAGAAAAAATATCTAAAATATCATATTAATGCCTCACCCAATGTAACTATCATAAATATTAAAATGTTGGCATATGATGACTTAATTTCTTCTTTCATTTTTGAATAGCGACACTATACTTGTATTGGCAACACATATAGCTATTATACTACATACTGTCTCCCTTTTAGTATACTGTGTTGTTCCGACAGAAAGCTAAATTTTATTGTCACCTATAGTCCTTATATAGATATCTTTCCCATCGTTTTGATTGTCTGGAGCTCATTCCTTGCAATTTTGGTAGAAATGGAAAATGAGGAAGTATTTGCTGAGCTTCTTTATGCTGATATCATTTTGTTTATACCTATTATATATTGATATTTAGTTCTGCTGTCTACAAAATACTCGACTCACACTTTTTTCCTTGAGCATCTTAAATGTGTTACCCCACTTTTGTGATAAAGCAAGGCTGTAAAAAGATCCAATAAACTAATTCATTCTCCTTATAAACAATACATTTTTTCTTTAGCTGTTAAAGTAATTATATTTTCTTTCTTTGACACATAGCATGGATTTTCAAAATGCAATTATAACTTTTTTTTAACTTTAGCAAACTATTCTTAAATTATAGATTTTAGAGTTTTTTCACCCTTTACTCAGTTTACTTTCTTTAGTTTTCTTTTTCAGGAACTCTTATTATTCATGTGTATTATTTTTGTCTCTGATTAATGCTTGCCACTTTGTACTCAATCCTCATTTTATCTATTTCTTCATTTATTTTTGTGTTTATTTTTAATTATTCTTTTTATCTCATATTTAAAGTGTTAACTTTAAGGCATTATTATATTTCTCTTAGTACTTATCATCTAGTTTATATTTTAAAATATTTTATCTTGTTGCTTCCATTTATATTTTCATTTATCACCTCATTTCAATGCTTCTCTAATTCTTATTAATATTTACTTTTGCCTTTCTTAATAATTTTATTATTATAATATTATTTTAACTTTTTTCTTCTTTTTGCTATAAAGCATTTATATGGAAATGGACTTTGCTATTTTCCTTTTTTTATTTGATAATAACCATGAATGATATTTGACTTGTTCTTTTCTTTTTCTTTCTGTTATGTGAAATCATCTTTAATGAACTTTTAATGAGGGATCGAGTTCAGAAATATTAATATTACAGTTTTCTCATTGTCAAATCTAAAATAATAGACTTATATGGACATTTAAAAGTTAAAGGAACGGTAATATGAAACATTTTGAAAACTATGGAAAAAATTATGCTCACCATGTGAGTATAGATAAACCTTGTTTCTTTTTTCATTGTTTTATATCTAGTGTCTAAAATATAATTTATTTATAAATGGACTGACACTCACAGAAAAGGTTGTAAAGCAAGGGGAATACTTTTTTCTTATTCTTTGTTATTGATCATACTAAAATGCCTATTAGTATATAAATGATAATTAACAAAATGTATGAATAATTGAATAATAGCAAAATAGTGTTATTTCTAATAATGATGTGTAATTTTCAGATAAATCACATAAGCTTTATACCACTCTACTTTTCAGAAATAAATTAGTTAGATTACCTGGATATTTCAAATAAATGTTGTGGCTTAACTGTGCTAGTAAAGCATTGTAAGAACAACATTGTAACATTTGAAGAGTTATGTAAAATGAAAATCTGGTCACATTTCACTAAATTTTGGGGAAAAATGTTTACGAAAACGTTTAAATTGTCTTAAACACATGAGTCATGCAATGCTTAATAAGTTTTGCTTTCAGAATCTGTTTCCTCTGTAGTTAACATTACATCATAATAATATCCACCTCATTAATAGTCTATCCTTTATCTTTTCTATGTATTTAGAAAGGTGTCAAGTTTTCCCCAGTTACACATAATTAGAGATAGAAACTTCAAATATAACAACTTAAACATGGGCCAAGTGACAGCTTGTTACAGAAACAAAATGTATCTGAAAATTCAAAGGAATAAGAAAGCCAAAGGAGTGGGAAAAAAAGCTACCATAGAACTCATTAGGAAATATTCCAGAAATGTGGATGTTGAACAAAATGAAATATAAGATGCAATTAATGAAAAGTAAACTGGTTTTCTGTCTCTCTATCTCTCTCTGTCTCTGTCTCTCTCTCTCTCTCTGTCTAATTAAACAGCTTTATTGAAGTTTAATTGGCACACAATTGGCACATACTTACAGTATAAAATTGGGAAAATGTGAATGAATAAGATCTATTGTTGGCTAGCACAACAGGGTGACGATAGCCAAAATGATTTAATTGTACGTTTAAAAATAAGTGTGTAATTGCATTGCTTGTAACACAAAGGATAAATGCTTGAGGTGACGGATAAAAAAATTGAAAAGTCTTAACCTTAACACGTCTGAATTGTTAATACAATGCCAATAATAAACCTATGCCTCTGTCTCAGAAGTTTACTACTCCTTTGTAATCGCCCTTCCATCTTCTCCCTTTAGCTTGGGCTTTGACCTAGTGACTTGCTTCTAATGAACAGAATGCAGCTACAATAATGATCATCTAACTTTTAACATCTATGCCCAATAGCTGTAGTCTCCAAATATGAGTTGGGTTGTATTTAGCTATTTAAGGTATTTATTAGATAATATAGGTAATTTTTCTCTTATCTCCCCTTTCATTTCTTCATTGACTAAAATTATTCTTTGGTTATAAAACACTTTCCTGAGGTTAGAAATTTTCTGGAATTACAAAATATAATAAAACTGATTATTTTATTGATATTTGATTTAAAAACTGTGCTTACAGAAAAATATTTGTGGCCAATGTGTAAGCTCATATTCTACACATGATTCTAGAAAAGATAATATGTGAATACAGAGAATGAAGAATTTCTAATAATAAGTTTGAAATGAAAACTATTTCAGCCTCGGTTTCAATGTTGGTATCTTTTTAACAATATTGGGTTAAGTAAAATAACCTATGTATACATATATAGAGAAATTTTATTACCTTAGTTAGTCTTCAGTAAAGAATACTTTTTTCCTTATAATTTTCTTTATAAATTAAATACTGTTTTAAGAATGTAGCCATTATAGGGGGTGCAAGCAAGATGGCCGAATAGGAACAGCTCCAGCCTCCAGCTCCCAGCGTGAGTGAAACAGAAGACAGGTGATTTCTGCATTTTCAACTGAGGTACCAGGTTCATCTCACTGGGGAGCACCGGACAATCAGGGCTAGTTAGCCGGTGCAGCCCCACCAGCGAGAGCTGAAGCAGGGCGAGGCATCGCCTCACCTGGGAAGCCGCAAGGGGCAAGGGAATCCCTTTAGAAACTGATACACACACCTGGAAAATCGGGTAACTCCCACCCTAATACTGCGCTTTACCAAGGGTCTTAGCAAATGGCACACCAGGAGATTATATCCCACACCTGGCCTGGAGGGTCCCACACCCACGGAGCTTCCCTCATTGCTAGCACAGCAGTCTGAGATCTAACTGCAAGGCAGCAGGGAGGCTGGAGGAGGCGCCTGCCAGAGACTTAAGTAGGTAAACAAAGACTCCCGGAAGCTCGAACTGGGTGGAGCCCACCACAGCTCAAAGAGGCCTGTCTGTCTCTGTAGACTCCACCTCTAGGGACAGGGCATAGAAAAAAAAAAGCAGCAGAAACCTCTGCAGATGTTAATGACCCTGTCTGACAGCTTTGAAGAGAGCAGGGGATCTCCCAGCACGGACGCTGAGATCTGAGAACAGACAGTCCGCCTGCTCAAGTGGGTCCCTGATGCCTGAGTAGCCTAACTGGGGGACATCCCCTACTACATGCAGACTGACACCTCACACCTCACATGGCGGGGTACACCCCTGAGACGAAGCTTCCAGAGCAAGAATCAGACGGCACTACTCGCTGTTCAGCAATATTCTATCTTCTGCAGCCTCCGCAGATACCCAGGCAAACAGGGTCTGGAGTGGACCTCAAGCAATCTCCAACAAACCTACAGCTGAGGGTCCTGACTGTTAGAAGGAAAACTAACAAACAGAAAGGACACCCACACGAAAACCCCATCAGTACGTCACCAGCATCAGAGACCAAAGGCAGATAAAACCACAAAGATGGGGAAAAAGCAGGGCAGAAAAGCTGGAAATTCAAAAAATTAAAAAAAATCAGAGCACATCTCCCTCTCCAAAGGAACGCAGCTCATCACCAGCAATGGATCAAAGCTGGACGGAGAATGACTTTGACGAGGTGAGAGAAGGTGTCAGTCGATCAAAATTCTCAGAGCTAAAGCAGGAACTATGCACTCAGCACAAAGAAACTAAAAATCTTGAAAAGAGAATGGAAGAATGGATAACTAAAATAATCAATGCAGAGAAGGCTAAAAACAAACTGACAGTGATAAAAACCATGACACGAGAAATACGTGACAAATGCATGAGCTTCAGTAACCGACTCAATCAACTGGAAGAAATAGTATCAATGATTGAAGATCAAATGAATGAAATGAAGCAAGAAGAGAAGTCTAGAGAAAAAAAAGGAAAAAGAAATGAACAAAGCCTCCAAGAAATATGGGATTATGTGAAAAGACCAAATCTACGTCTGATTGGTGTGCCTGAAAGTGAGGGGGAAAATGGAACCAAGTTGGAAAACACTCTCAGGATATCATCCAGGAGAACTTCTCCAAACTAGTAAGGCAGGCCAACATTCAAATTCAGGAAATACAAAGAATGCCACAAAGATATTCCTCAAGAAGAGCAACTTCAACACACATAATTGTCAGATTCACCAAAGTTGAAATGAAGGAAAAACTGTTAAGGGCAGCCAGAGAGAAAGGTCGGGTTACCCACAAAGGGAAGCCCATCAGACTAACAGCAGATCTCTCGGCAGAAACTCTCAAGCCAGAAGAGAGTGGGGGCCAATATTCAACATTCTTAAAGAAAAGAGTTTTAAACCCAGAATTTCATATCAAGCCAAACTAAGTTTCATAAGTGAAGGAGAAATAAAATCCTTTACAGATAAGCAAATGCTTAGAGATTTTGTCACCACCAGGCCTGCGCTACAAGAGATCCTGAAGGAAACACTAAACATGGAAAGGAACAACCGGTACCAGCCATTGCAAAAACATACCAAAATGTAAAGACCATCGATGCTAGGAAGAAACTGCATCAAATAATGAACAAAATAACCAGCTAATATCACAATGACAGAACCAAGTTCACACAAAACAATATTAACCTTAAATGTAAATGGACTAAATGGTCCAATTAAAAGAC
>NW_012115055.1:2436157-2437610 GCF_000951035.1 Colobus angolensis palliatus | reverse complement strand
TAGAAGAAATGGATAATTTCCTGGACACTTACACTCTCCCAAGACCAAACCAGGAAGAAGTTAAATCCCTGAATAGACCAATAGCAGTCTCTGAAATAGAGGCAATAATTATTAGCCTATCAACCAAAAAAAGTCCAGGATCAGATGGATTCAAAGCCGAATTCTTCCAGAGGTACAAGGAGGAGCTGGTACCATTCCTTCTGAAACTATCCCTATCAATAGAAAAAGAGGGAATTTTCCCTAACTCATTTTATGAAGCCAACATCATCCTGATACCAAAGCCTGGCAGAGACACACACACAAAAAAAGAATTTTAGACCAATATCCCTGATGAACATCAATGAAAAAATCCTCAATAAAATACTGGCAAGCCGAATCCCGCAGCACATCGAAAAGCTTATCCATCATGATCAAGTGGGCTTCATCCCTGGGATGCAAGGCTGGTTCAACATACGCAAATCATAAATGTAATCCAGCATATAAACAGAACTAAAGACAAAAACCACATGATTATCTCAATAGATGCATAAAAGGCCTTTGACAAAATTCAGCAGCCCTTCATGCTAAAAACTCTCAATAAATTCAGTATTGATGGAACGTATCTCAAAAAAATAAGAGCTATTTATGACAAACCCACTGCCAATATCAGACTGAATGGGCAAAAACTGGAAAAATTCCCTTTGAAAACTGGCACAAGACAGGGGTGCCCTCTCTCACCACTCCTATTCAACATAGTGTTGGAAATTCTGGCTAGGGAAATCAGGCAAGAGAAAGAAATAAAGGGTATTCAATTAGGAAAAGAAGAATTCAAATTGTCCCTGTTTGCAATGACATGATTGTATATTTAGAAAACTCCATTGTCACAGCCCAAAATCTCCTTAAACTGATAAGCAACTTCAGCAAAGTCTCAGGATACAAAATCAATGTGTAAAAATAACAAGCATTCTTATACACCAGTAACAAACAAACAGAGAGCCAAATCATGAATGACCTTGCATTCACAATTGCATCAAAGAGAATAAAATGCCTAGGAATCCAACTTACAAGGGATGTAAAGGACCTCTTCAAGGAGAACTACAAACCACTGCTCAGTGAAATAAAAGAGGACACAAACAAATGAAAGAACATACCATGCTCATGGATAGGAAGAATCAGTATCGTGAAAATGGCCATAATGTTCAAGGTAATCTATAGATTCAATGCCATCCCCATTAAGCTGCCAATGAGTTTCTTCACAGAATTGGAAAAAACTACTTTAAAGTTCATATGGAACCAAAAAACACCCTGCATTGCCAAGAAAATCCTAAGTCAGAAGAACAAAGCTGGAGGCATCATGCTACCTGACTTCAAACTGTACTACAATGTCACACTAATCAAAACAGCATGGTACTGGTACCAAAACAGAGATATAGACCAATGGAACAGAACAGAGCCCTCAGAAATAATACCACAC
>NW_012115055.1:2404210-2433867 GCF_000951035.1 Colobus angolensis palliatus | reverse complement strand
CATGTTCTCACTCATAGGTGGGAATTGAACAATGAGATCACTTGGACTTGGGAAGGGGAACATCACACACCAGGGCCTATTATGGGGAGGGGACGGAGGGGAGGGATGGCATTGGGAGTTACATCTGATGTAAATGATGAGTTGACAGGTGCTGACGAGTTGATGGGTGCAGCACACCAACATGGCACAAGTATAGATATGTAACAAACCTGCACGTTGTGCACATGTACCCTAGAACTTAAAGTATAATAAAAAATAATAATAATAAAAAAAAGAAGGAACATCACACACCAGGGCCTATTATGGGGAGGGGACGGAGGGGAGGGATGGCATTGGGAGTTACATCTGATGTAAATGATGAGTTGATAGGTGCTGACGAGTTGATGGGTGCAGCACACCAACATGGCACAAGTATAGATACGTAACAAACCTGCACGTTGTGCACATGTACCCTAGAACTTAAAGTATAATAAAAAATAATAATAATAAAAAAAAGAAGAAAAAAAAGAATGTAGCCATTATAATAAGAAAATAATGTGAATGTAAATGCCTGATTTATGTTACATTTCCCTTGTGGCTTTAAAATTTTTTCTGTCTCTATTGAAGGCAGGACATAGTTTATTTTATGAGACACATAAATACTAATGTAAAAAATTAGGTTTGGTGATGTCAGCAAGATGGCACAAAAGGATGTCTCAGACACCACTCCTCTTCAAAGAAAGCTCAGGCCAGGTGCAGTGGCTCACACCTGCAATTCCAGCACTTTGGGAAGCCAAGGTGAGTGGATCATATGAGGCCACGAGTTCAAGAGGAGCCTGGTCAACATGGTTAAACCCATCTCTACTAAAAATACAAACATTGGCTGGCTGTGGTGGCACACACCTGTAATTCCAGCTACTTGGGAAGCTGAGGCAGAAGAATTGCTTGAAACCTGGAGATGGAGGTTGCAGTGAGCTGAGATCACATCACTGCCTCCCATCGTGGATGACAGGGTGAGAGAAAGGAAAGGAAAGAAAGAGGAAAGGAAACAAAGAGGAGAGGAGAGGAGAGGAAAGGAAGAAAAGAAAGTTCAACTAGCAACTATCTACAGACCAGAATATCTTTTTGAAAATTTCAATAGTTGGAAACAAAACTGAGACACTCATATCATCCACAGAACTGAATGAAAATTGAAATTAGAAGGATAAAAAGACTGGTCTTAGTCCCATTGCACTGCCCCTTCCCTTCTGCCAAGTTGGCATAATGCCAGATAGAAAGACTTTTCCAGAATTCACAGTTTCTACAGAGGAAAAAAAGCAAACTGGAAATAGTAATTCAACTTCCGTACTATTCTGAGATGCTTTCCAGGGTTCCCAATCTGTTCTCACCTCACTAGGAGCACTGGTGGTAATGGCATGGCTAGACCAGTTGGAATTAAGTAGAAACGAAGTGAGGCAGAGGTAATAGTGACCCTGCACAGATATTAATGGTGCCCATGTATTTCTGCCAATTGTGGCAGTTTTTCAGAGATATTAGCCAACATCATAGCTCACCCCCAAATTAGAGCTAGTCACCTCCAGAAGCATGGTGGGAGGTACAACGTTGCTTGAGTCACTAGATGGATGGTTCCCATGCCTAACCTCAAAGCACATCCCAAATGACTTTGCCCAAGCAGAGATGCTTGCCTCCACCCATTTTGAAGAAGTGTAGGGGCTAGAAATACTTGATTCAGGAAGTCAAGCAGTAGCTTCAGTCAGCCAGAAAACCTGCTCTACAACCCCTCCTAAGCAGGGAGACTCCCACCTATGTGCATTTTAGAAAAACATACAGTATAGATCTGCTTGAACCAGGAGGTCAAAAAGTTACTTGATTCAACCAAGAGCCCACCCCATGGCTTCACCATGACAGGAAGGCAATTCTCAATTTTGCATTTTTAAAGAGCACAGACTCTAGTCCTGCCTTTTCTGGGCAGCAACTCCATGTAAACTTGAAGTTCAATCTATAGTTCTGTAAAACTGTAGATCCCAGATAGTGGAATTTCCTGGCTGGGTAATACATTCTATAACTGGTCTAACAAGCAACTTTTCACTACCCAGCCAATAGCTTCATCTGATAGTAAAACCTAACCAGTGGACTCAATGGAATGATGACCAGTCAGCAGCTCTACCTGACATCAGAACAAATCAGTGACTTAGCCAACTAGAGAACCCACAAGCTTTGATGTTTCAAGAGTGTCACTAGCTGACCCCCCCCGCCCGCCGCCTCAGAATCACAGGTTGGTCCAAATCATGGTGTATCCCTGCCAAAAAAATAAAGACCTGTAACGGCCAGAAGATAAAGCTGTTTCCTCAAATGTGCAGACAAATATGCAAGGATACAAGGATTATGAAGAATCAAGGAATCATAACACCTCCAAAAGAAACAAATAAATCTCCAATAATGGACCTTATGAAATGGAGATCTATGAAATGACTGAAAAATCACAATAATTTCCTTAAAGAAGTTCAGTGAACTACAAAAATATATAAATAGAAAATTAAATGAAATTAAAAAAATAAATGACAAACCTAGAAATTTGAAAAAGTGATAGAAACAATAAAAATAGCCAATGGAAATCCTAAAGATGAGGAATACAATGACTGAAATGAAAAAGTCAATAGAACACTTCAACAGCAGACTTGATCAAGCAGTCAAAAAAATCAGGAATCTGGAAGACAGAACATTTGAAATTAGCCAGTCAAAAGAGCAAAAGGACAAAAAAAAGCAGAAAAGAAAAAGAATGAAGAAAGCCTTTGGAAATTATAGGCTATCAAGAGACTAACTCATTACATAATAGAAGTTTTCGAAGATGAATAAAGAGAAAAAAAGCCAGAAAACATATTAAAGAAATAATAACTAAAAACCATCCTAACCTAGAGATAGACAGCAGTATGCAGGTATAGAGAGTGCAGAGGTCTCCAGTGAAATTGAACCAAATGAGAAATTTACCAAGACACATAGGAATCAAACTATTAAAAACAAACAAACAAAAAGTCTAAGAGTGGCAAGAGATAGGAAGCACATTATATACAAAGGAGTGCTGTAATGACTAAGAGCAGATTTCTCAGTAGAAACCCTGCAGGCTAAGAGAGAGTGGGATGATATATTCAATGTGCTGAAGGAAAACTACTGTCAACAAAATATACTTTACTCAGCAATGAATGCTCTCTTTCAGAAATGAAGGAGAAATAAAAACTTTCCCAGATAAATGAAAGCTAACACAGTCACTAGACCTGCCTCAGAGGAACTGCAAAAGGGAGTTCTTTAAGCTGAATAAAAGACTACTGATTAATAACATGAAACATACAAAAGTAGAAAAAGGGGAAAAGCTACGTAACAATGGACTAGGCAATGGTTTTTTCTGAATTTGACCCTGAAAGCACAGGCAACAAAAGTAAAAATAGGTAAATAGGATTATACCAGACTAAAAAATCTTCTGAACAGCAAATGAAATAGTTAACAGTGTGAACTAACAACCTACACGCTTGGAGAAAATATTTGCAAGCCATACATCTGATAGGGAATTAATATCCAAAATATATAAGTAGTTTACACAACTCAATAACAAAACCAAACCAAACAAACAAACAAGTAAAAGCAATTTAAAAATGGAAAAAAGACCAGATTAGACAGCTGCCAAAAGATGACATACAAATGACCAACATATATGTGAAAAAATGCTCAACATTATTAATCCTTATGGAAGTGCATATTAAAACCAAAATAAGATATCATCTTATGCCTGTCAGAATGATTGTTATCCAAAAGACAAAATATAAAAATTGTTAGCTAGAATGTGGATAAAACGAAACCCTGAACACTGTTGTTGGGAATGTAAATTAACACAGTCATTATAGAAAAATGTATAGAGATTTCTGAAACACTAAAAACAGAATTATCATATGATTCAGCAATCCTACTTCTAAATATTTACCTAAAACAATTAAAGTCAGTTTGTGAAAGAGATGTGTGTACTTCCATGTTCACTGCACCACTATTCACAATAGTCACGTTATGGAATCAACCTATGTGTCCATCAATTGATGAATGCTTAAAGAAAAGGTGGTAAAGGTACATAATGGAATACTACACAGCCTTAAAAAAGAAGAAATTCTGTCATTTGCAACCACGTATATGAAATTTGAGAGTATTATGCTAAGTGAAACAAGTCAGGCAGAGAAAGACAAACAACTTATGTTTTCATTACAGGTGGAATCCAAAACAATCAAACTCATAGAAGCTAAGAATAGAATGGGGGTTACAGAGATTGGGAGCTGGTGGTAATGGGGATGTAAGGACCACAGTGTACAAAATCTCAGGAGGAATACATTTTAAAATGAGATGATTTTCAGAATATGGTGAATATAGTTGGTAATAATATATTGTACATTGTAAAATTGCTAAGGAAGTAATTGTAAGTATCTTACTACAAAAAGAAAACATTTGAGGTGATGAATACATTAATTAACTTGATTTAATTATTCTATATTGTATTCACAAACCATAACAACACTTTGTACTATAAAAATTGATGTAATTACAAATTGTCAATTTTTTTTTGAGACAGGGTCTCAAGCTGTTGCCCAGGCCAGAGTACAGTGGCATGATCACAGCTCACTGCAACCTCAACCTCCCAAGCTCAGGTGATCCTCCCACCTAAGCCTCCCAAGTAGCTGGCAGGGTGTACAGGGTCATGTTACCATGCCCAACTAATTTTTTATTTTATGTAGAGACAAGGTCTTGCAATATTGCCCAGACTGATCGCAGACTCCTGGGCTCAAGTGATCTGCTGGCCTTAGTCTCCCAAAGTGCTGGGATTGCAGACATCAGGCACTGCACCCAGCTTCGATTTATAATAAACATAAAAATTAATATTCAAAGCTATGGTTACAAATTTAATTCTTTATGAAAGTTTGTGAATGTGCTTTCATATCAATCCTACGTGCATTTCAATAAACATGAAAAGCATAACAAAAGTAAACAAATGCTTGTGATGTACTTGAGGCTGATATTATTAAAAATAGAACAAATGCATTCTCATTTGCCCAAAAGGGATTTTTTTCTTGTGGATAAGTCAGCAACAGATTGATTTATTTGATGGTTTGGTCCTCTGATGACTAAGAATTCTGAGGTCAAATCTTAAAGTAGACTTCAGTTCTTGATACAACTTTGACAGATGAAGCAATCACAGAAATTATGCTTTTTGGTTTTATGAATTATTTCATTTTTTACTAACTCCTTCACTTCTGTTATGGAGACACTGAATTCATTAGTGGCTGTATCAGTCCCAGAAGATACAACTTGTAGAGACTATAATTGTGTTTTCAATATCTATTTTTCCTGCTGTCTATAATCAGAGAACCCCAGATTTTTAGCTTGCTGCAAGATGATCTGGAGTAGTTTATATTTCTCTGTTTTCTTTGATAATAGACGATTTTTCGTTAAATTGTAGTCTCAATAAGATGTGAGTAGCATAGCCAACTTAAACACAGACATTTCAGATAACAATCCAACTTATATGAATACATATGTGTATAAATAGTGCATATATGTGTGTATATATATATTCACACACACATTTAGTGTATTTCACAATACTTTAAATATAATTATGTTCCACTATTGCATGATATATATTTCTGCTAAAATATTTGTTTATATGAAGTTCAAATTTAACTGAGCATCTAGTATTTTTATTTGCTAAATCTGGCAGCCTTATATTTGAGGGACAATGATATATACAACTTTTATGCCATTTCCATCAAGGAAACAGAGTACCTTTTCTCCCTTTTTTAAATTCAGATGCCTAGAAAATGACCAGTGTAGCTGCGTTTTACAGAATGCATCGGTGGACATCACACTAAAATGATGCAGCAACAAGACAGAAGGAGCCAAAGTATTAGATTACATTTTAGAACAGAACTTGCTGACAAACCTTAAAAAGGCTGTTCCAGGTTAAATTTAGGCTACTACAATGTAGTAAATACATTTCAGGTAAGTAAAATAAATTACATTTTAAGTCACTGTAAAAGTTTGGTCTCTATTATATATTGCAGTTATATCCTATTACAAGAATATAGGAAAAGTCATCCAGATCATAAGCAATTAGTCCTACATAATTTTTTCCCTATCTCACTGTTTCTCTTTCATCTGATAATTTGAGGTAAGTTGTACTGTTTGTCTTAACTGCTGATTGCCTAATTATGATTAATTTCTTGCCTTCTATGTTCATTAATTGGCCTTAATAAACTAAAAGCAATTTAAACCGTGTCTTGCCCTGAAGACCCGCTATCATAATTATTTAGGTACACAAAGACTGAATATTTGGTAAGGATATTTCAGAATAATAAAATAGATTTTATACTAGGAGAGTTTTTATTAACATAGGTATACTCCTGATATTCTCAAACTGTATCTTTCAATTTCAATTGTTTGGATACATCTTTCCATGGTACAATAAAAAGGGTTTATTTAAAAAGTATCTTTCCATTTAGAATAGCTAGCGCCTAGTAACAAATTATTTTTAAAATCCGAGAGGTCTTAGAAAACACTCATCTTGTGTTTGAAGGGATGAGATGTAGGCTGCAAAAAGGAAGTAATTTACTCCATGTGAGGATCATTATAACATGATTTATCTAAACTGTACCCCTGTCTAGTTAATTTCTATCTGTAGTTTATACCTTATGGTATTCACAGAGACTCAAGTTAGGACAGGTTTCTAGTATTCTGGTCATGCACTAGGGAGGTCTGATTTACTTCTCCACATTTCCCAGCTGCACCTCCACTTATTTTAACTTGAGATCATTGCTTTTCTTCTTTCCTTTTTTAAAGATTTAACTAAGATGGAATAACATATTCTAGTCCCAGGATCCATGTCTCAGTATCATTGGCCCTTTGGATTTTGGGATAATAAAGGTTAAATAAAATTATTTGATTTGTCAAATTTTAGATTTAATTGTCACATGCAATAACCTATGGCATAAAAGAAAAATAATGTCTAGTTAAGCTTAGGGAACAGTACTGAATATTGCACAGATTTAAAAGCAATATAACAATACAAATCTTCTCATATTTCCTTCCAATCATTTCTCCTCCCAACAGAACATGTTAACTTCTAGTATGTAAACCCCCTAAATGCATGTGATAGGAGAAAAAGAATATTTATGGCCTATGAAAGGAAAGGCAGGATAATTTAGCTTAGTGCAGTCTCTTTCTTCAAGCGTTCTAGGAAGCCCTTCAGAATGCTCTATTCTGAAATTCCGGGATCTTATTTATGCAGCATTTACCTATACATATTGGATTATCTGTGCTTAAGGATGCAAATTTTTTTCTTGTGATATTCCAGCAGGTCAAATGTCTTAAGCAGAGCAAGTAAACAAAGAAAACAAAATCTTACATCATTTGAAGGTTGTAATCTCCAGGTGGTGTTATCTGGATAACTGTGATCAATAGATAGATAAATATCTACCAGTCAGTTCTTAGACTGTTGAGTGCATAAGAAGTTTAATCTTGGAGGAAGATAAATTACATGGACATGTGAACATGCACACACATACACCTACAAAAACACACACATACACACACACATATAACTTATACATATATATTTCTTACTTCCTGCAGAACAAATGACTGGCTTATCTCATATTTTTTCTATCCCAACTTTGAAGTCATCTATTTCACAAAAGTCTCCCTATTTCTTTTCATGAGAAATATTACTTAGAAATTAAGACCTGAGTTCTATAGCTGTTCATCGCTAATGGAATACCATTGTTTCTAGGTTATTTCGGCAGACAGAACAGGAACAATGGCAATTACACGTGCTTCAACTTTTAAAATCTTTTAAATCACAAATTTATATAAATTGTTCTAATCCTACTGCAAGGCAGTAGGGTTCTTCCTTGCTTTCCCTCATGGAACATTTTCTCAACACAAAAGAATTCTGGAATCTCACACTATAAATACATATTTTTTTCTATTAGCCTAATTGTATAATACACACAAATAGCTTCAGAATTTCTAAAACCCTCTAAATACTAATGGCTGTGTGTGTGTGTGTGTGTGTGTGTGTGTGTGTGTGTATCACACTGCCAATTTGAGATAAATGAAACAAAAATTGTGAGTGGCAAGAAATTTTGTGTTATCAAATGACTGCATGATATTTCTGGCTGTTCTTTCCTCATCCTTCAGTTCACTTTTCAGAATTCTTGTAGAGGTCTAAATATTTATTTTATTTTCCTGCTTCTAATTATCAAATAATTTTAACAGACAAAAGAATAATATTAAAAGTACATAAACTGGCATGTGATTTCTGTATGAGTCCATTCTCACACTGCTATAAAGAACTAACTGAGACTGGGTAATTTATGAAGAAAAGAGGTTTAATTGACTCACAGTTCCACAGGCTGTACAGAAAGGATGGCTAGGAGGCCTCCGGAAATGATCATGGCACAAAGTTAAGGTGAAGCAAGTCTATCCGACCATGTCAGAGCAGGAGGGAGGTAGCAGGGAGGTGCCACACACTTAAATGATCAGATTTCATGAGAACTTACAATCACAAGAACAGAAAGGGGAAAATCCACCCCATGATCCAATCACCTTCCACCAGGCCCCCCCTCCAATCAGACATGAGATCTGGGTGGGGACACAAATCCAAACCAAATCAATTTTAATCTTCCATTTCATATCTACTTTGATACACTTTCCCATTTCATCTTACCATTTAGGTATGTCACATTTGCCACTGTTTTCTACAAAGGCCTTATTTCTCACTTGAGTTTTTATTTAGAATACATATTTTAAAAAATTATATTTGACTTCAGAATTAAAAGCTACTCAATATTTAAACATTAATCCAATCTTTTCAAGGCTATTTTCTTTTCTAACGACTTCCTTTTCCAAATAATTTTCCAAAATATTTTGGAACACTTGCAAAACCATCTATCAAGTTTTGGAACAATATTTCAAGCTAGTATTTATTGGGGTCCTAAAATGGACCATTATGAATGCTCCTTTGAGGCAACACATAACACAGGTTTGTGCATTAACATTGTTTTTGCACATGGAATATATTTTAACTTCACAGGACTGAGACTGGCTTGATCAACACTGAATAATAAGATTGATGTGCTATAAGAGCTTTCACTGAAAATTTCTCAGCAAGTGGCAGTTAAAAATACCAGAACAACTTATTTGGATTGTTACATAATTGACATTGTTACACATAATTTTATATCAAATGTGATTTGGTCATAATGACATCATGATTCACACTTGTTTGTAAGTCCACACCACGCATCATTTCCAAAACTAACAAATTTTAAAAGATCGTATTTTAACACGTTTTAATTCATTGAGAATATGAAATAATAGTCATTTTACAAAGCCGCCATACTGGGGTGGATGGATTAGCAGTCAAATCAGTAAAATCAACATTGTATAGCCACTTGAAAAAAACATTGGTCTTGTTGATAAATACCATTATCTTAGTGATTGAAGGTAAATAATGAATTAAGTATAATTCATTATTTGACAAAACTATTATTACAATAGCTTATTTTATTTAATTTAAATGAGCCTTCTCCCAATACAACCAAGCAGTTACAGTTTGCTTACTTAGCTTTCCAATCTTGTTTTTGATTATTATTATTTTTAACTTCTGATTTGTTTATTTCTGAAATTTTCCATTTGATCTTTTTGGACTGCAGTTGCCATCAAATAACAAACAACAAAAAGCAAAAGCAAGCATAAGGGAGTACCCCTGTAAATGAATGGGTACACAGTTTAATAACAGTTACTAAATAGATTGGATTAGAAGCAGGTGAAAAAACTTAGGTTATCTATTGGGAGGAAAAAAAAAAAAAAACTTCATACCTCTGTATTAACCACTAAACTATTTTGTCAACCTTTTTCATCTAACACAGTATAAATTTCTTTGTAAGTAACTCAGACCCCCATCTCTCACTGAAACTTTTTGCTATTTTCAGCTCCCAATCATTGTTCCCCCCTTTCTTCTGCCTGTTTTTCTTTCAACATGCCTTCTTCATTGAACTTAATAATTTCTAGCTTTTTATTTAAAGGGAGAAAAGTATGCTTATTCCTTTCACGTAAAAACAATTGTAGCATTATAAACTGGCCGATTTTCAATATTTTTGTGTCTCAGGAAATAGGGAGGACCAAGAAGAGAGAGAAAGATGAGGAAAAGTGGGTTGATGGAACAGTCAGAATACACACATTTATCAATTAAGTTAGCCATCTTATTGGAAGAGGTTTGTGTCACTCTTAGACAATTACAATGGTAACATCAAAGATTACCAATCACAGATATAATATTATATAACAAAAATATAATAATAATGAAAAAGTTTGAAACATTGCAAGAATAACCAAAATGTTTCAATGATTCATGAAATAAGCACATGCTATTGCAAAAACCCTGCCCAGAGATTTGCTTGACAGGGTTTTCACAAACCTGCAATTTGTAAAAAACACTGTGTGTGTGAAGCATACCAAATCAAAGCAAAATAAAGTAAGGTAAACTTTTATTTGATTTTTTTGCCCAAAACATATATGGGAAAAATCAAGATAACTATGATTGCAGGATTTTTCTTTGCATGAGAAAGAACTTATCAGCTTTGCTTTCAAAATAATTCTATTATTGTCACAAGATCCTTGGAATATCACTGTGCCAGCCAGAAACCTCTGTGGCCAGTGGTGCCTTTGCCTGAGTTTCATTCAGGTTTGCTGGGCTCATTCTACTCACTCATCCTGGTAGCCTGCCCTTGGCTTGCATTAGCAGCCTGGATCCCATGCCTGCCAAGGGTGAGCCAGGCATGGAGGGTCGAGGGGATCACAAGTATCTTCCATAGCTGGTGCTAGGGAAGGCAGTAGTGCCTGGAAGCTTGGAGATGCCAGGAACCACAGAGCCCCAAAAAGGGTGTCACAGCACTGACTTGAGAAACTCCTAGGTCTGGGGTCCCTGAAGAGGCACAGTTCTTCTGTCCTCCTTTTTTACCTCCTTCTCGTTGCCTGCAATGTGATGAGCAAGGGATGTGTTTCAGCCCCGTTTGTGTTACAACTCTTTTAACCCCAGCATTTAGTGGGCCCCAAGTTCTTGTCCTGCATACAGGAAGAATGAGGTACATGGATAAGTGGACGGTAAGCAAGGCAAAGAGGAGCTTTATTGAGTGATAGAACAATTCAGAGGAGACCCACATTGGCTAGCTCCTCTGTGTAGGCAGGGTGTCCTGACAAATGTTCAGTTTTCAGCAGAGGAGACTCTGGAATGGGTGGCTTCTCTCCTTAGGCAGGTCATCCCATCAAGTGTTCAGCTCTCAGCAGAGAGGAGATTCTGGAGTGGGTAGCTCCTCTCCGCAGGTGGATATCCCATCATCTTAAGTCTTACTGAGTCCATCATCTTAAGTCTTACTGAGTCCAGGGCTTTTATGAGCCTCACAGTGTAGGAGGTGAGGACCAGGTCCCCCTTCTGGTCTGTGGGACTGACAGCCCAGGCCAAAGGCTTCAGGCCCTCCCCAGCTTGAAGGTTGACCTTCACCAGGGACTCAACCCTGTCCACCTAGAAGCTTGTCTGCATCCTGCTGCCATTCATGGTGCCCAGGCTATTCATGCCAAGGGGCATCTGTAGGCCAGTGCTGAGCTGCCTTCAGGTTCCCCTCATCCTCCCTCCTGTGCTCATTGAAACCCAAAGTCTGGAGAGAGCTGAGATGGCAGGGGCCTAGTGTGTCAGTACTGTTTGAGCATGTGCAAACTGGGCTCAGCCCCAACCTTGCTCCAAGATCAGAGTGGGCTCTGCAAGCTGGAAGAGCAGACACCTCCAAGCCTGAACAGAAAGGCAGTGGGACCAGACACCTCCAAGCCTGCACAGGAAGGTGGGGCCTATCCAGAACCCCGAGAGTGCAGAGATGCCTGTGTCTGCAGCTGTGCCTGGGAAGGCAGGTCTCCTGCCTGCTCCTGGACCTCAAGAGCACAGGAAGGCCTGGATCCACAGCCATGACATGGGTGGCTACAGCTGTACCCAGGAAGGCAGGGCTCCTCTCTGTTCCTGGCTCCTGCTGGCTCCATGAGGTGTGGGGCCCAGCCTGAGCCTGCCCCATTGCAACTGGCATCTTGGCAGTGGCAGATCCAGGTGGGTCACTGTTGCCATCATTATTTCACTTACATTAAATACTATAGCCATAAACAGGAATAAACACTTCAGTTTTCTCTACTTTCAGTTTCTTAGATCACACTCTTACTATCTTTTACTAAATAATACTGTTAAGTCCTCAGAGGTAGCTTATGTACTCTCCTCCATTTCAAATCGTCTTCTAATTCTTTTAATTTTTGGTTGAATACTTATCATCATTTTCCACAGTTCCTATATTTTTAAACTAATGGCCCAATTATGCTTTGATTGTTCACACACATATTGTGGATACTATTAATATCTATGAGATATCAGAGTTTATTACCTTTGGTATCAAAGTTACACGCTGCATACAAAGCTGTCTCTTTCTAAGGATACATGCAAAAAGTAAAGAGTAATTAATATATAATTTACATGATTGAATCAAGCCATGTCTACATAATGCTATGTATATTGTATGAGTAAAATTTTAGCAGATATTTGGATAAAGAGAAATGTTAGCAGAATTGTGGACTTTAGCTTTTTAGGAGCTTGACATAATTTTTTAAATAAACATCGGTGATATTTGTGCTGGGATGCAATTGAGAGTTTGACTTTTTCAGGTTTATTATGATTTTATAATTTTTTAGGTGAGTGTAGATTAGAGCTCAGTATGGGGGGCCAACAATGGAGGCAAGACATTCCTGAATATTCTATCTAATATTGTCTTATTCTGATCAGGCTTCTATAAAAAAATACCATAAACTGGGTATTTTATAAACAACAGGAATTTAATTCTCACAGTTCTGGAGGCAGGGATTTCCAAGGTGAAGATGTCTTCAGATTCAGGGTCTAGTGAGGGCACAATTTCAGTTTATATACACTGCCTTCTTGCTGTGTCGTTGCACAGTAAAAAGGGTAAAGCAGTTCTGTAGGATCCCTTTTTTATCAGAGTCACTAATTTCATTGATGAGGGTTCCACCCTCATGACCTAATCACTTCCCAAAGTCATCATTTCCTTACACCATCACCTTGGGGGTTAGAATTTAACATTTGATTTTTCAGGAGACACAGTCATTCAAACCAGCAAATATTATACAAATCATTAGGTTTTCCTAGTTTGACTGATAGAAATAGGCATTTGTATGAACACTGGTTTTGTTTGTTAATATTTTTAGATTTGTTTATTTGTTCATTGTTTTTACTTAGTCGTGGGCAACTACCAAGAAACTCTTCAAATAGTTGTGTTGATCAGTATTCAAACTCCTTTTAGATGTGCCAGGTTATCTCTTTGTGAAGCCTCTCCAGTATTCTGTGTTGTAATTTTTAACTTTTTCTCACTGAAATTTCAGCTCTGTCTCCTCAATTTATTTTTACTCAAAGAAGCAATGTTTATCAAGAAAACATTTCTTCTGCTAGAATAAATAAATGGTAATTCAAATATTGGCATCAGATTTTCAGCTATGCCTTTAAGTCAATTCGTGTTTGCTTTGAGATTGAAAAACTTTTATCATGAATAGTAAACAGTATTAAAACTTTTTCAGGGGAAATAAAGATGTAAATGTTTATGCATAACCATTCAGTGATAAAACTTTTATTGAATGTCTTCAATCAAAAACATACTAAAAATGAATAGGTCAGCTTTTTAAAAGTTAAATAAATACAGCTGGAAAACATTTAAAACTGTTTCCAAACCTCATATTTTTAACTTGTTGTGTAAGCATTGTTTGTTCAATTGTTGTTTTGTTTTGATAAATTCCATAGTTAATGCAGGCAGCAAATGTAACAAGGAATTCCATTTTATAAACAAAGAAAGTAGGTTTATTTTATCTTCTCTGACCAACCTAAATGTTTGTGAGGTCTGTGGATATTTAGCTAACAATAGATTCATATCCAGGAAAACATTTTTCAAACTTTTAGAAAAACATAAAAATGCCTTTTGCTGTGTTTTATTTCGTATTATATTTTAACCATACACTCTATCTAATGGAATAATAACTAGAAGTGTATATACATATGTGTGTGTGTGTGATTTTGGTTACATACATATACATGCATATGAGTAATTTATGTTTTATAATGTTATAAAGATGTAGGTAAATAGACAAGAATTGTGAGAATTTCCTATTTCTTCAACTTCCCATATCTTTATAACAAAGATAGTCTGCCCATTGATGTGTATTTTGTGAAGAATAATGAGCAATTATATGCTGAGCATTATAAAAGATGATAAAGACTTTAAGGCTATAACTGATATATCCCAATAGATCATTTTCAAACTGGCATACACAGTTCCACGGTAACTTCCACTATATGGTATTGTATGTGTTTGCTGATGTGTCTGTCTCCTATACATTTTCTCCTCAAGGCAAGAGTCTGTTTCTCTATTTAGGCTTGTATCCATAGCAACCAATTCAGAATCTGTCTTAGGGCTTATGCTGAATAAATGCTTATTTGATGTGGAATTATAATTAAATGATTACATATTTCACTTAAAAAATTAGAGTTTAGTTGGGAAGATAAGACTTACCTGTTTGAATCAATCTAAGGCAGTATAGATAAAGGGCTTAATAAACAACACATAATATAAAGAGTTCAGTAAATGGAATGGTTTTGTTAAATTTATAGATATAATTTGTGAATTGTATAAAATGTAATTACGTAAAATTGATGTTTTAGCAGTCTTCTTCCTAAAATAATCAAATATTAAATCCATTAAAAATTTAAAATAACTTCCTATAATGATGAAAATAAGTCAATTACAAATAGAAAGCAGGCATGTGCAGTTTCTACAGTTTAGCACACAGCACTATTAATTTCAAAGGTACATTTACCTGTCTTAATTTGAGATTGGCTCCAATTGACTAAAAATGCAGCATCCTTTTTTAGTTCAAATATTTGAGGTTTAAAGGAAATTCTCCAGTTTAAAAACCGGGTTAAGCCATACCTGATTTAAAATTCTGTAATTTGTAATGCACTGAGACGTGAACATGCTTCTGTAATAGCATGGCTATAAGAGGCACTTTAAAAAATTCCATTCTGATATCATAATGTGGACTTACTTTTTAAAGTAGAATTTATTTAATTTAGTTATATGTGTGTGTATATATATGTTCTTAAGAATTATCATGATCACAATGTTTAGAAATATAAATTGGATCAATATTTATAAGCATTAATTTACATAATGCAATACAGTAAGATTTTTCAACTTTAGTTTCTGCTTAACACATAAATGTTTTGTACACTAAGTTATATAAAAAATAATAGTCTTTCCTTTTACCATTTGAATTCATCTTCCCCTTGTGTTGAATACTAATAGTATCAATCATTCTAAGGTGCTCATACATTATTTTTTAAGATTAATGACCGGCCGGGCGCGGTGGCTCAAGCCTGTAATCCCAGCACTTTGGGAGGCCGAGACGGGCGGATGATGAGGTCAGGAGATCGAGACCATCCTGGCTAACATGGTGAAACCCCGTCTCTACTAAAAAATACAAAAAACTAGCGGGGCGAAGTGGCGGGCGCTTGTAGTCCCAGCTACTCGGAAGGCTGAGGCAGGAGAATGGCGGAAACCCGGGAGGCGGAGCTTGCAGTGAGCAGAGATCCGGCCACTGCACTCCAGCCCGGGCAACAGAGCGAGACTCCGTCTCAAAAAAAAAAAAAAAAAAAAAGATTAATGACCCTGTTAACTTTATTGTCTCTGTATATTCAAAAGCCTGAAAATCTTTTTGGTGAACAGGCTTGTCTGGTTGCTTTTAGTCAAGATTTTTCTTTCTTCTGATGCACTCTGTTACTGCTGACTCCTTGCTTTTTGCATTATTCTAGAAAGTAGTACACTCCTATTTGAAAATGTGGACTCATTGTACAGCAGCTATATCTGCCATAATTAATGATACTCAATGAGGTAAATTTGTATTGTCAATACATAGACAATATAACATCCCCACTAAAGAAAGGCCTGAAAGTAGTTTGAATAGAGAACACAATGGATTTTTACATTTATGCAGTCTGAACATAATGAATGACATATTTAATACTGTTATTAAATACCTTTGCTAATCATAGAAAAACATCCTAAATGTGCTTGTGGAAATGTAAATGCTTTTAAAATTATTTTATTAAAAATCTTTCTATGAGTTGGCATTTAAAATTTTTGCCATTAATTCTGAAAACAAAGTCCCTTTTCCTCAACAAAATATAAAGAGATTATCATTTCATCTCTTGATTTTTCACTTCCTTATATTTCCAAATTCAAACAAATACGTATCTGAGGAAGTGAAAGCAGCCAACGCAAGTATTCCTTTGCTGATTGGTGCATGGATAGTCTATTATGCACTATGTCGTTGTATGGAGGTCCTTTTACACAGGGATATTTATTACCCAACCACAGATTCTGAATATTTGAAATGTGTGCTGGAAACATCTAATATACTTTAATATGCTTCACAGTTGCTAGTAAGTCTGATATATACCTAAGTTTTGATACCACTGACATATAATGCATTTTTAAAGAAAAGAGAAGTCAAATTTAAAATATTTCATGTTTGTCTTGTTTTCTTATAATTTTTCTTTCTTCTAATTGTTGATTTTTCTATTTGTGCTGCTTGCATTTGAATTATACTTCTGCGACTTTGCTTCTATAATAGTATATGACTAGCAGTATTTATCAGGATCTCCAACTTCCCACAAAAATATTAATAAAGGTTCATCTAAAAGCAAAAGTAACTGACTAAAAGTCAACGTATATTATGAAGAGAAAAATCAGTTGCTAGATTTGTAGGATGATAACAGAAACAACAATAGTCAGATAATCTACTCATTCCTTGATAGAGAGAGCAAATCAATCAGCCTCTGGGTTACAAAGGGGCTGAATTGCCTCTGTTGTAATCATTGTCCCTGATTCAGAAGACCAGAACCAGGTTGGGAAACTATAGCCCTCCTCCACTAGGGAGTCTGTTATAAACTGTAAAGTATACATCTCTCTGAATAGGACAGACTTTCTTCAACTCAAGTTCATTTTGTCATTTATGAACACTGATTCTGTTACATATTTTTATTTTATTTTTTTTTCTTGAGTCAGAATCTCACACTGTCCTTCAGGCTGGAGTGCAGTGGCGCAATCTTGACTCACTTCCTGATTCAACTGATTCTCCTGCCTCAGCCTCCTGAGTAGCTGGGATTACAGGTGCCTGTCACCACACCTGGCTAATTTTTTGTACTTTTAGTAGAGACAGGTTTCACTATGTTGGTCAGGCTGGTTTTGAACTCCTGACCTTGTGATCCTCCTGCCTCGGCCTCCCAAAGTGCTGGGATTACAGGCATGAGCCACCAAGCCTGGCCACATATTTTTATTAAAAAAAAAAATCCCAAATTGAGATTGCTAAATAAAAATAGTAACAACTGTTAATATTTCAAGCCCCACTTCACTCAACTCTGGTTTTTCCATTTGTGATTTTGTTCAGGACAATTGTATACATAAATTTCTGCTTTGAGCAGAATGAGATAATGCAGGGCAGGGTTGTACTGGGATAGGAGATAGTGAAGCAGTAGGTTAAGAGAACTATTTTAACATTTTTGCTGAAAATTGGAACAGAGAAATAATGTAGTAGTTATATAAAGGTACACCATCAAGATAAATGTTTGTTACTTTTTAAATGTGATATATTAGGGCACCTGTTTAAGCTTAAGAAAATGATCCAGTAAAGGGTATAAAGTATAATCCAGTAAACTGAAAAATAAATCACGACATAGGACAGAGAGAGAATAAATGCAGCACAAAATCCCCTGAGTAGTGCATGACAGTAAAAAGTTTAACTGATGAAAGAATTGGATGCAGATGGGTGGAATAGTTTTAAAAATTAGCACCATAGAAGACACATGATGTGAAAGTAGACAGATTACATAGATTGTATACATTGGAAAACATGACTACATCTGTTTTCTTGGTGAAATGAATAGCAAGTAAATGGGTGAAATTGAGAAGACAATAAATATTATAGAAAAAAAAGAGTAGAATCTGAAAACTGTGAGTGAGTTAACGGACAAATATATTTTTAATGGAGAAATTAGAGATTAGAATATCCAGTTTGAGAAAATGTTGCTTGTGTTTCTCTTTGGGCTCACTGTTAATTGACACAAGTTATTTAACACTAACCTCATTTTTCTCTCTGTAAATTTGTGGTACTAGTAATACAGCATACATCACTTTTGTAATGAGTAAATTTGTTTATATATTTAAAGTGCTTAGAAAAGTTTCTGTTCTATAAATTCGTGGTGATATTTAAAATTTTTTTAAACTTTCAATGTTCCTTGTTGCTGTTGTTCAATGATAAATGCAGCTCCTCTTTTGCAGAAATAATGTAGGTAAGGTTTTCTAGGAGAGTTCAGTGGAGAGGCTGAGTGGTACAATAATTGAATGATACTTTTGGTTTGCTTCATGGAATGCAAGTTGGGTAAGAGGTTACAGTGAATGATTTGGACATTTATATGGGATAAACGATTGCTGAGATGTCTGCTAGAATATGTAAGCTTTAGGAGAGGACATTGAGGTATGAGTAAAGAACACTTAAGATTGTGGAAGTGATGCAATTATTAGAAATAAAAAAGATCTTCCATATTTACCCATTGGGGTGTGGCTAAGTTAGGATGAAATGATTATGAGGAATTAGAAGGTAAAGAAAGTAAGAGACTAGAGTCTAGCCTCAAAGGTGTCAAGCAATTGTATTCATTAAGGTTGCTCATGGATCAACTGTTTATTATAATTTTGTTTTACACAGTAAGATTTCATTGCTGGCTTCTGTGAAAATCTGAGTAGCCATGAAAGCTGCTTTGTTCAATAAAGAAGCAAAAAATAACATTTTATTTCAAAGTGAAACTTTTGCAATCAATACACCTTCCTCCATCTTCTATTATAAGTTTACCATCCTCCATCTTCTATTATAATAACCTAATATCGCAAGCAAATATATTCTCCTTTGGCCTTGGCCCCTGAATGATTAACATGAGAAAAACCCTCTAATAAGACATTCTGGATACATGTCACAAATAAGAAACATATTTTTATTACTTAAGCCACTGAGATTTAAGGCACATTGTTGGTTTAACAGAAACCAGCTTGAGTGACACAAATGGATTACTAATGTAGCTGGTGAAATAACGCCTGTATTAGTAATGAAGATAAAAATGTATCGTTAAAGAAAGGGTCCAAAAAAGAAATCTGGACATTAGTACAGGGAATACAATGGTTCATCTAGAAGATCCTTTTCAGGCCTGAAACATTTTTCTTTTTTTTCCAGGTTCTGGACTCTCAGATATGTCCCTTTCTGGGAATTACATTTAGCGTAAGAAAGCTGCCTCTCCCATAGTCAGTCTCTACTGGGACAGAATGTGTCTAATAACTGATATTCCTGTGGGTGTAAATGCCAGATTTTTTGCCTTTAGGAAGGGCAATTCAGAAGTATTATTCCAGCTCCAAAGCTTCTTGTGGGATTGGTTGCGGGTTTTGTTGTAACTGCATTGCAGTTCAACACACTTGGCCCTATTCTGCTTTTTTCCTACTCATATGTATGTATTGATCCTGAGGGCACTCTTCAGTAAAATTCCTGCTCACAAATCTCTATGCCAGCATCTGTTTCCTATGGAATGGGCCTATTATAATTGTTTCCAGGTGTGGCTCAAAACAGCCGACTCTCGGATGGAAATTTGGAGTTGGATTGCCCACCAGCATGCTGACAATGTAGACTTCATTAATTGTAGCCAGTAAATCAGTAAAAGCTTCTAATGCAGAAGAGCAATCTGATTGTTAAAAATTTTGCAGATGGTAACCTGGTATAGTGTGCTAATGGAAGACGGAAGAAAATACATAGTGGTAGGTGCACTGTGCATGAGGCCAATGACATAAAATGGCTGCTGCTGAGTGCCATGAACGCATTGAAGAAAAAATAGTGAAAGACTGAGAATGAGTATTAACCAACTGAAATTAATATTAAATTTAGAAAGTTACCGTGGCATCTTATAAAGATAGTTATCTCCTGTGGCTGTAGCATAGAAAAACCTGAGTTTCTCAGGCACGATACTTATTTATAAGATTAGCACAACTCCAGAGAATGATACATTCTTACCACTCAAGCCAGTTATATCAGGTCTTGGCACTGTAGGTCTTGACCCTAGTTAGGAAGGAGTGGGTTCATAGGACTTAGAGTTGAGAAATATTGGTTGAATATATTTAAAAATCTTAAGATCTTTCTAAACCATACACTCTCACATAAGTAATCCACTCTTCCCTGTTAAAGCCCATTTCTCCTATCTTACAAATGCCTATGCCGCTGGGTGCAGTGGCTCACATCTATAATCCCAGCACTTTGGGAGGCCGAGGCAGGCGGATCACGAGGTCAGGAGATCCAGACCATCCTGGCTAACACGGTGAAACCCTGTCTCTACTAAAAATACAAAAATTAGCCAGGCGTGGTAGCGCATGCCTGTAGTCCCATCTACTCTGGAGGCTGAGGCAGGAGAATGGCAGGAACCCCGGAGGCGGAGCTTGCAATGAGCGGAGATCGCGCCACTGTACTCCAGCCTGGGCTACAGAGCAAGACTCCCTCTCACCAAAAAAAAAAAAAACCCAAATGCCTAGGCCTTGAGAGGTGATAGAAACTTCTTCCAGATCTGTTTCCACATCCCTTTCTGACAGATAACTGTGTTAAGGTCATACTAAAAGACTGCAGAAGTATTGTGGCTAGCAAAAGAGAAAAAGGACTACAAACTGATGAAGCTGCAAGGCATAGTCAGCATATTATGAGAATCTGGGGGATCATATGCAGAACTCGATTCTGAAAGTCAGTCGAGGTGGACCATAAGGTTAGATGATTAAGTATTTATGTGGCAGAATTCTTCCCTAAAACAGTTATCAACATTCTGTAAAGGATAAGGAATCAATCCATAGTAATAACAGTACCTAAAACCTTTTTTAAAGAGATGACTGGCACCAAATGAAGTAGAAATATCAGTACTCTCATGGCAAATGGTGCAAGAAGTAAACACATTGTTCAGAGAAGTGGAAAAGCTATATTATTAGAAAGAGCATATTTTGTCTCAGCAGAATCCTAACATTCACTCCTTGATCTGTAGGTTAACAGCTATTTTAATCACAAATGCTACGTGGAACACTTTGAAATTACTTTTGACCCCAGCCAAGGATTTAATTTGAAATAATAATATATCTCAAAGGGAATGGCAGAAAGCTGTGTCATCCTAAAAGATGGATAGTGCCATATATCATATCCTTAGTTAATTCACTAGTTTTACCCCTATGAAAACTAGATGGATCCAGTTTATATATATATATAAATATATCCAGTTATAGCTCACTTGCATCTCTTGCAGATTAACATATTAGAAACATGGTATGTGGCCACTAATCAGGGCATTGTGTTATCAAATACTATATATTATTCTTTCAATACAACTATGTTTTTGTACTCATATACCAGTCCCACTTCCCTGCCTCCCAATACCCTTCCCAGACTCGGTTAACCATCATTCTACTCTCTATTTCAATGAGTTCAATTGTTTCAATGTTTAGCTCCCACAAATACGTGAGAACACGTGAAGATGGTCTTTCTGTGCCCGGCCGATTTCACTTAACATAATGACCTTCAGTTCCATGTATGTTGTTGCAAATGACAGGATCTCATTCTGTTTTATGGCTGAATAGTTCTCAGGACAAGGAAACAGGAAATCCAATGAGGATCTAGAGAATGTTAGACCTTGTTCCACACTGGGGCATTTGTGGGCCACTGATCCACCTGCAGTAACAGGAGCAGCAGCAAGAGCAGGGGTAAGAAAAGGAGCATAGCTCCCTATACTCCACACAGTGGCATTAGGCCACACTCTGCAACCTCATCTGCTCCCCTTGGCCACAACATGCATATTTATGGCAGTAGGTGGGCAGTGACACCAAATTTATTTAATCCATGTGTTGCATTATCTATGTGTCTGCTTTTGTGCCAGTACCATTTGTTAATGGACACTTAAAAGATTCCTTCTGAATCTTGGCTATTGTGATGGTCTGAATAAACATGGGAGTTCAGATATTTCTTTCATATACTAATTTCCTTTCTTTTGTGTATATACCTAGTAGCAATGAGATTGCTGGATCATATGGTAGTTCTATTTTTAGTATTTGGTGGAATCTCCAACCTGTTCTTCAGAGTGGCTGAACTAATTGACATTCCCACTAATAGTGTACAAGTGTTCCCTTTTCTTCACATTCTCTCTAGCATTTGTTATTGCCCGTCTTTTGGATAAAGGACATTTTAACTGGGATGAGATGGTATCTCATTGTAGTTTTGCCTTTCTCTGATGATCAGTGATGTTGAGCACTGTTTCATATGCCTGTTTGCCATTTGTATGTCTTCTTCGAGAAATGTCTATTCAGGTAGTTTGCCAATTTTTAATAACATTATTATATTTTTTCTTATAGACTTGTTTGAGTTACTTATATATTCTGGTTATTAATCCCTTGTCAGATGGAGAGTTTGCAAATATTTTATCCCATTGTATGGGTTGGCTCTTCAAAGTGTTGATTGTTTCTTTGCTGTGCAAAAACTTTTTAACTTTATGTGGTCTTATTCATTTTTGCTTTTAATGCCCATGCTTGTGCAGTACTACTCAAGAAATCTTTGCACAGTCCAATGTTCTGGAGAGTCCAAAACTCAAAGTTTTATTTTAGTACTTTTAGAGTTTGGGGTCTTAGATTTTGCTGAGACCAGCTCGGTTGGGCTTCCCTAACCCAGCAGCACTAGTGGAATTAAAGACACACACACAGAAATATAGAGGTGTGAAGTGGGAAATCAGGGATCTCACAGCCTTCAGATCTGAGAATCCCGAACAGAGATTTACCCAAGTATTTATTAACAGCAAACCAGTCAAGCATTGTTTCTATAGATATTAAATTAACTAAAAGTATCCCTTATGGGAAATGAAGGGATGGGCCAAATTAAAGGAATAGGTTGGCCTAGTTAACTGCAGCAGGAACATGCCCTTAAGGCATAAATCACTCATGCTATTGTTTGTGGCTTAAGAATGCCTTTAAGTGTTTTTCCGCCCTGAGTGGGCCAGGTGTTCCTTGCCCTCATTCCAGTAAACCCACAACCTTCCAGCGTGGGAGTTAGGGCCATTATGAACATGTCACAGTGCTGCAGAGATTTTGTTTATGGCCAGTCTTGGGGCCAGTTTATGGCCAGATTTTGGGGGGCTTGCTCCCAACCTGTCTCCCTTCTTTGATTTGCAAAGAGATAAAAGTAAGGTCAGCTTTGTCACTGTGAGCTACTTCTCGCAGGAGCCGGGATCCTCATCTTCAGACTATGCAAAGACAAACAACATAGATTAAAAGCACAATCATCATTGAAATCACAGCGCTTCCAAATGTTTTTCTCCATTTTAATGGGTTACTAGCTGCTAATTTGTCCACAGCTCCTTTAAGAACTCCAGTTCCCGGCACTAAGGTCAGGTGTGCCTAGGATGCTTTAAATATTTGTTCTTTTAATTTTGCTATATCCAAAAACAAGTTTGTAGAGTGTCCTTCTAGATGCTTTTTTTATTCTTTCCCAAATTTTGATCTTATTAAGAGTATTTAATAGTTTCCACAAATCCTTACGTTTAGCTCCTAGAGCGGGCCATACCATTTGAGGTTGAGGTGCCACTATGCCGCCATGGTTCCAGATAATAGGAACTTTTGCCATACTTCTTAACATTTCTACCATCTGACCATTTGTTCAGATCATCTGAACATAGTGTGGCCATGGCATGCAGACTGAGAGATGCAGTTCAAGCTAAACATCCTCTAAGGGACCAATTAATAATGATTCCGTAGGAATTGTTGTGCAGCACCTCTGCCTGTTCTGCAAAGCAATCTTCCTAAAAACAAGTACGTTCATTTTTTCTAACTGGGTCCAACCCTGTTTACAAATAGATTTTTGAGGGCAGTATGCCTCAGTTATAAGAGCAGATTCATTATGGTAAATGCTGAGATCAGAAAGCATGTGTAAATGTGTCATAGAGTGATTGCATCCAGGCATTATTTTCAGCCCTTATTGAAGGAATACTCACTGCAGTGGTGATAACTGCTATCATAGCTACCATTAAATTATTCATTGTGACTGGTTGTCCCGCTTTCATCAGGTTTTCTTCTGCCATCTGTGACAGCTTCTTGATCTGTCCCCAGGTGGGTGGCTGTGTTCAACGGGTGTTGCTTGTGACACTTGGGGCCCTACTCAGGGTCGGTCTCGACATGGCTGCAACCGGGGGGTCCTCGGGATCCTCCCGGAGTCTCTTCCTCAGCATCTGGCTCATGATAAGTTTTCAGGTGTCTTGATGGTATCCAAATAGGCTGTTGATTTTAGTCTAGAGATAATACAAGCATAACCTCTACCCCAAGTTATTATTTTACCTATTTCCCAACTTTTTGTTATTGGATCTTTTCACCAAATAATGCTAGATTCAATTGTGTATGGGCCGTCCTATAATCCCTATTTTTCCTCCTTTTTTGTTTTTGTCACCAGTTGTTCATCTGTATGAAATTGTAACTGAGCATTTTCAATTAACTGTGTGGAATGAACCACGTATGAAGAATCAGAAATCACATTAATAGGCATATGAAAAGCGGTCAGCACCTCAATTACAGCTACAAGCTCCGCTTTTTGAGCTGAAGTATAGGACGTCTGGAAAACTTTACTTTTTGATCCAGAATAAGAAGCTTTACCATTACTAGACCCATCTGCAAAACAATGAAAACGCTTAGCAGGCTGCAGGTTGTTTACTGCAGGAATTGTAAATGCAAAACGTTCACAGTCTTGCTCAGCTACACAGATAGTAAAGAAACAGTCTTTTAAATCTGTGACTTTTAAAGGCCAATTTTTTGGAATTATAGCAGAAGAAGGCAATCCTGGCTGTAATGCTCCCATAAGTTGTATAACTGAATTGATGGCTCTTAAGTCAGTTAACATTCTCCCTTTACCAGATTTTTTCTTAATTATGAAAAATGGAGAATTCCAAGGAGAAAATGAGCATGGAGCTATGTGCCCATTTTCTAATTGTTCAGTAGCTAATTTCTCTAAAGCCTCCAGTTTCTCTTTACTTTGAGGCCATTGTTCTATCAAATTGGCTTATCTGTTAACCATTTTAAAGGTATAGGTTCTGGAGGCTTAACAATGGCTGCCATCAAAAATTTTTTTCCTAATCTTTGGTGGGAACTTTGTTTTTCCACTTGAAGCGGTTCTTTCAAACCTTGCAAACTTTTTTCTAGTCCTATACCAGGGACATACCCCATTTCATGCATTGTATATTGACTTTCAGGGCTATATAATTCTTTTGGAATTAGAACTTGTGCTCTCCATTGTTGTAATAAATCTCTTCCCAATAAATTTATAGGTACAGAAGTTATAATTGGTTGAATAGTCCCAGGTTGTCCATCGGGCCCTTCACAATGCAAAATATAACTACTTTGATATACTTCAGCGGCTTTACCAACTCCAGCTATGTTAAATTGAGCAGGTTGAATTGGCCACGAGGACGGCCAGTGCTGTAGAGAAATGACTGAAATGTCTGCTCCTGTATCTACCAAACCTTTAAATTTCTTTCCTTGAATAGTTATTTCACACATAGGATGTTTATCAGTAATTTGATTTACCCATTAAACTGCTTTGCGTTCTTTATTTGTGCTTCCATATCCTTCTGTTTGTTTTATTTCACTTTTTCCCATTCCCACATATGGCACAATCAGGAGCTGTGCTGTGCACTCTCCTGGCTCTGCTTGCCAGGGAACAGAAGTAGATATAACAATTTGAATTTCTCCACTGTAATCTGAATCAATGACTCCTGTATGTATTTGTATGCCTTTTAAACTTACACTAGACCTTCCTAAAAGTAATCCTATTGTCCCTGCTGGCAAAGGTCCACAGACTCCAGTTGGGACCTTTTGCCAGGGTTCCCCAAGCAGAAGGCTCACAGCTTTTGTGCAGCATAAATATACTGTGGCACTACCAGCTGTGGTGGAGGACAGACATTGTACAGGGGTGAAGGAACGGCCTGAGCTGGTAATGTCCCGGTTTAGAACAGTGCCCAGCACGGGCCCCTCATGGCATTTCCCAAAATCAGGTTCCCTTCTTTATCAAACTTAGAGTGATACTGACTAGCCCAGTGTTTTCCTTTTTTACATTTTGTACATATTTCAGGCTCAACAGTTTTCTTTTTTCCCCTATCTGGCGGCCTGACTTGCTAATTTTTTTCTACATTATTTTTTAGTATGACCATGCTTCCCACAGTTAAAACAAGCTCCAGGAAATGGAGTATTTCCTTTATCCACTCTCAGTCCTGCCATTGCCTGTGCCAACAAGGTAGCTTTATGCAGATTACCTCTGATACCATCACAGGCCTTGATATAATCAACTAAATGTGCTTTCCCTCTGATAGGTTGCAGAGCAGCCTGACAATCAGGATTAGCATTGTCAAAAGCTAATAACCACAACACTGTATCCTGAGCAGCCGAATCTGCAATCATCATTTTAAGAGACTCCTGTAACCGAGCTATTAAATCAGCGTATGGTTCTCTGGGTCCCTGTTTTATAGCACTAAAGGAAGGATATTATTCCCCACTTGAAGTGATTCTTTCCCAAGCTCAAATGCACACTCCTCTAAGCTGTTCTATGGCATCATCCTGCATGATCACTTGTGCATCTAAAACAGCCCAGCTGCCAAACCCCAAAAGTTGGTCTGCAGTTATATTAATTTGAAGTTGGGCCTGGGCATTGCAAGCAGCCTGAATGGAAGCTTGATCTGCCCACGAAGTTTTAAATTGTAAGAACTGAGCAGGAGTTAGACAAGCTCGAGTAAGAGCGTCCCAGTAAGTAAGTAGGAATCATCTGACTAGAAACAGTAACATTCTTTAACAGTCTCATTACAAAAGGAGAACTTGGTCCATACTGACTTATCGCTTGTTTTAATTCTTTGAGAAATTTAAAAGGAAATGTTCAAATGTAGCTGTAATATTTCCCTGTTGAATATTACAACAGGGAATATTACAACAGGGGTTGTATTCTAACAGGGAACTGCCAAGCCTCTAAATCACCCTCTCGTCTATCTTGCTGAATTCCTGTCTGAATAGAACTAAGAGCTGTCGCTTGAGGCGCTGCTCAAACAGTCACTGGGGCAACTACTTTTTGCCCAGCGTCCTCCAGAAAAGAAAGATCTGCAGGGTCATTTTCTTCAAAATAATATGGAGGGGGTTGCAGAAGGGTAGGGATGAACCTCTCCTTCCTTTGCCACTTCAGCTGGCACATAAACATGCTCTGTAACCTCTTCTGTAACTTCGCTATACTCTTGTTCCTCCTTGTCATCAGTGTGAAAAAGTTCCAAGCTGAAATGAACCAGACCCCAAACCTGTCCCATTGCTACCCTGATGCTTCCAAGCTCCCCTTCTTACTCATCACAGGGATTGCTTTAAGAGTACTCGGGTGTCCTCCAGTTAGTTTTCCATTCCAACTGTCCTTCCTGCGACCCTTCGATCTGTATTTGAGCCCCCACGAATGGACGCCACTTGCTGAGACCAGTTCGGTCGGGGAGACCCTAACCCAATGGCGCTAGAGGAATTACAGATACACACACAGAAATATAGAGGTGTGAAGTGGGAAATCAGGGGTCTCACAGTCTTCAGAGCTGAGAGCTCCGAACAGAGACTTACCCACATATTTATTAACAGCAAACCAGTTATTAGCATTGTTTCTATAGATATTAAATTAACTAAAAGTATCCCTTATGGAAAACGAAAGGACGGGCCGAATTAAAGGAATAGGCTCATGCTATTGTTTGTGGTTTAAGAATGCCTTTAAGCAGTTTTGGGGTTTTCCGGTTTTCCACCCTGGGTGGGCCAGGTGTTCCTTGCCCTCATTTCCATTAACCCACAACCTTCCAGCGTGGGCATTAGGGCCATTATGAACTTGTTAGAGTGCTGCAGAGATTTTGTTTATGGCCAGTCTTGGGGCCAGTTTATGCCAGATTTTGGGGAGCTTGCTCCCAAAAAGATTTAAGTCTTTAGTCCATTTTTGAATTAATTATTGCATATGGCAAGAGATAGGGGCCTAGTTTCATTCTTCTGCATATAGATATTTACTTTCCCCAGCACCATTTATTGAAGAAACAGTCTTTTCTCAAATGTATGTTGTTGGCACCTTTGTCAAAAATGACTTCACAGTAGATACATAGATTTGCTACTTATTCTGTTCCATTTGTCGATGTGGCTATTTTTATGCCAGCACCATGCTGTTTTGGTTATTACAGCTTTGTAGCATAATTTGAAGTCATATAATATGATTGCAAGTTTTGTTTTGTTTACTCAGGATAGCTTTGGCTATTTTGGTATTTTGTAGTTCCATATACATTTTAGGATTTTCTTTTCATTTATGTAAAGAATATCATTGGTAGTTTGATAGGGATTGCACTGAATCTGTAGATTACCTTAGGTAGTATGAACATTTCTTCCAACCTATGAACATGGAATATCTTAGTATTTTTTTCCTGTCCAATTTCTTTCATCAGTGTTTTATAATTTTCATTGTAGAGATTGTTCACATCTTTGGTTAATTCCTAGGTATTTTATTTTATTTGTATCTATTGTAAATGAGATTACAATGTGATTATTTTCCTAGACTTGACAACAATATCATGATTCATAAAATAAATAAGCTAGATCTTATGAAAATAAAAACATTTCTTCCACAAAAGAGACTCTTCAAAAGATGAAAATACAAGTCACAGAATAGAAGTGTAATTTGAAAACCACATACATGACAAAGGACTGGTATTTAAATTGTATAAAGAGATCTCACATCTTAACATTAGATAAATAACAGTTAAATCGGAAAATGGGCTGAAGACAAACACAGCATTTTGCAGAAGAGTGTATGTGTTTGGCTAACGTGCACATAAAAAGTATTCAACAATATTAGCCATTTTTTCAAACTCAATTTTAAAACCTTGAAGTTATCCTTTATTTTTTTTCACCTCACAATTCACATCTCATTAGCTAGTGATCAGCTCTATTAAATATATTTCTTTAACTGTTGCATCACCCCTTCCAATACCAAACCCATTCCCAAGACATCAACATCCCTGACACTAACCAATCTCTTTACCTTTTCTCTACATTTCTGTTAACACTCATTACCTGTTGTGACTTTACCTTTGTTATATCCTATTCTCCAAAACAACTTGTGTGATGTTATGTTGTGCATATCATGTCAGTGTCTTGCTCTAGATCCTTCAATGGCTCCTTATAACACTAGATTAATGCTTTGTAAAACCACACACACACACACACACACACACACACACACACACAAATACACCACTAAAAAAACCTGCCAGGCTGGGTGCAGTGGTTCACGCCTGTAATCCCAGCACTTTGGGAGGCTGAGGTGGGAGGATCATGAGGTCAGGAGATCGAGACCATCTTGGCTAA
>NW_012115055.1:2399905-2403305 GCF_000951035.1 Colobus angolensis palliatus | reverse complement strand
GCCACCATGCTCACCTAATGTTTTAATTTTTTATAGAGATATGGTGTCAGTATGTTGCCCAGGATGTTCTCAAATTCCTGGCCCCAAGTCAGCCTTCTATCTCAGCTGCCCAAAGTACTGGGATTACAGGTGTGAGCCACCATGACCAGCCCCTATTTTTTCCCTTTTATTTTATTCTCTTAGTCCAAGAATTTAAGCTACATGAGTCAAACCCATGTAACTCTAAAATAAAAACTGTGACTGATATAGCAGGTAAT
Source organism: Colobus angolensis palliatus (assembly GCF_000951035.1). NCBI lineage: Eukaryota > Metazoa > Chordata > Mammalia > Primates > Cercopithecidae > Colobus > Colobus angolensis. The sequence continues at coordinate 2,403,048 of NW_012115055.1, read as the reverse complement.
CAGCAAATATATTTGAATTAATATATAAATCAATAATCTAGTTTAATAAAAATATTAATATTCAAATATATAATACATATGATCAAAAATAAACCACACACAGAAGACTAAAATGCAAACATTATAAATTTTTAAAATATAAAACATCATGTGATAATACTATATACCAATGTAAGCCGAATTTTTAAAAAGACAGTTTTATATTGGACAAACTGCATTGCAGCAACTGTCTATTCTCATTTGAAATAATGTAATTAAATTATTAGTCTCTACATCATGCCATAATTATTAGTCTCTACATCATGCCATAGACAATATCAAATTTAAGGTCAATAATTTTTCAGAAACAATGGAAATAAAATTGGAAAATCTTTTTTAGTCACATATGTACTACATTCTGAAGATGTTGCTTTACTCTAAAAGAGCAATAACTTCTAAAAGAGCAGTCAGCATTAGAGTCTCTACTTGATTAAGTTACTATAATCTGGAGTCATTTTTTAAAACCCATCCGGTTTTCACACTTGCCAAACTGGTAATTGAAAGGAGATGGAGTAGAAATCAACCCACGCAATTCTCACTTATTTTTTTATGATGACACTGATTAATCAGATTTTTCTGGAGAATCAGTATTGCTTCTGAATACTCCAAACTAATGTGAGAATTAGATCCATTGTTAAAGTGTGTATGACAAATATAAAACCAAAATCTTTCTAAATAACTTTGGATCATTTCAGGGATTTATTTGATATAAGCTAAAGTTAAATTTGATCCAAATTCATGTTTTCGTATGATTCTATATCTTCTCTAGTCTGAATAAGAGACTGTAGTTTTCACTGTCCAGAAATCATTAGCTTGATTGAACTGCACAGTACTCCATGATGTTTTTCCATTTCCATTTGTCTGGACACAGTGTAGCAACAAAATATTTCTGTATACACCTTAGTTGAATACTAGGGGAAGGTTCAGAGGGTTTCCACATATTTCAATGATACACAATTTTTGTGCCCGGAGAGATTATCCACAGGTGTTTTAATTTTAAGGATATTTTTATTTTTATTTTATTATTATTTTTTGAGATGGAGTCTCTCTCTTTGGTCTAGGTTGCAGTGCAGTGGTGCAATCTCAGCTCACTGCAACCTCTACCTCCCAAGTTCAAGTGATTCTCCTGCCTCAGCCTCCCAAGTAGCTGGGATTACAGGTGTGCACCATCACACCAAACTAATATTTGTATTTTTAGTAGAGACGGGGTTTTGCCATATTGGCCAGACTGGTCTCGAACTCCTGATCTCAGGTGATCCTCCTACCTCGGCCTCCCAAAGTGCTGGGATTACAGGCATGAGCCACTCACTGCAACCGGCCAAAAGATAATTTTGTTCAATTAAAAAATCTGTTAAAGTGTTTAAATATTTCAGTGTTGACCCAAATTTGATAAAATTTTCTTAACTTACATTAAAACTAAATAATATTAATCCATACATTTGAGTATTTCTAAAGTTTTATCTTGCTATATAAATGTGACAAAAATATCAACACTTCAAAATTATTACTATGGCTACATCTCAAATAGTTATAAAAATACCAAAATTATTTATTTAGTATATCTGCATTTATTTTTAATATTTACCTGGAATTATTTCTTTACTCCTATCTGGCTTAATGAAAATAAGTTAAAAAGAAAAATAAATTACCATCTCATGCGTAGGCAACATTGCTAACGTAATCTAACTGAGACCTGATTATGCTAGAGGGCTTGGTGACTGCTCTCAGGTTATTTTAAGTCTTGATCACTGCATATAAGTAGGAACATCAACTTATAAGGTAAAAATAACTTGTTATATGAGTAAACATTTTCAGTCTACCACTGATAATTATTCTGATTTATTTTTGCTTATGCAATTCAAGTAAGACATTGTCAGACTGTCTACACATTTTGTTTCTTGGAACTACATGATTAGTTATTTACAGTGGAAAAGATCTATGTTTTAAGGCTACTGTCTAAAATCAAATTACATTCCATGGTTGCTGTCTATTTTAATGACTTTATTTCTTGCCATAAGTACTAGCACTATTTAGCTAAACTTGACCCCTTTCAACCATTGAGAATATAGATATTATTTCCATTTTTAGTTCTTTATGTCATAATTCCCCCGTACCAAAAAATAAGTGGTTTGTTTGTTTGAAGATTCCCGTGCCATTATAATCAATTAATTTCATAGTGATTAACTTTGGACCTTGTTTAGTAAAGCAAGGTAGAGGTAAAGTAGCATTTTTTTTTTCATTTTTATTTCAAGTTTCAGGGTACATATGCAGCATGTGCAGGTTTGTTATATAGGTAAATTGCCATGGTGGTTTGCTGCACCTGTTATTCCACCAACTAGGTATTAAGCCCAGCATGCATTAGCTATTTTTCTTAATGTTCTCTCTCCCCTGTCCCCACCACTGCAACAGGCCCCAGTGTGTGTCATTTCCCTCCCTGTGTTCATGTGTAATTATTGTTAAACTCCCACTTATAAGTGAAAACATGTGTTTGATTTTCTGTTCTTGCGTCAGTTTGCTAAGGATAACGGCTTCCAGTTTCATCAATGTCACCGCAAAAGACATGATCTCATTCATTTTTACGGCTGCATAGTATTCCATGGTGTATATGTGTAAGGTAGCATTTTCATCTCATGGTGTCTTTGAATTAATTACACTACATTATGTCAAGATTTTCCTATTATTTTTATATTTTCCATCAGAAACTAGCACTTGATGCATGGTTTTACTAGCCACATCATTAAAGGATTAAAACCAAAATTAGATGTCAATATAGTACAATGCACTTCAAATGCAGTTCAAGATTATATTCTGATATTCTGCACTCTTAGTTTGAGAATCCCCTCGAAAGCCATGCATATATATTTCCAAAAAATATTAATTATTGCAGTTTTTCTCTTCATTACTTTCTCCCTGGAATGTATTTGCCACATACTTAGTTACTAAGATGAAAAAAAGTAGTCTGGAGAAAAGAGTTTATGGCATTCCGCTTCAGATTTACCTCAGATTTCTCAAGAGAGGTACCTCAGATTTCTCAAGAATGGAAATCGCAACAGAAAATATCCTGTTGTGATTTATATGTGTTCAAGTATTTCAAATCCTTCCAA
>NW_012115055.1:2373025-2399855 GCF_000951035.1 Colobus angolensis palliatus | reverse complement strand
AAAAAAAAAAAAAAAACCTGCCAAAGTTATTGCTAGAGTCTTCCTCTCCATAAGGATCTCTTCTCTATGCTAGTCACCATAGGTGTGCTACTTCTATTTCTTCCTTGAAAATACCTATATAAACCAAGGTCAGTAGGTACTTTAAAGACTTTAGCAAGGTAATTATATGTTATAAATGTGAACACACTAATTTTTTCTCCTCTTAGTACAGTAAAGGTTGTTGATTCTCTCTACTAGTTACCTTCAATGTTTTCGGTTCTCAATATTAGCTTATTGGTGCCCTAGGCCAGTCCACTATGTTTGGTGACTGTTTTACTTCAATAAATACATATACACACAAACACACACACACGTACACACACACATGCACACAAAGAAAATGCCAAATTTACTTTCACCTCAAAGTTTTTGAGCTTGCTGCCAATTATCATGAAGTGCTTTCCCCACAGATATGCACAGATTAATTTTTAAACATCACTTTCTCAAAAAACATAATATGTTTTATTAGAAACACATGGCCTTCTGCAGACATTCCTTACTGGCTCTTTACTCTGATTTGTTTTTCTCCACAGCACTGACTGTTACTTGAAATGGTGCTGTTTACTTTTCCCTCTCTCTCTCTCTTTTTTTTTTTTTTTTTTTTTTTGAGACAGGGTCTTGCTCTGTTGCTCAGGATGGAGTGCGGTGGCATGATCATAGCTCTCTGCAGCCTCAACCTTCCAGGCTAAAGATATCCTCCCACCTCAGCCTCCCAAGTAGCGGGTCTACAGGCCTGTGCCACACATGCAGTTAATTTCTTTTTTAACTTTCTGTAGAGATGAGGTCTGACCATGTTGCCCATGCTGGTCTCAAATTCCCAGGCTCAAGCAATCCTCCTGCCTAGGCCTCCCAAAGTGATGGGATCACAAGTATGAGCCACCACTCCCAGCCTACTGTTGAATGTCTTAACCTTCACATATAAATCCAGAAACAATGATAATCCAAATAGTGTGGCAATTATGAAACAGAATTAGTTCCCATTTTGCTTTCTGAACTTATATCCAATTGTTTTCTTCCCCCCCTTTTTTTTGTTTTCAAAAAAGTGACGCATATAGGCCCAGTTTTAAGTATACGCTTCAGTAAAAAATTCTTCAATATAATTGTATTTATAAATATTCGTGAGGTACACAAAGCTAGAAATATCAACAAGTCAAAATAATCAAATGAATATTTGGACCCTAATCTCTACAGCAATGTTTAAGGTCATTTTCATACTGTGAAAGGAATTGTCTTGCAGAAAATTTATATTTTACTTCATTTGATAATGTGGAAAGATTCTTTAATATTTTACCTCAATTACTATTCTTCTCTCATTAAGTTATGGCATGGAATGCAACTATCTCAAAAAACTGAAGGGAAATGTAACACATTCATAGGTAGCTACAGCGTTTGCTTGAAGAATTGAAGCAATTGATAAATGGCTACAATAGTTTAAAAAATAAGATTGGGCTATAAAATATTGTAATCAGACTGTGAACATTACAGTTCGGCAAACCTGTAGGTTGAATCATAATTAATGTACTAATCTCTATGTAAATGTATTATTTATACATCATGAATTAATCTAAACATAGGTTAGTGAGGCATGTGGATTGGCATATGATTCAGAAAGTCAAAGGCAAATAAGGATCAGTGTTGTTAAAAAAGACCAGAGACAGATTCGTGAAGCAGAACATTTGAACTTGAACTTTACACCAGTGATTTAAAACAATGTTTTACTTAGAATTTGGATTACCTATGCTTTGATATATTCATCAATCTTACACAACAGTTTAGTAAATTGAATATCTATTTCTCAGTGCAGGTTTAAATCTTATTATCTAAATCCATTTGTTAAAATAGCCTTTCTAGTGACATTAAAGAAAAGCATCTGAATAAATTGAACCTGAATGTCAGTAATTGTCCACATATTGATGAAACATATTATCCATATTAGGTAAACATTTTCTTTACACAATTTTATCTGGTAAAATAATATCACGGTCAGAAACCATTAATTAGTTTTTTCCTTTAACTTACTTGAATCATGAAAAATGGTTATTTGCATTACAATTTCAACCTTTCAAAATATACAGTTTATAAATTTCAACTTCATATAGATAACTATTTCTCCTGTGGATGTGAGTGAATGATGGTTTCCATTTTTGATGTCTTGATATTTCAGTTTTGAGGCATGTGTGACTGATAATCATCTTCAATATAGGGGACAGTGATTTAATGTATGCATGCAATAATGATATGATCTAAAACCAAAGTAAAATGCCTGAGACATGGTAGCAGTTAGGAAAAACATTTGAGTACAGAGGGCAACACAGAAATTCTGTTAGAAAAGGCTCTCTTTATGAAGAGTAGAGGTTCTTCTTACCAGAATAGCAGATGGGTTTATTGTTAAAGTGTATCAAAATGTGAGACCTGGGACAGGAGAAACAAGTATTACAGTGATGATGAACCAGAAAACAGGTACTATTTGGAATTCAGACACTAAGTGTTTTCTTTATAATATTCTTGATTGTTGTTAAAATCAGCTCACAAATATGTAATCATGATTAAGTTTTATTACATATTTTATCAAGTTTAACAAGCACTACTATATGTGTTTTGTCAAGAGCCACATCAATAATTTTTAATCGATGCATAACAACTTGACATTTTCTAAAGCTCTCAGAGTTCCTATCCAATTTTGTAATATATTTTAATTCAACATCTCTAGTATCTCTTTAGATTGTTAAATACAAGATTGTTACTTTACATATGCACCGTTTAAACATAACTAAGTTAAAATGCACATGCTGCATCAACACGAACGTACAAATTGTAAATTCAGTGTTGATTACAATGTGTGTTATTAGTTAAATACATCTGAAATTAGAGCCTTCACTATCTCTGTCCTCACTGAAGGGCAGATTGATCATGTTTCCATTAAATATATAAATGCATATGTGTATATGATAATCACAGCAACATAACAGGTAACAGAGATGCTCACCCAATAATTTTACTTAAAATAATCTATTTAGTCCTATGATGTTGGTAATTATCTCCACTTTAAGGATGAGACACCTAAAGTACTGACAGTTTGCATTTACATACTTGTCTTTTGTTGAATTGTGTCCACCAAAAAGGTATGTTGAAGCCCTCACACCCAGTACCTCAGAATGTAAACTTATTTGGAAATAGAGTCATTGCAGATGTAATTCACTCAGTTATAATGAGGTCACGTTGAAGTAGGTGGGCCTTTAATTCAATATGACTGATACCCTTATATGAAAAGGGGGATTTGAACAGAGCCACATTGTCTCTGCAATTTGATGCAGAGATAAAAATTGGATTGATGCTGCTCAAACCAAGAAATGCCAAAGATTCATGGCCATCACCAGAAGCTAGGAAGAGCCAAGGAAAGATTCTGCTCAGAATCTCAGAGCAAGTATTTCCTTATGGAAACCTTGGTTTCAGAATTCTAGCCTCCAGAACAACGAGAAAATAAATTTCTATTTTTTTTTAAGCAACTCCATTTATGGTACTTTGTTATAGTAGTCCTAGGAAATAAATACCACCCCATGTCACAGAGCTAGTGCATGCCAAGAAATGTGAAGGGTCTGATACTTTAGCCTGCTTGCAAGCTAATAAGTTAGTCTAACAGTTTTATAATGTCAGTAAAAGACATTACACTTCTGGGTCAGAGACAAAGAAGTTTACTTATGGCAAAGCATGCCATATAAAACTCAGTGGGTGTTTTAAAATTCCTCTTGCCTGTGAGTCCAGTGGGGGAAACATGTATGGGCTGACATGGATGCTGCACATGCATAGTTTGTATAACAGGAGATGATCCCTATGCTTAGGCAACCCAAATATTACAGGAAGTATGTTTGCCCTTTGCTCCTGCAGGAGACAATATCTCCAATGTTTCAAGGCAGTTTGCAAATCTGCCCTTTATTTTGAAAGAAGACAAGAACTGGGGTTTTAAACTAGAGTATCTGGTTCTTGAATATATGCTTTAGTTATTATGCTTACTGTATATTCATGTTTTACTTATATGAGAAAATAAAAGCAGTGAGAAATCTCTCTCTCCCTCTCTCTCTTTTTCTATCTCCCAATTACATGCACAGACACATGTATAGTATACCTATATATACATGTGTGATATATACATATACATTATATAATGAATGTGTTTTTACATACACATACATGTATAATATATACATTATGTAACTGTATGTATATATGTATGTGTATGCTCATGTGTGTATTTATGTATTATCAGTTTTGAACATACATAAAATAAGAGGTGACAGTATAAATTTCTCTGCAGTATCTTTAAATGGCTATTTTGAGGTCTCTCTCTCTCTTTCTCTCTTCCATACTCCATGGGTGTATGTGTTTCTGTTTGTGTTTACATGTGTGTATGTGTATGCATAACTCAATAGTCACGGCATATTTAAGACATAAATTTAAAACAGCACGATGTATGTGTGTGTATTGCTTTTTTCTCTCAAAACAATGCACTTCAAAGGGTTAACCTGTTAAAAAGCAAAACAAACAAACAAACAAAAACTCATGAAAATACTAGTCATTGTTTTCCAAAGTGTCTGCACTACTTAACACCCTCACCAGCAACGTATAAGAAATCTAGTGGTTCCACATCCTCTGCAACATTTAGCATTGTCAATCTTTGAACATTAGTGGCCTCACTTGTGAACTTAAATTTTAAAAGACTGACAATGCTAGTAATATGTATATGTATGTAACCTATAATCACAGACTTTGAAAACTATTTAAACATGTTATTTTCCTGAATAAAGCCACTTTTCAGAATTCCTCTTTATGATTCGAACTTCCCATCATAGTCCAGATGTTTTGCATTTTCATTTTGGTTCTCAACAGGGTTTTTGGGGAGGGTTTGTTACTTTAGGAGACATTAAACAATATCTGGAGATAGTATGGCCTGTAACAAAGTGGGGGTTATGCTTCTGGCATCTGCTACTTAGAAGCTAAGCATGATTTTTCTCTAACATATAGTCAAAAATACTACTTGAATGATTATTTGTATTGACTGTGTAAATTATTGAATTTGATGTTGTCATACAAAACAGAAACGCTGTTAAAGAAAAATATCATCTCCATTTATCATTTTATGTCTCCTGTACTTACCCTTATGCTGAGACCTAAGAGTGGCGCATAGCTGACAATGCCTATACATCAAATTAATTAATCCATTATAAATATACACGGCAGTTCAACTGCTAATACAGAACAAGAAATTATCAGAATTTTTATTTAAGGGAGAGTTAATTTGTGCTGACTAGATGTAAAGCCTTAAGGAATTCATTGTGAAGGTGAAGAAAAAGACATACGATTTGCTTATCTTAAAAATCAGGTTGTTTATTTTATTATTCTTGAGTTATTTGAGTTGACTGATTATTAACCCCTTATCAGATGTATAGCTTCCAGGTATTTTTGCTCATTTTATAGATTGTCTTTTCACTCTGTTAGTTGTTTCTTTTTCTGTGCAGAAGCTTTTTGGTTTGAAGTAATCTCATTTGTCTATTTTTTGCTTATGCTTTTGAGGGCTTATCCAGAAAATCCTTGCTCAAACAAATGTCATGGAGCCTTTCTCCTATCTTTTCTTCTTGTAGTTTTATAGTTTCTGGTCTTATATTTAAGTCTTCGACTCATTTTGAGTTAAGTTTTAGATATAAGTATGGTAAGTATAAGGGATTTATTTCATTATTCTGAATGTGAATGTCTGTTTTTCTCTACAACCAGTTTGAAGAGGATGTTCTTTCCTCAGTGTGTTCTTAACATACTTGTTGAAATTCAGTTGGCTGTGAAAAGACCTTAATATATATTTTTTCAAAAGAAGACATACAAATACAAACAAATGGTTAACAGGTATATGAAAACATGCTCAATGTCACTAACGTCAGGAAAATGCAAATCAAAACCACGGTGGGATATCACCTCATTCCAGTTATAATGGCTATTACCAGAAAGACAAAAGATAGCAAGTGCAAACGAGAAGGATGTCGGGAAAAGGTAACACACAGTGCTCGTAGGAATGTACATTAGTGCAGCTACTAAAGAAAACAGTATGGAAGTTCCTCAAAATATTAGAGACAGAACTAACATATGATCCATATCATATCTCACTCCTGGGTATATATCCAAAGGAAATAAGACCAGTATTTCAAAGAGATATCTGTACTCCCATGTTTATTGCAGAACTTTTTGCAATATCCAAGATATGGAATCAACCTAAATATTTATCAGCTAAAATGTAGGATAAATAGAAAATGAAATACTATATAGCCATTTAAAAAGAATAAGAGTCTGTCTTTTGCAACAACATGGATGAACCTGGAGGACATTATGTTAGATGAAATAAACCGGCCAATAAAACAAAACAAAACAAAACAAAAAGACAAATGTTGTATGATCTCATTCACATGTTGAATCTATAAAAGTCGATCTCCTAGAAATAGAAAGCAGAATAGTGGTTGCCAGGAGCACATGAAGAGAAAGTGGCCAATGAAAACATAATTTCAGTTAGGAGGAATAAGTTCAAGAGAGCTATTGCTCAGTAGGGTGACAATAGCTAATGGGTATATATTGTATTCTTTAAAAATGCAAAGTGGATGCTGAGTGCTCTCACGACAAAAATATTAACTGTGGGTAATGCATTTGTTAGTTAGAGGTAACCATTCCACAATGTGCATGTACCTGGAAACATAAGGCTTTACATAATAAGCGTAGGAAATGTTATTTGTCAAGATTTTAAAAAGAAAAAGGTGAAGAAAAACAATGCTCAGTATACTATTAATATAAATGTTAGGCTAGTGCCTTCATTTACATTATCACTTATATTTTGAAAATCATTTCTTGTTCTCTGTGAAAGCCATTATAACCAGAAACTTTCAGATGACAAAACTGGAGTTTAGAGATATTTAATAATTTTTAATAACTAATAACTTATATAACTTAGTTAAATATAAATGAAACTAACTTTTGTAACTTATTAGTTATACATGTTATTAGTTATTAACTTGTAGTGAACAATTAACTTGTAAACTAAAGTTACAGCGCTAGAGGCAGTGCAGCGACAATTTAACAAAAGATAATGTAAACTAAAATATAGTATTAATATTTAAGAATATAATGTTTGATGTAGGAGACATAAAGTATAAATTTGAAAGGAAATAATTTTTCCATAGTTAATAAATAATGAGAATGTATATATTCACCAACTTCTATCAAATAATTTTGAATTTACATAATAAAAATATATAATAACATTTAGTAAGAAAAAGACAAATAGTACTAAATATTTAGCAGACTTGTATAGTTGACATAGTTTATACTCAGTAATAATAAAAATAAAAATGACTAGTTTCTATAATTTGAATAACTTTATCAAAAATTTTGTATAGGTCTCTAAACCTTATTAACAAAGAAGAAAAATAGATTTAGAAATATATTTGAGCCACAGTTTGTTTATACATAGACATAATTTTGCCATAAGTGGCAAACATTAATGTTTTCACTTAATAATTTAATGAATTTGTGACATGATAGTATTAAAACTTTAATAGAGTAATGTAAGTAGGTAAAATAAAAAAAAAGATGTTGTCTACTAAGTAGATAAAAAACTCTTAAAAATGTAAATGTATCTTATAAAATGTATGTTTGTCATGTTATGAATAATAAATACAGATTTTTAAACTAGAATATTAATTGCCAAATTTGAGGCAATATTATTTGTCCTTGTTTTGCAAAAAAAATTATCAAAATATTTGGACACATTTTTCAAGATATTAATATAAATACATTTTCTAAAAAAGATAAAAAATAAAAAGCACTTTGAAGTTAGATTCATCCCATACTCTGACAATTCCCTATTTGACAATGGCATTCTAAGTAAGTGTAATCTTTGATTTGATAAGCACTGACTGATTTATCATTAATAAGTTTTGAGCAAAGGCAGAATAAGCTATAATTTCTGTCACTCTTTCTATTTGTCTGTCTGCCTCTCTCAGGCCCACTATATTGCTTTTAGCAATTTATTAATTTATTTTTATTTATTTGTTTATTATCTATTTATTTATTTATTTTGAGACAGAGTCTCACTTTATTGTTCAGGCTGGAGTGTAGTGGTGTGATCTTGGCTCACTGCAACATCTGCCTCCCAGTTTCGAGGGATTCTCCTGACTCAGCCTCCTGAGTAGCTGGGATTACAGGTGCCCACCACCATACCTGGCTAATTTTTGTGCTTTTAGTAGAGGTGGGGTTTTACCATGTTGGCCAGGATTGTCTTGAACTCCTGACCTCAAGTGATCCACTCAACTCAGCCTCCTGAAGTGCTGGGATTACAGGCATAAGCCACCACATCTGGCCTATTTTTAGCAATTAACTTTTTAATGCCATGTGGAAGATACCTTTAAATCACTTAAAGATTATATTAGTCCTCCCCTGCTCCCCCCACTGTAACAAACCTGCACGTTGTGCACATGTACCCTAGAACATAAAGTACAATAAAAAAAAATTATATTAGTGTCGTAGACTCTGAGCTTATTTATCTAAAGTTTTCAGAACTTTTACTGAACAGAACAAAGCTGGAATACCAGACCTGTCTGACTTCCAAGCTTGCATTCTTGGGAAGTGTGATAATGTCTTCCTAACAGATAAATTGTATATGTCAATGATGAAACAGAGAGATAATTTAAATATTAGCTATAGGAAGATGAACCACAGCAAAATCTTATACATCTTGTGGAACTTCTAGGGAGATATGGATTCTTCTTTTGTGCAATTTCATAAATGTAACTATAGACTGCATAGTTGATATCTACTCTCATTTTTCTATCTCTCTTTCATAATTAACTCTTGAACACGTTTGACCATGATCAAGCAATCACAGTTGCCAACCACTTACCCACTCAGTGGGCTTGCACAAGTACAGTCAGGCTTCTATCCTTAGAGGAAATAGGCTTTGGATTTCAACAAGTTTAGAAAAGCACTAAGGTCTTTGCTGTTTTGTCTCATGGTGTTGAACATATTAATGCTTCTATTACATTGACTGGTATTGTTTTTAACAAAGCATCAGTGGGCTCAAAATCTTACATTTTAATTTCTAATTATAAAAATCCAGACTAATCCAGAAAACATAAACCACATGTAACTGAGGTAGGTTTTTTAACCTTAAGAATACATTGTTTCTACCATAATTTTAAAAACTTAAAAATTATTAAGGCAGGCCAGGTGTGATGGCTCACACCTGTTATCCTAGCATTTTGGGAGGCCAAGGCGGGTGGATCACCTGAGATCAGGAATTCAAGACCAGCCTGGCCAACATGGTGAAACCCCATCTCTACTAAAAATACAAAAATTAGCCAGGCGTGGTGGTGGACGCCTGTAATCCCAGCTACTCAGGAGGCTGAGGCAAGAGAATCGCTTGAACCCAGGGGGCGGAGGCTGCAGTGAGCAGAGATGGCACCACTGCACTCCAGCCTGGGCAACATGGCAAGACTGTATCTCAAAAAATAAAAATTATTAAGGCAAAAGAAAGATTATATAGTTTCATGTACCTGCCTAATACTTAGTTTTCTACCCTAATACTTAATTTTCTACATTTTAAGCTATTGGAACAAATGTGACACTGTTCTTCTACTATGCTTAGTAAATCCCTTGGGTTATTTAGAAATACATATGTCAAAACCTTTCCCTTCCTCTGTAATGGTAACATTTGTTGTTCTATTAAACTAAAAGCATAATACGAATAATCATTTAAAATGCACTAAGGTGTAAAACATTCCCAGTTAACAGCTTATTCTGAGAATAAGTCATTATGGAGAAATGCATTTCCTGTTGAAAAGACCTGATTTTGCCACTGCCCAGGCCACCTGCTTTTCCTGCATTCTGCAATATACCTGCTAGTCTGGCTCTCTTCTCCCTGTTTAAAGCAAATCTTTTTCTTTTTGATTTAAAGACGCCTGCAGATGGTGAGGTTACAGTATTCTCCCTATTGCAATGATCTTTTGTTAAAACATACTTTTATATTTATTTTATTTTTACTTGATGAATAATAATTGCATATATTCATACTGTGATGCTTGATGTATGCCTGCATTGTGGGATGATTAAATCAAGCCAATTAACATATGCATCTATATATTGCAATGGTCTTTTTGAAAAATTCTCTGTTTATAATAAGTCCAGATTTGTTTATATTGGACAAGAATTTGGACTTTTCATAAATGTCAAGCATTTTTCCAAGCATTATCCTCTTTCTTTTTATACTTCACAGAGAACTATAAAATACAGGTCTTTATAAATTGCAGAAAAAATATTTTTATAGATGAATATATTTATAGATGTATATGTGTGTATGTTTGTGTATAGATAGCAATAGAGATAGAGATATAGAGATAAAGATAGAGTTTTTGAAAATACCTAAAAGATGAAGTCAATATCCCTTATTTTATTCATCTATTTATTTTACCTTGCAAAGCATCAGTGACTTTCTCAAGCTCCATAGCAGTGTAGGAAATAGAAAAACACTAGTCTAGTGAGAAATACATTACTTCAAAACAACTTGACATTTTCCAAAGCTCTCAATACTCTTAGCTTCATTTTAACTCAAGATTCCTGTACTTTTTCAGAGTGGATAATGGGATAGTCATATAACAGAAATTTAAAGATGTAGAAACACACATTTTTTATGTCAGTCATGTATATAACTATTAGAATATTACAGTAAATAGCAATTTCTGGGAAGAAGCACAACTTGCTCAAATAAAAAATAAAGTAAAAATAATCCTTATACATCAAATACAAATTTTCTAAATATAAACATATTCAAATGCATAAATACCAGCAAGTGCAAATTTAAGACTGAAAAGTATTTAAGTTTAAAGCATTTTTTATGAAAATAGCTTGATATATTTGTGTATATTATAATACATTATTCACAAAATTGTCTTTTTTTTTTTTTTGAGACGGAGTCTCGCTCTGTTGCCCAAGCTGGAGTGCAGTGGCTGATCTCGGCTCACTGCAAGCTCCGCCTCCCGGGTTTACGCCATTCTCCTGCCTCAGCCTCCCGAGTAGCTGGGACTACAGGCGCCTGCCACCTCGCCCGGCTAGTTTTTTTTTTTTTGTATTTTTTAGTAGAGACGGGGTTTCACTGTGTTAGCCAGGATGGTCTCAATCTCCTGACCTCGTGATCCGCCCGTCTCGGCCTCCCAAAGTGCTGGGATTACAGGCTTGAGCCACCGCGCCCGGCCAAAATTGTCTTATTAAGAGCATACTTAATATGTCATAGAAGTCAATATTTAGTTTACTCTTCAGTTGTTTTTAGTATCTTCATAGAGTTGTACAATCATCACCACTTCCTAATTTTAGAATATCTTCCTGGACCCAAATAGAAATTCTATAATTTAGTAATCACTTCCTTGCCCCCATTCGTTACAACCACTTTCAGTTATTATGGATTTGCCTATCAGTTGCATTTATGTAAATTTCATTTAGTATTTGTTTTTTGTTGTAACTACTTTCAATTATTATAGTTTTAAAATTTATTTGTGTTGTAACAACTGATTTTTGTACATTCATCTTGTATACTGCAAACTTTTTAACTCATTTATTACTTGTAATAATATATTTTAATAGGTTTCATAATATTTTCTCTATCCAAAACATGTCATCTACAAATAGAGACTGATCTACTTCTTTCGTTTTCATCTGCATGCCTTTATCTCTTTCTCTTCCCTAGCTGTTGTTACTGCCAGTACAATGTTGATTAGAAATGGTGGAAGTCAACCTTCTCACCTTGTTTCTAGTTTATGGGGAAAGTTTTAAGTCTTTCACCATTAAGTGTGACATCAGTTAATAGATTTTTCAAACATGCTCTTTCTCGAGTTGAAAAATTTCTCTTCCATTCCTAGCTTGTTATTGTTCTTATGATTAAAATAATAAGATGTGCTTTGTCAAGTATTGTTCTTGGTCTATTGTGACAATCATGTGTGTTTTTAAAATTTAATTATGTATATGTGTTGTGTGACATCAATTAATTTTCATAGGTTGAACCAACCTTGAATTGAAAAGATAAATCCCAATTAATCATAATGTATGTTTTTATATTTTTATTACTTAAGTTTGTTGATACTGTCTTGACGATTTTTTGTCTCCATATTCATTAAGGATTTCAATCTGTAGTTTTTCTTCTTGTGATATTTTAGTTTAGGTTTGTACCAGGGTAATGTGTCCTCATAAGGTGAGAAGTGTTCCCTCCATTTCCATCTTTTGAAAATTTTTAAGAAGAATGATGCTAATATTTCTTTAAATATTTGGTAGGATTCACAAGCGAATCCATCTGGACCTGAACTTTTCTTTCTGATAATTTATTATCATTACTACTATTTCAACATCTTTACTTGTAAAAAATCTATTGTGGTTTTCTATTTCTTCTATTTTATTTTTTGATACATAATATCTGTACATATTTATGGGGTACATGCAATATTTTGTTGCATTCAGAGTGTGTAATTATCAAGTCAGATTACTTAGAGTACACATTACCTCGAGTATTTATCATTTCTATATGTTAGGAACATTTCAAGTCCTCTCTTCTAGGTATTTTGAAATATTCAATGCAGTGTTGTTAAATATAATTACCCTACTTTGCTATCTAACATTGGAACTTATTCCTCCCATCTATGTTTGTACCCATTAACCAACCTCTCTTTATCCCTCATCCCCATTCCCACACCCTTCTCTGTCTCTGCTATCCATCATTCTACTCTATATCTCCATGAGATTAACTTTTTTAACTTCCAACCATGAATAAAAAGATAAAATGTTTGTCTTATGTGCCTGGCTTAATTCAACGAACATAATGGCCTCAAGTTTCATTCATATTGCAGCAAAATACATTATTACATTCTTTTTATGGCTGAATAGTTTTCCTTGCATGCATATACTTCATCTTCTCTATCCATCTGTCCATTGGCAGACACTTGGGTTGATTCCAAATCATTTCTGCTGTGAATAGTGCTGCATTAAACATAGAAATCAAGTCTCTTTTGATATACTAATTTATTTTACTTTGAGTAAATATCCAGCAGTAGGATTGCTGAATCATAATAGCTCTAGTTGTAGTTTTTTTACAAATCTCCATACTATTTTCCATAGTGGCTGTACTAATTCACGTTCTCACCAACAGTATAAGAGTGTAAGAATTCCCCTTTCTCTGTATCTTGCCAGTATCTGTTACTTTTTGTCTTTCAATGAGAGTCATTCTAACCGGAGTACAATGATATGTCATTGTGATTTCGATTTATTTGCATTTTGCTGATGATTAGTAACGTCAAACATTTTTTTTCATATGTTGGCCATTTGTGTGTATCCTTTTGATAAATGACTATTCATAATTTTTCCCACTTTATAATGGTATTATGTATTTTATTCTGCTGAGTTGTTTGAGTCCCTTGTATATTCTAGATATTTGCCTTTGTCAGATGAATGGTTTGCAAATAGTTTATCCTATTCACTAGGTTATCTCTTCACTCTGTTGACTGTTTCCTTTGCTGTGCGGTTTTTTGGTTTAATACAGTCCTATTTGTCTACTTTTGTTTTTGTTGCACGTACTTGAGAGGTCTTAGTCATAAAAATCTTTGCTCAGACCAGTGTTCTGAAGTGTTTTCCCTAGGTTTTCTTCTAACAGTTTTACAGTTTCAGGTTTTATATTGAAGTATTTAATTCATCCTGAGATGATTTTTTGTATATAGTGAGAAGGTATATAGGGGTTTGTTTTCTATACAGGGGTTTGGTTTTATTCTTCTGCCTATTCATATTCAATTTTTTAGCAGCATTTATTGAAGAAGTTTATCGAAGTATGTTCTTGGAACCATTGTCAAAAATAGGTTGGCTGTAAATATGTAGATTTACTTCTGGTTTCTTCATTTTATTTTCCAGGTCGATGTGACTGTTTCTATATTAATGTTATGATTACTATAGAGTTTTAATATAGTTTTAAGTCTGGTAATGTGATGCCTCTAGCTTTGCTCTTTTTCCTCAGTATTTCTTTGGCTATTCAATCTCACTATACTGAATAGAAGTGGTGAAAGTTGGCATCTTTGTCTTGACCCAATTCCTAGATGAAAAGCTTTCAGCTTTTCTCCATTCAGTATGATGTTAGTTGTTGGTTTATCACAAGTGGTCTTTATTATGTTGAAGTGTATTCCTTCTATGCCTAGCTATTGATAGTTTTTTTCTCATGAAGGGATGTTGAATTTTGTTTTATTATTTGTTTTCTTCAAACTTTTATTTTAAGTTCAGAGAGTAAATTTGCCCGTTTGTTGCATGGGTAAATTGTGTGTTGCTGGAGTTTGATGTCCAAATGATTTCATCATCCAGGTAGTAAGCATAGAATCTGATGGTCGTTTTTCAATCCTCATCTTTCTCCCTCCCTCCACCCTCAAGTAGGCCTCAGTGTCTATTGTTCCCCTCCTTGTATCCATGTGAATTCAAAGTTTAGCACCTACCTATAAGTGAGAACATTCCATATTTGGTGGTGTGTTCCACTATTAATTCATTTAGGATAACGCCCTCCAGCTGTACCCATGTTGCTGCATAGGGCTTGATTTCATTTTTTTATGGTTGCATAGTATTCCATGGTGTATATGTATCACATTTACTTTATCTAGTCCACCATTGATGGGGATGTAGGTTCATTACATCTCCTTACTATTGTGAAAAGTGCTGCAGTGAACATACACATGCATATGTCTTCATGGTAGAATAATTTATTTATTTTGAGTATATACGTAGTAATAGGATAGCAAGGATGAATGGTAGTTCTGTTTTAAGGTATCTGAGAAATCTTCAAACTGCTTCCAATGGTAGCTGAACTAATTTACATTCCCACCAACAGTGTACAAGCCTTCCCTTTTCTCTGCAACTTCACCAACATCTGTATTTTTTTTTTACTCTTTAATAATAGCCATTCTGACTCGTTTAAGATGGTATCTCATTGTTGTTTCAATTTGCATTTCTCTGATGATTAGTGATGTGGAGCATCTTTTCATATGTTTGTTGGCTACTTGTATGTCTTCCTTTAAGAAGTGTCTGTTCATGTCCCTTGTCCATTTTTTAATGGAGTTATTTGGTTTTTGCTTCTGGATATGTTTAAGTTTCTTATAGATTCTGGATATTAGACCTTTGTTGGGTAGTTTGCATTTTCTCCCATTCTGTAAGTTGTCAGTTTACTCTGTGATAGTTTCAGCTATACAGAAACCTTTCAGTTTAATTAGGTCTTACTTGTCAGTTTTTGCTTCTGTTGCAATTGCTTTTGGAATCTTTGTTATGAAATCTTTACCAATGCCCCTGTCCAGAATGGAATTACCTAAGTTTGCTTCCAGGGTTTTTTATAGTTTTAAGTTTAAGTGTTTAATCCATCTTGAGTTGATTTTGTATATGATGAATGGAAAGAGTCTGGTTTCAATCTTCTGCATATGGCTAGTCAGTTATCCCAGCACCATTTATTGAATAGCGTTAAATCAAGGTTAATCTAAACCTGCCTCCTTAAATATTTTAAGTTCAGCCTAAAAGTTTCTTTGTACATAATAAAGTATAATCTAAATGGAGGTATAAATATAATGTAACTTACTCTTGTGCCAATCACCAAGTTTTGGCCATTCAAGGGGGGTTACTTTTTCAAACCTTTTTTAATTAGGTTAACCCTTGTTTTTTTTGTAACCAATATAGCTGTTTCTGTATCTCACTTCTATTTTCTGTATGTCACTTTCCTTTTTCTGTCTATAAATCTTATTCAACCATGTGGCTGCCCTGGAGTCTCTCTGAGCCTATTCTGGCTCAAGAGTTTGCCCTATTCACCTAACATTCTTTGCTCAATTAAACTATGTTAAATTTAACTTGGCTAAAGTTTTCCTTTTAACAATAGGGAGTCCTTTACTGATTGCTTGTTTTTGTTAACGTTGTCAAAGATCAGATGACTGTAGGTTTGTGACTTTATTTCTGAATTCTCTAACCTGTTCCTTAGGTCCATGAGTCTGTTTTGTTTTGTTTTGGTGGGTTTTTTGTTTGTTTGTTTGTTTGTTTTTACCACCAAAATACTATTTGGTTACTGTAGTCTTGTACTATAGTTTGAAGTCAGGTAGTGTGATGTCTCTGGCTTGTTTGTTTTGTTTGTTTTGCTTAGAATTGCTTTGGCTATTTGGGCTTCTTTTTGATTCCATATGAATTTTAGAGTCTTTTTTTTTTTTTTCTAATTCTGTGAAAAATGATATTGGTAGTTTGATAGCAATAGCATTGAATCTATACATTGCTTTAGACATATGGCCATTTTAGCAATACTGTTTCTTCCTATCCATGAGTGTGGAATGTTTTTACATTTGTTTGTGGTGTCATCTCTGATTTCTTTCAACAGTGTTTTGTAAATCGCATTGTAGAAATCTTTCACCTCTCTTGTTAGCTGTATTTGTAGGTATTTTATTTCTGTTGTGGCTGTTGTGAATGGAATTGCATTCTTGATATGGCTCTCAGCTTGCCATTACTGTATAGAAATGCTACTGATTTCTTACACTGATTTTGTACTCTGAAACTTTACTAAAGTTGTTTACCCTTTCTAGGAGCAGAAACAATGGTTTTATGGATATAGAATCATATAATCTGTGAAGAGAGATAGTCTAACTTCCTTTCTTCCTATTTAGATGCCCTTTATTTCTTTCTCTTGCCTGATTTCTTTGGCCAGGACTTCCAGTACTGTGCTGAATAGGAGTGACGAGAGTTGGCATCCTTGTCTTCTGGTTCTGGAGGGGAATGTTTCTAGCTTTTGCCTATTCAGTATGAGATTGGCTGTGGGTTTCTCATAGATAGCTCTTATTATTTTGAGGTATGTTCTTTCATGTCTAGTTTGGTGAGGGTTTTTAATGGCAAGGGATGTTGAATTTTATCAAAAGTCATTTCTGTGTCTATTGAGATGATCATTTGGGTTTTGTTTTTAGCTCTGTTTATGTGTATTTATTTATTTGCATATGTTGGAACAATCTTGCATCCCAGGGATAAAGCCTGCTTGATCATGTTGCATTCACTTTTTGATATGCTGCTGGATTTGATTTGCTAGTGTTGAGGATTTTTGCATCTATATTTATCAGTGATAATGACCTGAAGTTTTCTTTTTGCATTGCCCTCCTCCTCAATTGTTTTGGCATAGTTTCAATGGATTGGTGCCAACTCTTCTTTATATGTCTGGTAGAATTCACGTGTGAATCAGTCTGGTACAGGGCTTTAAATTTTATCAAGTGATTTTTCTGCATCTATTGAGTTAATCCTAGGGTTATGGTCCTTCATTCTGTGGATTTGATCTATTACATTTACTGATTTGTGCATCCCTTTATCCTTGCACCCCGGTATAAATCTCATTTTCTCATGCTGAATTATCTTTTTGATAAGCTGTTGGATTCAGTTTGCTAGTATTTTTTGAGGATATTTGCATCTATGTTCATTAAGGATATTGGCATGTAGTTGCCTTTTTTTGTTGTTGCATCCTTGTGCAATTTGGTATCAGGGTAATGCTTGCCTTGTAATATGAGTTAGGAAGAATTCCCTCCTTTTCATTGTTTTGGAATAATTTAAGGAGAGTTGGTGTTTGTTCTCTACAATTTTGTTAAATTTTGGCAGGGAAGCCCTAAGGTCTTGGACTTCTTTTTTGTTGGGAGAAATTTTATTACTGATTCAATTTCATTACTTGTTAATGGTTGTTAAGGTTTTCTGTTTCTTCCTGATTCAAACTTGGTAATTTGTATATGTCTAGGAATTTATCCATGTCCTTCATATTTTCCAGTTTGTTATTGTATAATTATTCACAATAGTATCTAGTGATCTTTAACATTTCTGTGGTATCAGATGTAATATCTTCTCTTTCATTTTTAATTTTGTTTGTTTTGTCTTTTTTCTTTTTTTTGGTTAGCTTTGTTTATGTTTTTAAAAATAACTTTTTATTTCATTGGTGCTTTGCATTGACTTTATACTCTCAAGTGCATTGAGTTACGCTCTGATCTTTTTTCTGTTTCAACATTTTTTTTTTTAAATTTTTATAGATTTGGGCTGTACAAATGCCATTTTGTAACACAGATATATTGCATAGTGTTGAAGTCTGGGTTTTTTGTTTAACCATCATATGAATGGTGTACTTTGTACTCATTAAAATTTTTTTCATCTCACAGACCTCCCAACCTTCCCACCTTTCCAAGTCTCCAATGTGTATTATTCCACGTTCACTGTACAGGTGTACATATTATATAACTCCCACTGACACGTGAGAGTATGTGGCATTTGACTTCCTGTTTCTGAGTTGTTTCACCTAAGACAATGGCCTTCAGTTAATCCATGTTGCTGCAAAAGACATGATTCCACTCATTTTTATGGTTGAATAGTATCTCATGGTGTGTGTGTGTGTTTGTGCACATGCACACAGACATGCACATATAAACAAAACATTTTAATTGAATTTTCTGTTGATGGATACTTAGCTGAATTCCATATCTTTGCTCTTGCGAATAGTGCAGTTGTGAATACATAGGCATATGTGTCTTTTTGATAAAATGATTTCTTTTCCTTCGAATAATATATCTGGCAGGGGTATTCCTAAATCAAATGTTGTATTGATTTTTTATTTTTAAGAAATTTGCATATTATTTTTTGTACAGATGGTACTAATTTCCGTTCCCACCAACAATGTATAACCATTTCCTTTTTTTCATATCCTCATAAATGTCTGCTATTTTTTGTCTTTTTAGTAGAAAAACATTCTGACTGGTGTGAGATGGTATTTCAGTGGGGTTTTAATTTGCATTGCTCTGATGATTAGTGATGCTGGGCATTTTAAATAAGCTTGTTGGTCATTTGTATGTTATCTTTTGTAAAATGTCTGTTCATATCCTTTTTTCCACTTTTTAGTAGGGTCATTTGTTTTTTGTTGTTGTTGAGTTGTTTGAGTTCCCTGTAGATTCTCAATATTAGTCTCCTGTCAGATTCATAGTTTGCAATTTTTTTCTCTCATTCTGCAGTTTGTATGATCACTCTGTTGATTATTTCTTTTACTGTTCAGAAGATTTTTAGTTTAGCCAAGTCTCATTTGTCTATTTTGGTTTGTATTGCATTTGTTTACAAGGTCTTAGTCATGAATTATTTGCCTAGGCCAATGTATGAAAAAGTTTTTCCTAGGTCTTCTTATAGCATTCTTATAGTTTCAAGTTGTACATTTAAGTGTTTAATGCATTCTGTGTTAATTTTTGTATATAGTAACAGATAGGTGTGTAGTTTCATTCATCTGCGTATGGCAATAGAATTTTTCCATCGCCATTTATTGAATAGCACCTTCTTTCCCCATTGTATGCTTTTGCTGACTTCATTAAAGATCAGATGGCTGTAGGTATGTAGCTCTATTTCTGGGTTCTCTATTCTGTTCCATTGATCAATGTGTCTATTTTTGTACCAGTACCATTAGGTTTTGGTTACTAAAGGTTTGTAGCATAATTTGAAATCAGGTAATGTGATGCCTCCAGCTTTGTTCTTTTTGCTCAGGATTCCTTTGCTTTTTATTACTTTTTTTCTCCTTCTAATTTTCAGTTTGGTTGATTCTTGCTTTTCTACTTCTTTGAGGTGCATAGTTAAGATTGTTTATTTGGAATTATTCTACCTTTCTGATATGGGTGTTTATTGTTATAAACTTTCCTCTTAGTATTGCTTTTGCTTTATTCCATAGGTTTGCTATGTTCTGCTTTGTATTTAAACTATTTCACAAAATTTTTAAATTTTCTCCTTAGTGTCTTTCTAGACCCAGCGGTCATTCAGGAGCATGTTGTTCGATCTTCATATATTTGTACAGTTTTCAAAGTTCTTTTAAATATTGATTTCTACTTTTATTCAATTGTATCAATAAAATTTCAATTTTTACAATTTGTTGAGACATGTCCCAACATACGGTCTATCTGGGATAAAAATATGTATTCTGTAGCTGTTGGATGAAATGTTCTGTAAAAGTCTGTTGGGTCCATTTTTTTCTGAAGTGCAGTTTAAATCTACTGCTCCTTCCATTGTTGGGCTCCTTTGTGAGAATGTGGACCACTGGTTCTTACTCACTCTTTTCCTGCATTGGGGAGCATCTCCAGGCTCCTAGGCTTTCCTGGCCAATCAGGCAGCCTACTTCCTCTCTTTTTCCCCTGTTGCCTTAGATGTTTTCTGTGATTTTTCTGTTGAATTCCAGCATTCTCTCTTGGGCAATCTATTTGTAGTATGATTATCTACTCGCTATTTTGATTCTTCTTTGTGAAGGAGGGAGTAGCAGATGCCTCTAGTTAGCCACGTTCTAGTTCTTCTTGAGTCCATTTCCTTAGCTTGTGTCTTCCTAGGAATTTGTTCATTTCATCTAGCTTATCTAATTTGTTGGCAAACACTTGTTACTAGTATTAGCTTATAATTGTTTTTTTATAAGACTGGAAGTAATGTTCACCCTCTCATTCCCGATTTTTGTGATTTGAGTTATTGACTCCTTTCTCTTTCTCTCTCTCTCTCTCTTCTTTCTTGGTAAATGTAGCTAAGGTTTGTGAATTTTGTTAACATTGCTAACAAATGTTGATTTCCTTAATTTGTTCCCTTTGTTTTTCTATTATATGTTTTATTTCCTCTCTAATCTTTATTATTTTTCTCCTACTTTCTGTGGGTTTAGTTTTTATTTCTTATATTAGTTTTTTTAAGGTGGAAAATTTGACTATTGGTTTAGTATCTTTCTTCCTATTTAACATGGGTGCTTCCAACCACAAGTTTTTCTCTAAGTACTGCTATAGTTGCATCCCATAATTTTGAAATATAGTGTTTTTTGTTTTGCTTTCATTAATCCTAAACTATATATGATTTTCCTTACGCATTCTTCTTTATTTGTTATTTAGGAGTGTGCTGTGTAATTTCACATATCTGCACATTTCCCTAATTCAATTTTTATTAATTTCTAATGTTTCTATTATTATTTATTCTGCCATATACAGAAAAATAAAACTGGACCTCCTATCTCTCATCAAATACAAAAGTCAACTCAAGATGAACCAAATGCTTAAATATAAGCCTTTAAACTTTAAAAATACTAGAAGAACACCTAGAGAAAACTCTTCTCAACATTGGCCTAGGCAGATAATTCATGACTAAGATCTCAAAAGCATAAGCAATAAAACAAAAAATAGACAAATGCGAGTTAATCAAACTAGAAAGTTTCTAAACAGTAAATAATAAAAATAACAATCAACAGAGTGAACAGACAACTTGCAGAATGGGAGAAAATGTTTGCAAACTGATGAATTCAACTGGGGACTAATACATGGAATTTGCAAGGAATGTAAACAACTCATCAAGAACAACAACAA
The DNA here is from genome assembly GCF_000951035.1 of Colobus angolensis palliatus. NCBI lineage: Eukaryota > Metazoa > Chordata > Mammalia > Primates > Cercopithecidae > Colobus > Colobus angolensis. The sequence goes on along the minus strand of NW_012115055.1, from coordinate 2,378,388 downwards.
AAACAAGTAACTCCAGTAAAAGTGGGCAAGGAACACGAACATACTTTTTGCAAAAGAAAACATGCATGCGGCAAAAGAAACATGTGAAAAAAAGTTCAACATCATTAATCATCAGAGAAATGCAAATTAAAACCACAATGAAATAGCATCTCACACCAGTCAGAATGGCTATTACTAAAAAGTTGAAAAATAAGAGATGTTGAGGATGCCAAGAAAAGGGAATGCTTGTACACTATTGGTAGAAATGTAAATTAGTAAAACCTCTGTGAAAAACAGTATGAAGATTATTCTAAGGACTAAAAATAGAACTACTGTTTGATGTAGCAATCCCACTACTAATTATACATACAAAATAAAATAAATCATTATAACAAAAAGATACCTGCACACATATGTTTACCACAGCACTATCTACAATAGCCAAGATAGAGAATCCACCTAAGTGCCCACCAACAGATGATTGTATTAAAAATGTGGTGTGTGTAAAGATACATATATATATATAATGGAATATATGTATGTGTGTGTATATATACATAATGGAATATATGTATATGTGTGTGTGTATATATATAATGGAATGTGTGTGTGTGTGTATATATATATAATGGAATACTATTCATCCATAAAAAATAACGGAATCATGTCTTTTCTAGCAGCATAAATGGAACTGGAATCTAGTATATTAAGTAAAACAATGCAGAAAGAGTAAGTCCAAACTCACATGTTCTCACTTATAAGATGGAGCTAAATGATGTGTACATCTGACAGTAGAATAACAGTTATTGGAGACTGGGAAGGGTAAGAGGATGAAAGGGGGTGAGGGATGAGAAATTACTTAATGGGCATGATATATGCTATTTGGGTGATAATTATACTAAAAATCCTAGTTTTCACCACCACACATTGTATCTCTGTAACAAAACTTCACTTTTACCTCTCGCATGCATAGAAATGTTGATATTTTGCTTCACCAATATGCAATATTGCCTTGTCATATTTTCCAAACTAGATCATATGTCTAGATTTCAAGATTTCTTTTCAAATCATATGGAAGGTAGGACTCATTATATTTTGTAATATATAGTGTTAGTCATCTATACCTTTCCAGTCAACAATATAACTTGATCTCAGTGCATTCCCTTTTATTACATATAAATGTAAATTTATCTACTTCAATCTTTTAAAAATGTATATAAATACCTTTCTGCAGAAGCTTTATAATTTATCAAAACTGTCCTTCAAAAATATGACACAATAATAGTCATGTGACAATTCTAATCTTAATGTAGTTTACTGGAGTAAAAACATGATTTTTTTTCCTACAACTATTTGATAGTCATTAGGATGCCTATTCTCTTCTTTATTTCTCAGTTTTTTTGACTCTCGAACATGTTAGAAAACATTTTTACTTTTATCCTTGGACTGCCTCAAAAAGAAACCAACCCAGCATTCTCATATAAACCTCACGTTTACTAAAAGTTGCCAACTGATGGTGAATGAGTTCCAAACATAAATATTGAGAGAATATTTAATAGATAATCTTTTACAATTAACCTTGAACTTGTAGGTCACTAATAAATTATTTGAAATACATGTATCTCACATGTACCAAGAGATTTCTGAGAATTGATACATCCTGCAACACTGTAATAGAAAATACTGTTTTCCCAGGACTAGCTTTGCCATTAGGGAGAGTGCTTTATTTTTTTCAGTCATTTTACACAGAAAAGAGAGAATTACCACTCCATTTCTGTGAAATATTGGCAGTGTATTACTTACGATTAGTTCAGCTGCAAGTAAAAAGCAGAAAACAAAACAAATAGCAACACGAAAGCAAAAAGAAACACAGCCAAAACAAAACTGCATAAGAATAACACGAATAAAATGTGGTATTTTCTTAGGTTGTTTAACTCAAATACCATCAAATAGCCTGTTCAGTGGACTGATTCACATCTTCACATTTTTGTTCTCTTAAGTGTTCTGATTGGTCATTCTGCTTTTCCCTTTCTTCTTAGCCTAGGTTTTAGGTATTTCTGATTTGATCACTTATCTCAGCATCCTAAAACTTGCAGTAATCTTCTATATTTAGAACATGTGTGTGTGTATGTGTGTGCAAACATTTATAAAACTATTTGCCTTCACTATCCATGCAGGATTTTGAGCTCGGTTTATATGAATTGATTCCATCATAAGTTCAGAGACACTAACTGTAAACAGTCACTGAATAATGCTCTGAAACACTGCAATATTTTCCTATCCTATTCATCTCTACAATCGTTTTTAAAATCAATTTCAGTCTTGATAAAACTTGGCAACCCCAATTTCTTCCTTTTTCAGCCAAAGAAATTGCATCCTACTATATAATCAAATAAAAAACATTGGATTGACAGCCACGTCTGTTTTATGTCCCAAATACCTGGAAGCTGGGTTCATCATGGTTTTGCGGGATTTTTTGTTGTTGTTGTTGCTGCTGCTGCTTTCTTTTACTTCTTTTATATTGATGACAGTGGCTGCTGCCATCAGGCTGCATGGCTGGGGTTCCACACTACATGGAACCTGTGGAAGCCCCTCCCCTTCTGAGTTGGAATAGGAGCTACAAACCGCAGCCGCAGACCCAGGTCTCCAGCGCTACGTAGCAGGCGGAAGCCCTAACGTCCTGGGCTGGGCTACAGCGACTCAAACTGCAGCTTTGGATCGCAGTCTCCTTGTGCCCTCGGGGGAGGCAGGAACAGGCAGGATCTGCCCTCCCGGTTGCAGCCGCAGACCTGGGCCTCTGGCTCACTAGGAGCTGCGGACAAGCGGGAATCCCGCCCCTTCCGGTTTGGCAGGGCGGGAACTCCTGCGTGCAGCTGCAGCCCTTTAATCTCAGAGCAGGGTTGGAGCCAAGCCTCGGGGCCATGAATGGCAGCGGGAGGCAAAGTTCCGGGTGGAAGGGGGCGGGGTCCCCTGTAAGGCCCCACCCTCAGGCCCGGGAGGGCCTGAAGGCTGAGAGTTGGGCTACCAGTCCCTCCTACCCAGAGTGGGGATCGCGGTGCCTCTTCCGGGCCTGCCCATTGTCACCCATGGACCAATCAGCATGCACTTCCTCCCCTCTGAGGTCCATAAATGCCCTGGGATCAGCCAGTGCAGGGCAGATGATGGACAGAGGACAGAGAGGGCGGAGGGATGTGGGGATGTGATGACCAGCTGTGGAGAGGAGTACCCTCTCAGCCTAGAGCTGCAGAGAGGACCCACTGGTAGAGCGGAACTACCCTCTTTGCTGAGAGCTTCAGAGACATGCAGAGAGGTGCCACTCTTTCCAGGGCCGCCTCTTTGCTTATAACTGAACTCTAGACAAGATGACCTGCCAATAGAGAGGAGCTACCCGCTTCTCTGAGCTAATGAAACTTCTTCACCCTTCAGTTGTCTGTGGTACCTCATTCTTCCCGGATGCAGAACAAGAATTTGGGCAAAGGCATCATGGCCACAGAGGTTTCTGGCCAGAAAAATCGACACCCCAGAGATTCAGTAATAAAAGCATTGAAGAGGTAAACCACTTTCTGCATATTCTCATGTTATTCACTCACGATTTTATGGGTTTTTCATTTTTTCTTTTTTTTTTTTTGTATTTTCAACAACTCGCTGTTTTTTCCTTCCTGTTCAACTTTTTTCAGTAGATGAAATACAAACGTAAGCCCTTCTCAAGTGTCATCGTAGTCTCCCAACATCTTTATATATTTAATTCTTTTCATGATACATCAAAAGAGCTACTGATCTGGCTGCATTTCTACACCCACCACTTGCACCTTACTGAACTCATTTATGGTTTCAAAGCATGCTGCATATTAAAACTATTTCTTTTTCTGTCTCTAATGTCTTGCTCTGTCAGAAAATTCCATGTCTTTTTTAAAAAATTCCTGATTATTTTGGAGAAAACTGTTGACACTGCTGAGCACACTTCTCTGCAAGATAGCCTTACCCCTAGCTTTCTAAAAACATGATCTATTAGATTGCATTTTTATTTGTTGGCTGCTTCTCATTTAGCATTGCTTCCTTCTCCTCTACCAAATCCACAAATTAGGGAAATTACCAGGGTTGCTCTCATATGCTCTTATCTCTTTACATCCTAGTTGATTTCAGTGATTCTAGTGGTTTAAATTATATTGATGATTCCAAATATATATTATAACCATTGTCATTTCTCCTAATTTTTGGGAAAATGCAAGTATTTGCAAGATGATTTCACTTTTATACCTCTTAGGCACCTCAAATCTGCCACACTAAACTGAGCTCAGAATTAACCTTCATTGCACCAAAAAGAAAGTAAAAACAACAGAAAAAACGTTCATTTTTGTCTCACTGATCATTATATTTCTAAATAGCATTACCTCTCAAGTTACTCAAGTCAAAAATCTGAAATAATTTACTGCCATGAACCTTTATTCTTTATATTCAGTCAATCACTACATTTTCACAATACATTTTAATTACCTACACTGTACACTTCTTTACATTTACAGTAGCTATTTTTCCTTTGTCCCTGTACACTATTGCTTAAGCTTAGTCTTCTTTAAACACTTAGAGTATTCTGTGTAGTCTTATTTAAGCACTTAGTATATTCTGACAGTCTTCTTTCTTGGGCCAGGGCATCTGATAAACTCACTCATTTGTCAGACCTCAGATCAAGTATCACTTCTTCAAGTTCTTCTGTCGTAGGGGATAGTCCCATGTCATATCATCAAGAGTACTCTATACTTTGTTTTTTACAACATATGTTCCATTTTTTTGTTGTTGTTATAAATTTCTAAAAAAAAATTCCGTAAGTCCATAAACTGCCATATATTTTTGCACACAAAACACACCAAAATAAGGATTCAATTAATATAGATTTCTTGATTGTTTCACAATAAATCCTTTCAAGACAAATTCAGAAGTTTGGTTCCTACAACCAATGCTGCATCAAGTATCTTGTTCATATCTTGTTCCACACATGTTGAGAAAATATTTATGGGCATTTTTTCTCATTTTGACACATCATAAATATTGCAAAATAAAAGATGTATACATTTCCATTAAGAACTGTATGAGAATGCTTGGGTTACCAAAGTATAGGCATTATTTTGTAAATCTGATAGAAGAAAATGAACTTTCATCATTGTCTTAGTTGGAATGTCTACTACTCACTGTAAGTAGTCTCAAAATCGTTTGTTAATTGAACATAAATACTTCTTGGTAAATTTTTCTTCCTGGAAATTTTCCCGTTGCATTTTTAGCATTGTTGAATCAATGGGATTTATTGTTGTTTCAAGGATAACTGTAATTGCTGATTTGAAAGTGGTGCTGTGGTCAAAAATGCCATGTATCTCAGTTAATTTGAAGAA
>NW_012115055.1:2365307-2368580 GCF_000951035.1 Colobus angolensis palliatus | reverse complement strand
AGTAGCTGGAACTACAGGCATGTGTCACCACACCCAGTGAAATTTTTATTTATTGTAGAGATAAGATCTTGCTCTGTTATGCAGGCTCATCTCGAACTCCTGGATTCAAGGGGTCCTCCTGCCTCAGCCTCCCAAAATGCTAGGATTACAAGTATGAGTCACCACACCTGGGCCACTTATTATTTTTTAAAGCAATTAGCACAAGCTATAAAGTATGCATCAGATATCTGTATGTCTAACTTCCAAAGACAAATATGTCACTGTTACAGATCTTATTACAAATTGTGTGTGCATTCATAGAGATCGCAATGAATAATAAATAACATTTATTTGCTTTTAAGTAGTGTCTTTTGTTTCCACATGGTGGGATAATCTACACACCTATGTAATCTTAAAATGGTATAATATTTAAAGAAATTGATAAATGCTTATAATAAAATTTGTGTAAAAATTTTGTACTACAGCAGGTGTATATACAGATTTATGCATTAAGAGAAATATAAGTATATAACATTATAGAAACATAAGAACTGATTAGAATGTCCCTGTTGAACTAGTGAATCTGAAAAGAAAATAAATAAAACTAGTAAATGCTAGAATAACTATTGTGGGTATAATCAGTGTGCTCTCCTTTACTTTCATAAGTTGAAATATAATTGAAAGTATTACTATAAGTGACAATAATGTGTTAATAAAAGTACAGATATTATCGTGGGATGAAGCACTCTGCTATTGATTTTGACTCATAGGTAAAAAGTTGGCATCTTTGTCGTGTGCATATCTTGGATAAAATATGTCTATCTTTCATCATTCCATCTATCCATTACTCCACTGAATTCTCAGATATCAGTCAATCCAACCAAATACAATAAAGACTTCATTAAAAAAAGAGAGACATATCCACATATATATGTCAAATAACATATTTCTTTGGCCTTTTTCATATAATATTTCTATCTGTGTACAAATCTATTTTTCTGTCTGCCTTTCTGTCCTTATTATCTTTCCCAATGGACCCTTCAGAGCTATGCAGCAACCTTTATTAATGAAGCATCTTTTGGAGGCAAACTAAGTAATATGTTGAAGATCCCTTTATGTTTGCCCAGAGTGGGCAGGGAGGCAAATGCAAAATAATGTTTTAGAAAGATTATTTGGGCACTGACAAAAAAAGAAGACTAAGAGGTGAGAGATTACTAAATGTGAGGTGTGGGGCTGATTATAAATGGAGTAATATGGTTTTCTCATGTGGAAGGTAAAAAAAAATCTCAATGAGTAAATATGATTATGCATTTGACATAAAATAAAAATATAACAAGCAAACAACTATGATTAGAATCATAGTTGATAAAACTAACTTTTATTAGAATCATATTGTAATCACGGATCATTTACTTAAATAATTTGTACGTCAATTTTTAACATGTTAAATTCAAGGATCTTTATTTATGTGAAAATAGTTCATCTGGTTTGGAAGATAGTTTTCTATACTCACCTATACTCTTGCTATAGCCTCTAAATATATCTTCTTTAGTATTCCTTTTCCTACTTTAGTATTCCTTTTCCCACAAGCATTCTTAGAATTTAAAACATACACTGAACCTTGTCTCATCACCAGATAAAACTTGCTTCATGTTTTCTAAAAGATAATGTAAAAATCATGAACATAGGAATATAAAAAGAATAAGAAAAATAATTATGTTAAAATTACTACAAATAAATAAATAAATGCCTTTTGGCTCTTTCTTTGGGTGAGACACTTGACAAAATAATTTACACATGACAGGAAACTTAATCCACTAAACCACAGTTCACTAAGTAGTAGCTTCTAGTTAGCAAGGAAGGAAGAGAAGTTAATTCCCAAAGATAGTATTTGAGAAGTTCAAAGGAATATTTGGATTTTCTGATGTCAAAGTGGAGTGTGGGATGATAAATTACCTAGTGAGTACAATGTACACCATTTGAGTGACGGATAAACTAATAGCCCAGACTTCACCATTACACAACATATCCATGTAACCTTTGTTAAAGTTAGTCATTCTGAAACGTCCTTTGACCTTTCATTTTCCTCATGACTCTCTACTTATTTCCTTCATGCTATAACTGTACACTGAAAGCATAGAATAAAAATACTATCTTCTGGTGATGAGAGACACTGGGGAGTACTAGAGTCAGGAGGAAGAGATGAGGGCAAAAGTGGAAAAACTGTTGGCTACAATGCTCAGTAGGGAGAAGATCATTTGTACCCAAAATCTCAGCATCACACAATTTTTTTATCCAGGCAAAAAAAAAAAATTTGCACATGTACTCCCCAAATCTAGAGTAAAAGTTGAAAAAGAAAAAAACAATCCTATCTTTTGTTATTATTGTGTGTGCCCATATGTGTGTGGGCCTTCTCTTCTCAAGTAAGTTAACCTATCACAAACATATGATTATTTGTCCAGTGTCTGGCAGAGTTTACAGATGAAGAAGGTATTTAGTAGACCTTTTCTGAATTAACTCAAATTTTAAAGATTTATATTCAAAGGCATTATTAGCTAATCACTATGGAAGTCATTGAAAAATCCAAATGTGAAAAAAGACACAGTTAATTACTTATAAAGAGTATGTAAGCATATAATATGTATTACTATTCTCAGTGCTAATGTTTCCCCACTGATAGTTTACAAATATCAAAACACCATGGAAGTTGTCTTTTGTCAGTCAATGAAATGCATATTTCAGCCTTTTAGTGGTATGTCAGAACAGTTGGAGGGCCAACCAGCATGTGAAAAATAAGCAAGTAGAGAAATTAACAGAGAAATTCATTCAATAATTCATTCAATTATTTTATCTTACTGCGAAGCATCACTAGGTATTATGCTGACTTTGACATTTTTCCTCTACATGGTATTTTATTAAATATATAAATCAACAAGTATTAAAATAATAACTGTGCTATTCCCCTAAATGTTTCTCTGGTGTCTCAAGTTACATGTGTGTTTATATATCTATATCTATATATTAGTATTTATGCCATTACCTAAAAAATATATAGGAGAGTGTAAATTTTAAATATCAGTTTGGTTAGGCCATATGATGCCCAGATATATAGTTAAACATTATTTCTGAATATTTCTGAGAGGGTATTTCTGGATAAGGTTAGCATTTGAATATGTGGATGGAGGAAACGGATGGTCTTCCCAGTACAGATAGACATCATTCAATCCCGTGAGGGTCTGAATAGAACAAAAAGGTGGAGGAAGGTTGAATTTACTCTCTACCTTAAATCTTGAG
>NW_012115055.1:2331740-2364840 GCF_000951035.1 Colobus angolensis palliatus | reverse complement strand
CCCAAAATTACTATATATTTTATACCATTTGTTTATGTGTTGAGCAATGTAAGTGTGTTTGAGAAACTAAAGTATACATTTATTATATACATATAATAAAGTTGTGGACTTAACAATGACTGTCATTCTTAAGAAGGGACTATGGTGTTAAACTGTAATTAAATAGTAGTCAGGCAAAAATTATTTCTTTCCAAACTCTGCCTGACCATATGGACAATCATATATAATCAACAAAAGGAATTTATAAACTATAAAAAGAGAAACCAGTGGTTTCATTTAGTTTAGAAATGAGAAATGTAGAAATGATCATTTTGTAGGCATGTGCTAATCTACAGTATTGTCACTGCCATTTAGGAAAACTCATTGATTTACAAAATTGAACAGTGGACAATATATATGGGACAACTGAGACTCTCAGATTACATTGTAACAGACCCTCTCAAGCATGCAAGTTAAGTACAAAAAGAATGTGCTGTGCTCACAGGCCTTTTTTATTTGTGACAAGGAATTTTTATGATCCTAGTTTGATTGCTGCCTTTGAGAGTCAACTATCCTACAAATAACTCTCTTGGGAAATAAGCTATTGGAGAACTGGAAACAACATCCTCTCCCTCATAGACAGTTGCTTGTGTGATCAGTGACTCTGAACACTCCAGTTTACAGCTTCCTCAGGGTTATGTGGTGTGCTTACATCGAGCCCTCCTTCCTCCCACAATTACTATATATTTTATACCATTTGTTTATGTGTTGAGCAATGTAAGTGTGTTTGAGAAACTAAAGTATACATTTATTATATACATATAGTAAAGTTGTGGACTTAACAATGACTGTCATTCTTAAGAAGGGACTATGGTGTTAAACTGTAATTAAATAGTAGTCAGGCAAAAATTATTTCTTTCCAAACTCTGCCTGACCATATGGACAATCATATATAATCAACAAAGGGAATTTATAAATTATAAAAAGAGAAACCAGTGGTTTCATTTAGTTTAGAAATGAGAAATGTAGAAACGATCATTTTGTAGGCATGTGCTAATCTACAGTATTGTCACTGCCATTTAGGAAAACTCATTGATTTACACAATTGAACAGTGGACAACATATATGGGACAACTGAGACTCTCAGATTACATTGTAACAGATCCTCTCAAGCATGCAAGTTAAGTACAAAAAGAATGTGCTGTGCTCACAGGCCTTTTTTATTTGTGACAAGGAATTTTTATGATCCTAGTTTGATTGCTGCCTTTGAGAGTCAACTATCCTACAAATAACTCTCTTGGGAAATAAGATATTGGAGAACTGGAAACAACATCCTCTCCCTCATAGACAGTTGCTTGTGTGATCAGTGACTCTGAACACTCCAGTTTACAGCTTCCTCAGGGTTATGTGGTGTGCTTACATCGAGCCCTCCTTCCTCCCACAATTACTATATATTTTTATACCGTCTGTTTATATGTTAAGCAATGTAAATGTGTTTGAAAAACTAAAGTTAACTAAATTTAGGAACTAAATGGAAAGTTACATTTTGATTATAAACTGACACAAACATCAAAAGAGAAATATGCTGCTGTGTTACCTGTGTGTGTATGACTTGTAAATAGGCATTTTATAAGATTATAGCATACTTGGCCAACTTACTAGGAAGTACTATCTTTTCTACTTTTCATCTTCAAGTAGGCATTTCTTTGGTAATTTAGCAGCTTACATTTTACAACTGGAAGATTAACATGTAGTTGAGTAGTAAGTGAGTACCTTGCTACTCTCAGTGTAATCCATGAACCAGCAACATTGACATCCCATTGGAATTAGCGAGAAATGCAGAATCCTAAGCACCACCCCAGGTCCACTGAATTAAAGTCTACATTTTAACAAAATTCTTAGGTAATCTATGTGTTCACTAATGTTTGATAAACATTATTCTAGTAAGAAGAGTGAGAATTAGGAATAACTGCTATCTCCTTTGTGATTTTAGTGAGGCTCCTTCAGCTGCCTCTTGAAAAACAAAACAAAACATTTCCCTCCACAAAGAACAAAAACAAAACTAAAGCAGCAAAGAAACAAAAGGCAATCTTGCTACTTTGAAACTATGCAGCATTTATTTCTGGCTATAACTGGCTGGAATTAAACAGTACCAGTTTCCTTTAGATGGAGAATTTTCTGCTGAATTCATTTATGCTGTATGTCTTGTTATGTCACCTGCATTTAAGTTTGAGGTCGCTGATTTATAGAAAAGCAAGGCTAATTTAATGATTACCATTTTCTCATGAATTTTGGCATGCTCTTTAAGCCATAACTTGATTGATGATATCTTGAATCCAATCCTGGTCAGATATATTTTACACATCCTCCTAACTCCTTTGGGAGGAATCAGAGACAGGGTTTCTGACCACTACCGTGGAGAATCAAGATAAAGCATCCTGTGACTGTTAGAAGCTCATTTAGGTATTTATATTGGATTTAGGAACATGAAATCAATGCCACTGAAAGCTCAAAGAACTCTTATGCTTATTAACAACCAGGTCTTTATCTTGTCTATCTCCCCAACATGCTCAGGCAGAGAATATAGAAGAGGTAACTTGGAGTTAGGCATAAGAGAGGCATAGACAGTGGATGAACCATATTTTCACTGATCCTTGGTTGTCATAGTTGCATTAGTAAGCTCCCGAGAAGGTGGCTCTTGCAGAAATTAGTCAAAGACCTGAATGTTTCTTCCTGATAAACAGCATCACAGTAAAAGATACACCAAGATCTCTTGTTGGGCTTAGGTTTCAGATATGCTACAGAAGAAACATTAAGACCTGATTTCTATCTCTTCTTGATATTCAAGTTATAATATGAAGCCATTTATATTTTCTCAATTTCTAGTATCAAAGGCAGCCAGTACATCGATTTAATTCTACTTAAGGAAGACTAGGCTTCTCTTGCCCTTTCCTATATGCACAAAGATGATGAGTGCATGTTTTATTATTAAGCATAGATTCCTTTATTGGTAATGACTTAAAAAAGTGTAAAGCTTTGAACATTAAATGTAACTTAAATAAAGTAACATTAAATAAAATCTAAATACAATTAGGCAATTATACTTCTACATTTACCCAACTAGTCATCAATCATAATGGTCACCATTATATCACCTGTTTAATTAAGATTGTGTACTTTCAGTTGAATTTTGTATTTGATGTTTAGGGTGTATACATTTTTAGAAAAAGTTAATATGATCCCTTTGTAAAATAAATATTCTATAATGTGTATGTAATAATTATTTTGGCTTTTTCTCCTCTGATGCAGGGTCATGTCAGCTTCCTTTTCAGAGTTACAAACTACTAATGGATGGTGTATCCTTCTAGATAAAGCGCACAGACACTGCCACACTACAATACATGCCTAAATTTCATTTTAAAATAAAGGTTAGTGTGAAACCTATACTCTTTTGAACATTATGTTTTGCTATATATTTATGTGTATGCACGAATGTGAACATTTGTGTCTAATTAATTCAGTGAGCTATTATTTTTAGTGATGAATACCACCATATTTTCTATGTGCCATAAGAGCAGTTAAATACAGTAACTGAAAGCATGAGTTCAAGAGCCAGGGTGAATGGACATTTTTTTTTTTAACAGTGTCTTATTTCAGTCTTTAAGTAAGCTTTCTAATCTCTTGGTGTCTTGGTTTTCTAATCCACAATGGAATATTACTTTGGAAGACTACAAAGATGAGTCAGATATAGTTGTTGTAAAATAATAATAATAATAATAATAAAACACTTAGAAAAACATCCAATAATCTAGAAATTGCTAAGAACATTCATTTTTGAACCTTGTTTTTGTTTCTCACATTATCTATTTTATTTGGGTCAGTTAGGAATATAAATATTTTACTTATCTGTGCTTTCATTTACTCAAAATAGCTACTTTATAAAAAGAATGCCTGAAAACAAAGAAGAAATCAAACTTATCCATGTATTTGGTTTTGCAGGAATTCCAAAGCAGATGTAAATGCAGGCCTCTTACACATGGGAGTTCAATTTTAGGATGGGGAAGTCTCACAGGTTCCAACATAGGACAGATGTTCAATTTATCTTGCTATTCACTTAGCACTTGAAATTTGTCAAACCTAATTCCATCTCACACTCAGCTTTATACTTCAATCTGCTTTAACTCTTTGTGCTTTTCAAGGTCTTCTTAAACTACCAGCTTTTGTCTTTTTGTGTGTCCTGTATGCATGCAAACTGCCTAAGAAAGAATCTTTGTCTTCTCATTGTGTATCAAAGGGTAGACCCCTTAACAGGTAACCTATGTAATGGGAGAAAATACATGCAAACCATGTGATAAGGGGTTCATATCCAAAATACATAAGGCACTCCTACAACTTAATAGCTGAAATAATAATGATACCCCCTTCAAAAATATTAAAGAACTTGAATGAAGATATCTCCATTGAAAACATACAAATGATCCACAGGTATATGAAAACATGTTCAACATCATAACTGTCAGGGAATTCCAGATCAAAACCATAATGATACATCATCTCACATCACATACAATGGCTATTATTTTTAAAAAGATAAGTGTCGGCAGGATGTGAAGAAATTGTAACTATTTTACAGTGTTGGAAATATAGTGTTGGTGGAAACATAGTTTGGTGTAGCCACTATAAAGCATACTTAGAAAGTTCCTTAAAAATAAAAAATAGAATTAGGAATCCAGCTACTAGGTATATATTTAAAAAAAATTGAAATCAAGAATTTAAGATATGTTTACACTTCTATGCACTTCCATGTTTATTTCAGCATTATTCACAATAGTCAATATGTAGAAATAACCTAAATGTCCATCAACGGATGAATAATAAGTTAAATATGAATACATGTACAATGAAATATTATTTAGAGTTAACAAGGAAATTCTGTCATATGCAACATCTATGAACCTAGAGAACACTGTGATAACTGAAAGAAGCCAAGAAAAGAAGTGCAAATAGTGCATGATTCCACTTATAGGAGGATGCTAAAATAGTCAAAATCACATAGAGAGTAATATATATTGCTGCCAACATTGTACGTGTCCCCTTTTCTCCACAGCCTCACCAACATCTGTTATTTTTGTTTTTGAAACTTTAACAACAGTCATTCTGACTGATGTGATATAGTATCTCATTGTGATTTGGATTTACATTGCTCTGATGATTCATGTAGATTAACATGTTTTCATATAGTTGGTTGGTCACTTGTATGTCATCTTTTGGAATGTGTCTGTTCATGTCCTTTGCCCATTTTTTAATGAGGTCATTTGTTTTTGTTCATGGATTTGTTTAAGTTTCTCATACATTCTTGATGTTAGGCTTTTGTTGGATGTATAGTTTGAGAATATTTTATCTCCTGCTGAAGGTTGTCTATTTACTCTGTTAGTTTTTCTTGCTGTTCATAAACTCCTTAGTTGAATTAGGTACTGCGTATCAATTTTTGCTTTTGTTGCCATTGCTTATGTGGACTTAGCCATAACTTATTTGCCAACGCTGATGGTGAGAAGGGTATTTCCTAGGGTTTCTTCTAAGACTTTTATAGTTTTAGGTCTTACCTTAAAGTCTTTAAGTCATCTTAAGTTAATTTTTATATGGTTATAGAGAGGGGTACAGTTTCATTCTTCTGCATATGAATAATCAGTTATCCCAGCACCATTTATTGAATATGGAGTCGTTTCCTCATTGCTTGTTTTTGTTGACTTTGTCGAAGATCAGATAGCTGTAGGTGTGTGGCTATATTTCTGAGTTCTCCATTCTGTTCCATTTGTTTATGTATATATTTTTGTACCAGTACCATGCTGTTTTTGCCACTGCAGCCCCTTGTAGTATAGTTTCAAGTCAGGTAATGTATGCCTCTGGCTTTGTTCTTTTTGCTTAGAGCTGCTTTGACTACTTGGGCTCTTTTTTGAATATTAGAATAGTTTTTTTCTAATTCTGTGAAAAATGACAATGGTAGTTTGACATGAATAGCATTGAATTTATGAATTGTTGTGTGCAGTATGGCCATTTTAATACAATTGATTCTTCCTATCCATGAACCTGCAATGTTTTTGCATTTATTTGTATCATCTCTGATTTTTCTTTTACCATTGTTTTACAGTTCTTCTTGTAAATATCTTTCACCTCCTTGGTTAGATGTATTCCTAGGTATTCAACTTTTTTTTCTGGTTAGTGTAAATGGAATTGTGGGGATTTTTGTTTGTTTGAATCTCAGCTAGAATATTACTGGTGTATAGAAATACTACTGATTTTTGCACATTCATTTTGTATCCTAAAACTTTACTGAAGTTGTTTATCAGTTCTAGGAGTCTTTTGGCAGAATCTGTAGTTTTACAGTTATAGAACCATATCATTAGTGAATAGAGATAGTTTGACTTCTTCTTTTCCTATTTGGGTACCTTTTATTTATTTCTCTTGCCTGATTGCTCTGGCTTGTATTTCCAGTGCTATGTTAATAGGAGTGGTGAGAGTGGACATCCTTGTCTTGTTCCAGTTCTCAAGGGGAATGGTTCCAACTTTAGCTTGTTTAGTGTGATGTTGGCTGTGGGTTTGTCATAGATAGCTCTTATTATTTTGAAGTATGTTCTTCAATTCCTAGTCTGTTGAGGGTTTTTATAATGAAGGGATGTTAAATTTTATCATAAGCTTTTTCTGTGTCTATTTGAGGTAATCATATGATTTTTGCAGTTTGGATATTTCTCAGAGAACGAAGAGTTGAACTATTTGACCCAGAAATCTCACTACTGGGCATATAACCAAATGAAAATAAATCATTCTACCAAAAGGACACATGTGCCTGTATGTTCAGCTCAGCACTATTCACAATGGCAAATACATTGAATCAACCCAGGTGTCCATCAACAGTTAACTGGATAAAGAAAATGTGGTAATATACACCATGGAATAATGTCCTTTGCAGCAACACAAATACAGCTGGAGGCCATTATCCTGAGTGAACTAATGTAGAAACAGAAAACCAAATACCATATGTTCCCACTTACAAGTGAGAGCTAAACATTGATACACATGAAAATGAAGGTGAGGTTAATAGACATTGGGGACTAGAAGCGGGGGCATATAAGCAGGAGAACAAGGGCTAAAAAAATCTACCTGGTGGTTTCTATGCTCACTCCCTGGGTGACGGGTTCAGTCACACCCCAAATCTCATCATCATGCAATATACCTCTGTAACAAACTTGCCTTGCTCATATACCCACTGATTGTGAAATAAAAGTTGAAAAAGAAAAAATAAATTTATAAAAGAGAGAGGAGAATATTGGTTGCTGGGGACTGGGAAAAGAGGGAAACGGAGAGTTGCTGTTCAATAGGTATGAAGTTTGAGTTATGCAAGATGAATACATTCTAGAGATCTCAGTGCAACATTGTACCTACAGTTGATAGTGCTGTGTTGTGCCCTTAATATTTTCTCAGAAGGAAGATCTCATGTTACCTATTCTTGATACAGTAACAAAATACTTTGATTAATTGACTAAATAAAAATACATTTTATAGTCAGGTAATATTACAGTCAAATGTGTTCACAGTAGAAAAATCACCTTGTTAATGAGGAAACATGAAGTCATATATTCAATTAGCAAGAGATACTCTCCATCTCTAGATAAATACTTTGTATAACATATTCAAAGAAAGGATAAAAAATAGTCTGAGTAATCCAGATCAAATTAATTATCACTAAAGAAGGCATTATCTTTGGCTAAAAGTTAAAAGCAGCACTAGATTTACAGAGAGAAAAATCCACAGTTTATATAAGAAGGCTGTTTGAATAAAATTTGTTCATATAATTGTTTTAATGTGCTTAATTAACAAAAGCTTATGAAAATCTCATTAACTATTCTTGCTTCAAGAAATACAATATGCCATTCTATGTACATAATATTATAAAACTCCATAGTTGTTTTCACATGCAAAAATATAATGTGCTGTTAGCATATTGTTTTCTAATATTCAATTTTTGGAAAGCATTAGAATAGTTAATGTTTGATTTTTTTCATGCAGGAATACCATCCAGTGTTTAGAATACAGTGTCATGAGGTTGAATCAACAGGCACATGTGCCAGAATAGGTTTTCCTTAATTTGTCAATCAAACAAAATACGTAGGGATGTATCAGTTATTAGAGAATATGGCATTACAAAGTACGACACAGTCAACATAGGGGAGGGTTAACATTAGGGCTCTGGTTGGTAAAACACTGTCATAGATACTGCAACAGAGTCAGATTTTAAGCAAGAGAATTTGAAAAGGAGACAATAGAGTTTCAAACCGTGGTAATGGGTATTCTGACACTAAAACAATAGGAAGTACATGTACTGTTAGAAGTACTAGCAAGGAATGCAGGCATGGTGTAAAGTAGGAAGGCACAAGGCTTGTATTCAATAAAGTAATTACTGTATTTACTTTCCATATATGAAATACAACATTAGAGTAGATTGAGCCGGTAACGCTTATCTAAAACCGAGCTGCCACTTTTTTCATGACAACTAATAAAGCTTAATTTTTGAATCGACTGTGTTAATCTTGACCTTAGGTTTGGAATTAAGTTACAGGATTAATTACGAATAAGTCATAGAGGAGGTCGTTTTAACATTTTATGTTAATCAATTCAATAATACCATAATATTTTAAGAAACAGGCATTCAAAAAGGCTTATGAAGTTATAATAAGAAATACATGCTATATATCTCTCCTTTAAACATACATGTTATTTTATCTTTTTAAACATGTATATTTGGTATTGGATCAAGATGAACTACTGTTCATTTTCCCAGGTTCTCTTCCCATGTCCTAGTTATCAAATCCGCAACAAAAATGTATTTTGAATGTAGTAACTCCATACAAATTCAAGGGACATAAAAGACTGCTATTAAGCATGCTGAAAATTTCAATGAATAGCCTTAGATCAAGTAGAGTTTGGTATAAGGAAATTTTTAAAAATATAACAATAACTGAATAATTCCTCTTCCCAAAATATGCTCAGAAATAAAAGGATGCTATTATTTGAGTAGGAAAAATAGTGGAGGAGTTTTAACTCACAGATAACAATCTAAAAGTATAGGTGGGGAAATTCAGACATTCATTAATGTACATTATTTTCAAAAAATATTCAGAGAGTTTGAATTGTTAGTCAAATCTCCTCCTTCAACTTGGGTTGAGCCATAGGCAGCCCAAACAGACAGACAGAAAGATAAATAGATGATAGATAGATAGATAGATAGATAGATAGATAGATAGATAGATAGAGACATAGAGACATAGATAGATAGAGACATAGATAGAGACATAGATAGTTATGTAAAGTAATTGTAAATACAGATAGGTGTTAGATGAATTAGATTCCAGAGAGTCATGGATGCCCACTAAAGAAATGAACTCTCCTTCACATCCCAGACTTCTGTGATACCATGTCCAGCAACCCATCCCAATATTCATGTTGGCTGTAGGCAGAATTACCATTTGTTCATGTCAAAATACTTATTGATCATGTGTTATATGCTAGAAATGTATCTAGGTGCTTGCAATACATCAACAAATGACGCCTGAATAGTCTTACTATGTCAGCTTTCCAAGGAGTCAGCCTGGTACTGGTCTTAGGCACTGTGAGCTTGGAGTGACAGAATTATGCTTAGAGCTCTGTAGAAGTTTCTCTCTCTCTCTCTCTCTCTCTCTCTCTCTCTTTGTAAACATTGAATTCATATTATACCACGTCACATATATATAGAAATATATATTTCTATATATATAGATATTTCCTTCCATTTTACTTTATACTTGATCTCATCTATTTCCTGTTATTTAAAGAATTACTTATTGTAGCATTTTATTTTCTCACAGCATTTTTTAGACCTATGCTGCTTTGTGTTATTTTTAATGGTTGCCACCCCATGGATTACAGTATGCCTCCTTAAATTAACACAATATATATTGAGTTAATATTATACTACTGTTGACCTTGAATAACAGATTTTTCTAACTTTAAATTGACATTAAATAACGTATTAAAAGAAAGAAAAGTAGCCTTTATACATTCAAATATATTATCCACATGTGTAAAATGGAAATAATGAATACCTCATGGTAGGTTATGAAGCTTAAATAGTGATAGGCAAATGATTTAGTTTATTTGTCACAGAAGTAGTCCTCAATCAAAGATAGCAATTACTAATATATTTTCTATTTCTACTAAAATAATTAGCTTGTCTTAAATAGCTACTTTGTTCCTGCAAAGATAATTATAAGCATTATGTTAAACATTTGCAGCTATAATGTAGATTCTATCTAGTTTAGTAATTCTATTAATCCTATAAATACCTTATAATGTGGCCAAAAGTAGATACTAGATACTTTCTGAAGATGATTTTTTATCAAAAAATAATCTTATTCATCTTTCCTGTTAATTAGCATCCCTTTTATCTCATCACTGCATTTGGAAATTTTCCCTGACTTCTAGCTAATATGTATCTATCTCAATGAGGTTTTCTTCATAATGATTCCAATTATAATAAATATTCATATTCAGGTTAGCTCCATAATATCACTTAAAGAAGCAGTGAAAAACTCAGGAAAGGTCTTTACAGGACCTGTGTTATCAAGCTCCCTTCCAAAAATTCCAAAATAAATCGATTGGCATGGGAGAGGTAGGTTTTATATCTCTGAATCTTTATTTCAGAAATAGAAAATACCTGTTATGAGTCAATTTATTCTTCTTTTTCAAAAGATGTTTATTAATCATATTTTGTGTCATTTTTGTGGTTTTAATATTTTAGTTTCAATTTTTCCTAAATGCTGTATATTCAACCTATGTAGAATTTTAGGCCTCATCTTATATACTTGGAAATGATCAAACATGTAATAGGGGAATTTTAAAGCCTGGTATTTAGTAAGAATAGATAATTATTTACTACTAGTGACTTGATATTATATACAGAATAGTTTAATCTTTCAACTTTATAGAAATTTATCAATAAAAACACATGATACACAGGGAAACATATTTGATAAAACTGTTTAATTTGTGACAATTTAAAAAATAATGTTAAGAAGGATAATCATAGAATTACTGTCCAAATATGCCAATATTTAGACAATTCAAAGATCCCTACTAATTGTTCTAATTTATTAGAAATTGTATATTTCAAGTGCAAGTATTCATAATATTTAGCAACACAGGATAGAAA
Organism: Colobus angolensis palliatus; assembly: GCF_000951035.1. Classification (NCBI taxonomy): domain Eukaryota; kingdom Metazoa; phylum Chordata; class Mammalia; order Primates; family Cercopithecidae; genus Colobus; species Colobus angolensis. Next base: position 2,353,619 of record NW_012115055.1, on the reverse strand, counting down.
GGAGGCAGGAAGGGATTAATGTCTAACACAAATTTGATAATTCTCCGTAAAGTGATTGAGTAAAATCTGAACTTACACAATAGTTGAATAGCAAGGACCTTTATTTAAAGGAGCTTCTGAAGCATAAACAGCATCCACCAATTATTTTTGCCTCAAGAAGTTTAGAGTTTGGAGAGAAAAATGCAGATAGGTAAACAAGCAAATTCAATTCCTGATAAGTGATGGCAGGCTCAGCTCTTACTACATGCAGAGATACCAGTTAAAAAGATTTGCCAATTATGTCATTGATATGTTAAAAATTGAGTCATCGTTTTTGCAGTTGTGTGTGGCCAAAACCCCTTCCTCTCAATATCAGCCTCTCATTTCCTCTAAAGTCTTGTGTGAATTTTACATCAGTGAATCCTTTTCTACCCACATTGTCTGTAAATTATAGAATCTCCTTATGCAGATGTCTGTATCCTCCTCCTCTGTTTTACTTTTCTCCAATGCAATGATAACCATTGACACTCGGACATAGTTAGCCAATTCATTTATGTATTTTCTGTTTCTACTTATTAATTCCATAAAAACAAGAATTTTTTTCATTTTTTTCCTGCAGCCACTGAGAAAAATGTGTTATGAACTAGGAGCTCAGTAAAATAATTAATTGCTGCTGCTTAGCGAATATGAATGGTTAGCAATTCAGAATACTTAATTCCATAATTCCTAGAGTATGATGTAGTACCTAGTCTTCAGAGGATAGCAATAATTTTGATTTTGATTTTTTCATTTTATCTTGTGATTTGATAAAATCTTAAAAATGTAGGCATAAAAGACTTTGTTGCTTTTAGTTCTAAGAATAGTCATTTTCTCTTGTTGCACAGTCAGTCCCAGTTAACTGAACTCGTAATTTAAAATACAGATAGTCCCCAACTTACAACAATTTGACTTACAGTTTTTTGACTTTACAATTGTTTTATTGGGGGCATTAAAAGTATTTTTGGCTTATGATATTTTCAATTTATGATGAGTTTATTGGTACATATCCCCATTGTAAGTCGAGGACCATCTACACTGCAAAGCTTCAAAATACACCAACCATAAAAATCCAGTCATGTTGAATTTATATAAAGTTTAGAAGACACTAGATAAAATATATTTCTAAAATGTTCTCTAGAGAAGAAATAATAAGTTCTAAGACAGTTTGACAGTCACATAGAGAGATGATGAGTTTTACATGGCCTCCCTCAATGTTACATAAGTGGTCAGGCTTTCCCATCCCATTCCCTTGGATATAGTAATTGATGGAAAAAAAAAAAAAAAAGGTGTCTTTGCAGAAATTATTCACTTCCTGAAGCAGATGTAAGGACCTATATCTCATTCTGCACTCAAGAGTTCAATATTCTTCTTAAAAAAGAATGCTCCGAGTACAATTTTATTCACTGATGTTATTGAAGTCTTCTCTCAATCCAAGAAGCACAGTAATGGCTGGGATCTCATGTTGGGCCTATACAATAACATCCTGTCAAGCACCACCAGCAACTACTCTCCTGCACCTCAGAGAATCTCTCCAGGTTCTGTGTTTCAAATGAGCTTGCATTTTGCTTTCTCTTTCTAATCAGCTTGCTTTTTCTACAGCCTTTGACAATGTGTGTGTGTTTTTTATCTGCTGTCGGCATAACTGCCTAATCTATTATTATCAAGATTTGAATTGCATGGCATGTTTGATTATTGATCTCTATAGATTTATTCCTGAAAACTGTCTTTGAGATCTTATTTGAATTCATGTTTCTAAATAGAACCCATGGGTCAACTCCATGTGACTCTGCTCTATCAACTTCTTTTTGAAAACAAAACAATGCTGGTACTTATGCTCTTACTTGTTCAAAATGGAAGTTCAGATATTAGATATACATTCAGTTCATTTTCTCTGCCTTAATGTCCAGACGTAGCATTTATTACATTCCTATAAATAACATCATAAGATATTTTGAAAGCATCATTGGTTTTTTTTTGTCTTATTTAACCAATCTTGAAGTCTTGTGTACCTTATTATTTTAGTGATTAAATAATATTCATATTCATTGTTGATATTTGCTACTTAGATTTAGAACAATTTAATAAAAACATATATTTAGTTTTAATCTCAATAAGTCTTTGAGACAACATAATCTCCATTTTATAGAAAAATAACATCTTAGATATTTCACATAAAATAGCTAGTAATTAACAGAATGTAAGGCCTTCACATCTCTTACAAAACAAATGAAATCTTTTTATCATTTACAATGTTCTCGAGATTGATTTCAAGGATTCTGCTATTTATGGATGTCTTCCTTAGCTAATCAAAGCAAATAAAATATGTTTATTTTTAAATTTTCTAGCAATGTTTTGATTTTCTTATCCAGCCTTTTAATATGGTCCAACTATGTCAGTTTCATATTTTCTCAGAATTTGTAATTAGATGATTTTCCCAAATAAAATAATTTTAACTAATATTAATATAAAATTAATTATATTAATTTTTCTCATCACATCTTGTGTTTGAATCTCTCTTAGTAACATTGTCATTATTCTTTAAAAATTATTTTTTTTTCTCAGAGGAGGAAAAAAATGAAAGATTACTGTAATGCATCCCCCCATGCTACATGGAAAACAAAAATGGTAATTCTGTTTTAACAACTCACTTGGATGTTTAATTTCCTTCTTAATATGTGCAAGCCAATAAAATAAACATCCCTTAGTATCTTGACTTGTAAACATAGATGATTAAGCAAAATAATTACTATGGTCTCGGATCAGAAGATTTTTCATTCAGTCAGTAATTTTTATTCTGTCAGTGAATAACAAATTACCACAAATTTAGCAGTTGACAACACATTTGCTATTTGTTTATTTACATTTCATAGTTCTGTAAGTTACAAGTCAAAGCAGATTCAAATGGATTCTCTGCTTATGATACTTCAAGTCCAAAATTAAGATGCTGGCCAGGCTGGGCTCTTATCTGAAGGCTTTGGGAAATAATTCTCTTTTAATCTCATTCAAATGGTTGACTTAATTATGGTCAGTTGTGTCAGATGAAAGTGGTTAAATTCAGGTCCCCATTGCATTGCTGGCTGCCAGGCATAATCTATTTTCTTCCTTGAAAGGCCACTTGCATTCATTTACGTGCCCCCTTTCATCTCAAAGCCAGTGGTCACTGTTAAATCACCCTCATGCCACTGCTTCTCTGATTTCCCTTTCTGCTACCAGTCAGAAAAAGGTAACTGCATCTGCTTAAATAATAGCTTTACTAATATGCAATTGATGTAGAACAATTCACAAATTTAAAGTGCAAAAATTGATGGTTTTAGTATATCCATACAGTTGTACAACCATCACTATGGTAAATTTTAGAACATTTTTATTACCACGGCATTGTTAAACTTCTTTATTGAATCTCTGGATATATCTGTCTGGCTAACCACTTTCAAAATAATAAAAGTAAGTGTCTCTTTAACATTTCAAATATATTGCCCCATCCGTGATTGGGTTATAAAATATATGTTAACTGTTTGCTTGTTTTTTTTTTTTTTAGACAGAGTTTCACTTTTGTTGCCCAGGCGGGAGTGCAATGGTGCAGTCTCAGCTCACTGCATCCTCTACATCCCTGGCTCAAGTGATCCTCCTGCCTCAGCCTCCCCAAGTACCTGGGATTATAGGTGCTGACCACCACGCCTTCCTAATTTTTGTATTTTTAGTAGAGACAGGGTTTCACCACGTTGACCCAGCTAGTCTCGAACTCCTGACCTTAGGTGATCTGCCAGCCTTGGTCTCCCGATGTGCTGGGATTACAGGGTTAAGGCACAATGCCCGGGCTTAACTAAATTTTATAAACAGAAGTAAAGAGGACATACCATGTATTGAGTGAAATTTTTTCCGTGAGCGTCATGGACCAATATTACTTCATAGAACTTTAATATTTTATCTTTCTGATCATTTCCTTGCCTGGCATTTGTACCATTATTGATAATGTTGAGCCTTAATTCACTACCACGTGCTAAGCCATTTATTCCTCTCTCTCCGTATGTGCTATGTAATCACAAATCCTTCAAGTTTCTACCATAGACAGCTTATTATTTCATGATGCTAGAAAAATTGTGAACAAATCCAGCGCTTTAAATTAAAACCAAAAATAATAATGCAAGAAATCATAAATATCTCTACATGTAAGTTTTTCTGTGAAACATTAAACTTGTTATGTATAAAAATACCTAAAACCTATGTTTCTGGAAATATTTACCAATTAAAATATGTTTCATATGTAATTCTCAGTAACAATAAGTACACTAGCAAAGAGATAATGTTACAATAGTCAACCCGGGACTTCACTTTGTTCCTTTGCACATCATTCTCTCGAAACAGCTGCTTGGGTTTCTTCACAGAATAGAAATTGTTTTTTAAGAGTAAACAAACAGAACCAGAAGAAGCTTTCGGGGGTCTGAGTTGGGAAAGTGATACATCATTCCTACTGTATTTTATTGGTCATATCAGTTATAGAGTCAAAACAGATGTGGGGACAGGTAGGAGTCTACCTCTTGATACTCTGTAATCGTATTTGTGACACACACTCTAAATGTACAATGAAATGCTAAATACTTTATAAAACATTCTTAAACAATACCTCATATTATCTAGTTTTCCAGAAGAATATTTGAAAATGAATACATCATTGAATCTTGAAGAAAATTGCTTCTGGCTATGGGAAAATATTTCTAAACATTCTTACATAAAGAAACAAGTTTGATTTTATATAATGACTTAATTTGTCATTCTCAGTAGGATTGTTGAGATATTGCACAAGAGCTAAAGTTTTATGTTGTTTTTAATTTCAATTTATTAATATTTTACTTCATTTTCTGTGAGCATATTGTTTCCTCAGGTCAGATATTAACTCTGTCCAGATTTCTTGATAGTTGGAAACCCATAAAGATTTAATAGAAGGAGCCTGAGGGAAAGTATGCATTTAAATCAGGAGGTGTTATTTTAATATTCTAATAACTTTCATCTATGTGGCAGTAAAATTCAATTTCAAAAGTTTTAATAAAAGGAATACATGATTTATTTTGCTGGATGTTCGTGAATCTCTTAAGTCTTTGTTTCATAAAATAAACTGTCTAGTGTTGCGTTTCTTATAGTCTGTTTTTGAAATACTGGCTCTACAGAATGTTAATAGAACATAATACACATGAGAAAATTAATAAAATGTTATGTTTTTAAAATTAGAGGGGTTTTCTCAGAGCTGAAAATCATGTATTTTACATTCTAAATCTTCAAAATGTATGATATACATTTAAAATAAATAAATAAATATGTATTCAAGGTGTGTCACTGAGGATTGCTGATTCTATTTACACTCTTAGGGAAACAATGATTTCTATGATCATTAAAGAGATTTAATAAAGTGTTTAATTTTTGCAAATATAAAGACTAGCAGAGCAGGTTCTTGGACTACATCTAAGAATGACTTACAGCATGAAAAATAAGTCATGTTTCAGGAAACTATAACTCAGGACACTGTCAAAACACTGAGTTGAGTAACATACTGCAAATGCTGGAACCATTGAATCAGTAAGCTAGTCCCAAGAAGCTGCCATCTTTACTATGGTCACTTACATAATTGAAAAACAGAGACTAATTCTGGGCCCTACTGCTTTCATGATTGGGTTTTGATGGCTACGGGGCTGAAGACTTGACATTGATGCCTAATGACTTCTCTTCCTTTTTAGTTCAATTATAAATGTCTCTAATCAAACCCGATTCCAACACACACACAAAACAACAGCCACAACTATTGCTATGTTTTTATTATTTTCTTATGTTTTGGATTTGGTTTACTGTTCCTTTTTTAATGCCTTGAGATAGGTCTTAGATAATTGATTTTTCACTTTCTTATATTTAAAATACACATACAAGGCAATACATCCCTGACTCCATCTTATCTACATTCTCCAAGTTTTATGATGTATCTTTATTAACAATTACTTCAAAATGCTTAATTTTAACATGACTTCTCTTTTTTTATATATATATTTTGGAATAGATTTATTTGGCTATGTTGGTAGATATGTCAACAGGTGTTCTCATGGTTGAATCAATTCACTGATTTAATTATAAGTAAGTCATTCAATCAGTAGATATTTTAATCTCTGGACTAGTCAACAATATTAAAAGTAGTCTGAAAAATATGAGAGCTAAGAAAATAGTTCTGTAGTACTGTTATTTACTTTTAGGTGCTAAATTAGAGGATATATCTTTTTTTTATGATACTTTAATTTCTAGGGTACATGTGCACAACGTGCAGGTTTGTTACATATGTATACATGTGCCATGTTGGTGTGCTGCACCCATCAACTCCTCAGCACCCATCAACTCGTCATTTACATCAGGTATAACTCTTAATGCCATCCCTCCCCCTCCCCCCTCCCATAATAGCCCCCAGTGTGTGATGTTTCCCTTCCTGTGTCCAAGTGATCTCATTGTTCAATTCCCACCTATGAGTGAGAACATGCAGTGTTTGGTTTTCTGTTCTTGTGATAGTTTGCCGAGAATGATGGTTTCCAGCTGGATCCATGTCCCTACAAAGGACACAAACTCATCCTTTTTAATGGCTGCATAGTATTCCATGGTGTATATGTGTCACATTTTCTTAACCTAGTCTGTCACTGATGGACATTTGGGTTGATTCCAAGTCTTTGCTATTGTGAATAGTGCTGCAATAAACATACGTATGCATGTGTCTTTATAGCAGCATGATTTATAATCCTTTGGGTATATACCTAGTAATGGGATGGCTGGGTCCTATGGTATTTCTAGTTCTAGATTCTTGAGGAATCGCCATACTGTTTTCCACAATGGTTGAACTAGTTTACAATCCCACCAACAGTGTAAAAGTGTTCCTATTTCTCCACATCCTCTCCAACACCTGTTGTTTCCTAACTTTTTAATGATTGCCATTCTAACTGGTGTGAGATGGTATCTCATTGTGGTTTTGATTTGCATTTCTCTGATGACCAGTGATGATGAGCATTTTTTCATGTGTCTGTTGGCTGTATGAATGTCTTCTTTTGAGAAATGTCTGTTCATATCCTTTGCCCACTTTTTGATGGGTTTTTTTTTTTTTTTTTTATAAATTTGTTTGAGTTCTTTGTAGGTTCTGAATATTAGCCCCTTGTCAGATGAGTAGATTGCAAAAATTTTCTCCCATTCTGTAGGTTGCCTGTTCACTCTGATGGTAGTTTCTTTTGCTGTGCAGAAGCTCTTTAGTTTAGTTAGATCCCATTTGTCAATTTTGGCTTTAGTTGCCATTGCTTTTGGTGTTTTAGACATGAAGTCCTTGCCCATGCCTATGTCCTGAATGGTATTGACTAGGTTTTCTTCTAGGGTTCTTATGGTATTAGGTCTAACATTTAAGTCTCTAATCCATCTTGAATTTCCGATCTTTGACAAACCTGACATAAACAAGAAATGGGGAAAGGATTCCCTATTTAATAAATGGTGCTGGGAAAATTTGCTAGCCATAAGTAGAAAGCTGAAACTGGATCCTTTCCTTACTCCTTATATGACATGACTTCTTAATTGATTTATGGATTATTTAAAAGTACATATCTTTATTTCAACATGCATCAGCTTGTGAGTGGTACTGTCAAATTTTTGAATTAATTTTACTGTGGCAAGATAGTGTAATAATTATTTCAATCCTTTGTGATCTGGTGAGACTTGATTTGTAGCATAGTGTTTTAGTTTGTTTTGTGCTGTCATAACAGAATACTGGAGACTGCATAATTTATAATAAATAACAATTTGTTGGCTCACAAATCTGGAGACTGAGGAGTTCAAGATTCCTGAGGAGGCACCATCCGGCAAAAACCTTCTTACTAAATCATCCCATGGTGGAGGACAAGAAGAGGGCAAGAAAGAGAAAGAGAGAGGGAATCAAACTTATCCCTTTATAAAGAAACCTCAGTAACTGACCCACACAGGAAATAACAATATTAATCTGTTAATAAAGTTAGAGACTTAGTGACCTAATCAACTCTTAAGTGTCCCACTCTTAATACTGCTGCAGTGGTGATTAACTTTCCAACACATGCTTTATGGGGGACACATTCAAACCATAGAACCCAGTACAGAGCCACTTTGAGGATCAATGTTGAACTATATATATGTAGTTATAAATGGTGTAAATACATGTGATCACTTCATGTGGGACAAGTGTATCAGCCAGAGATCTCCAGAAAAACAGAACAAATTATTTATTATAAAAATTGGCTCAGGAGATTGTGTGATTACGGTAATTCAGCCAAAATCCAGTGATTTAGTAACGGGTTTCCATATCCAAGAAGGTGGACATAGGAGAGGAGAATGAAAATTTGTCTCTTATCCACCTTTTTGTACTAAAAGAGGAGTCAACAGATTGAATAATGCCACCCACATCAATGAGGTTGATTTTTACTCAGTCTGCTCATTCAAACATTATAATCTTCAAGAAACACCCTCACTGACACATCCGGAAATAATGTTTTACATACCTTAGCCTAGTCAAGTAGACACATAAAGTAAACAATAACAACTCCACGCCTTGTAAACTCGGCACCTATACAAATCTCCTTAAACCATATTTGATCTCCAAATAAAGACAATAAATAGGATGGTAATAATTTCACATAATATGATACAACTATTCTGTGTACAACTAAAATTGCACTAATCCCTACCAAGAAAGAGGAAGTAAAGTCCTTGAGTAATGTTCACGATTTTAATATCCCATAACTTAAATACTATGATGTAAAATTAGCAATACTTATTAAGGGATAATAAAGTCAATACATCTTACGTTATATGATAAGGAAATAAGATAGGAGTGTAAACAAAGATACTTGCTTAATATATGTATACATACACACATGAGGGTGTACGACACAGGAACAAAATACTCATGACAATTATAGTGTTCATTTCTGTAACTGGTCACATGGTTGTTACTAGAATTTATAACCACCTTCTTCTTCTATCCATTCTGTATTCCCTTTGCCTTCAGCAGGAAGCTCAGCTGGTCATGGTTTCTTACTTGATGTAGTTACGCAAACTTTACCTGAAGGATCATGGCTGTTTGTAGTCCTGCCTGGATTAGGTTGTAGTTTTCCATAGGCCTTAATTACTAGGGATGGTAACACTAAGAGAAGCCCTGGGAAACCTCCTAAATTTCACACATACTTTCTTTACTTCCATTGTAGAATAGTAGTTCAACTTTCCCTTAGTACTGAAAATTAATAATCCCAGCCAACACTATAACTGCCTTCTTAGTCTATAGACTCAGAGCATGAGAAGCTCAAAGTAGCCGAGTGGCTGTCTTAACTTAGAATTAATGGAATCATTGTGTCTACTGGTAGAAACATTCCTTCCTCTGGGACTAAGACTTCTTAGGCTGGCAGAGCATCAAGTCACAGGAATAAGAAAAAAAAAATTTTGTTAGTGAGTCAGTAGGGTAAATGGTAAATGGTGACACTCCCATTTCCTCCCGTTTATTTCAGGACCTGTGAATCCTGGCTATTGGAGAACCAGTATCACATACTGGGCACTGATTGACAGCATACACAGACTTATGGAGAATCCTAGCTCACAATGTATTGCAACCTAGTTGGTGCTATAAATGAGTCTTCACAAAGCCATTCTACCATTCTATTAATCCATCTGCTTTGGGACAGGGGGGTGGGGAAACAGGGCAATAACAGTGAATCCTGAGTATGTGTCCATTGCCCCCATTTCTTTGGCTGTGAAGCAATATCCTTCCTTTACATTAAACCAAGGTAGATTGGGCATTTCCAAATTGCTCATGTTAGGCCATATTTTGATTCCAATTTGCTCATATTAGGTCATATTTTGACCCTTCCATGTTACAGTTTTATTTCTGTTCTCCATTACATAATTTAAATTTTATTCAACATTTTTCTTTTAAAGCAGTAAGTGGAGATTTGTTGTTATTGTACTTTAAGGAAACCAACATTATTTTATTTACTGTAGATGTTGAAACCTGGTATTTTATGTTAATTGTAGGCACTTTCCATAAAGAATATTTTCTTAGTGTATTAGTTTGTTCTCACAAATGAACTAATGGGTATGCTATAAGGACATACCCAAGATTGGGTAATTTATAAAAGAAAGAGATTTAATTAACTCACAATTCAGTATGGCTGGGAAGGCCTCAGGAAACTTACAACTATGGCAGAAGGGGAAGCCAGTCCTTCTTCACCTGGCAGCAGGGAGAAGAAGAATGATAACCGAGTAAAGGGGGAAATCCCTTATAAAACCATCAGATCTCATGAGAACTTACTCACTATCACGAGAAGAGCAAGGAGGAAACTGCCCCCATGATTGAATTACCTCCCACCGGGTCCTTCCCATGACACATGGGGACTGTGTGAACTATAATTCAAGATGAGATCTGGGTGGGAACACAGGCAAACCATATTACTTAGTACATAAGTTTTCTAAAATGTTAGACAAAATATTATTTAAAAACGTTAAAAAGTAAATAAAAGTTATCTAATGCATGCAATATTGTAATACACATTGATGTTTACTTTTTGAACATAAAATTAAATGTCTTACTTTTAAAATATTAGACACATGAATTATTTCATCAAAATATCAAAATCTAATGTGCTAGAATTGATCATTTGGTAAGACTATTATACACTCTGTAGTATAATTTCAATTGGCAATTTATGTTTGGGTGTTATTTTTAAAAATTTTAAAATGTGCTTTCCAGCTTATGTCTAATATATGTGAAGATGTTTTTATTTATTTTTTAATTGTTATTAACATTTGATTGACATAGAACAAAATTCACCTATTTAAAGTGTACAATTTAATGTTTTTGAATATGCAGTCATCTCCACAGTCAATTGTAAAAGTTTCCTGAAGAAAAAAATAGCAATTAGCTGCCACTTTTTATTTACCACCACCATTGTCATCCGGCTTTATGTAACAACTAATTTTATTTCTGTGAGTATATACTACCTTATTCTGGACATTTCATGCATGTTCAATCATGTAGTATGTATTTTTCTGTGAATGATATTTTTACTTAAAGTGTTGAAGGTTCATTTCTGTATTAATATTCCTCAGAACTTCATTTCTCTTTATGGACAAATAGTATTGCATTGTATTGATACACCACATTTTATCCATTCTCCTGTTGATGAACATGTGGATCATTTTTACATTTTGGCTATTATGAATAATGGGTTATTCACGTAAGGTTAAAAATTTTATGTGGCTATATGTCTCCTTTTTTTAAAAAAGAAAATTTTTGCTTCTATTTTAGGTACAGGGGTACATGTATAGTAGGATGGTTAGTTACATGGGTGTATAGGACCCAGCTAGTGAGCTATAGAACCCAATAGGTGTTTTTTCAACACATAATCCCCCGCTATATTATTTGGTACTGTCTATTGCTTCCATGTTTGTGTCCATATGTGATCAGTGTTTAGCTCTGACTTACAAGCAAGAATATGCTGAATTCTCTTTTGCTGTTTTTGTGTTAATTTGCTTAAAATAATAGCCTCCAGATCCATTCATGTTGCTGCATACGTCATTATTTTGTTTCTTTTTATGGTTGCATAGTATTCCATGGTGTATATGTATCACATTTTCTTTATCCAATCCACCAATGATGGATACCTAGGTTTATTCTATGTCTTTGCCATTGTGAATCGTGTAGTGTTGAATGTACAAGTGCATGTCGTTTTGGTAAAATAGTCTATGTTCCTTTGGGTATATACCCAGTGATAGGATTTTTGTGGTCAAATGATAGTTTTGTTTTTAGTCCTTTGAGAAATACCCAAATAGCCTTCCACAGTGTCTGAGCTAATTTACATTACCACCAACAGTGTATGAGCATTTCCTTTTCTTTACAGCCTTGCCAGCATCTGTTGTTTTTTGAGTTTTTAATAATAGCCTTTCTGACTTCTGTGAGATGGTGTCTCATTGTGGTTTGAATTTGCCTTCTCTGATGACTAGGGATGGTGAGCATTCTTTCGTAAGTTTATTGGTCATATATATGTCTTCTTTTGAAAAATGTCTGCTCATGCTTTTTCCCCACTTTTCAATGGGGTTATAATTTGCCAGCTGATTTGTTTAAGTTCCTTATAAATTCTGGCTTTTACGCCTTTGTTGGATGCGTAGCTCACCAAGATTTTTTTTCATTCTGTAGATTATCTGTTTACTTTATTGATTTTGTTGTTGTTGTTTTGGCTAAGCAGAAGTTCTTTTGTTTAATTAGATCTTGCTTATCAATCTTTTTGTTGCAATTGCTTTTGGCCATTTGGCCGTGAATTCTTTGACAAAGTAGGTTTCAGAAGGGTATTTCCTAGGTTTTCCTCTAGAACTTTTGCAATTTTACATCTTACATTTAAATGTTTAATTCATCTTAAGTTAATTTTTCTATACAGTAGAAAATAGGGATCCAGTTTCTTTCTTCTGCATATGGCTAACCAGCTATACCAGCTTTATTTATTTAATAGAAAGTCCTTTCCCCATTGCTTATTTTCATCAGTCTTATTGAAGATCAAATGGTGATAGGTGTGAGTCTTTATTTCTTAGTTTTCTAATCTGTTCCATTGGTCTTGTGTCTGTTTTTGTCCTAGCACTCCGCCGTTTTGTTTACTGTAGCCTGATAGTATAGTTTGAAGTCAGGTAATATGATTTCCCAGGACTTATTCCTTTTACATAGGATCGTTTTGGTTATTTGAGCTCGTTTTTGGTTCCATATGAATTTTGTGGACCACGGTGCAATAAAGATATAAATCAATATTAAAAATACCTCTCAAAACCACACAAATATATAAAAATGAAACAGCTTGCTGCTGAACAACTCTTGGGTGACCACTGAAATTAAAGCAGAAATCAAAGCAGTATTTAAAATTAATGAAAATAGAGACACAACTTCCCAGAATCTCTGAGATGCAATCAGCAAATTAAGAGGAAATCTATAGCCCTAAACAGTTTTATCAAGAAGTTAGAAAGATCTCAAATTAATAATTTAACTTCCCACCTAAAGGAACTAGAAAATAAGAACAAACCAACTGCAAAGCTAGTAGAAGAAAGGAAATAACTAAAATTAGAGAAGAAATTAATAAAACTGAGATGCAAAAACCTATACAAAAAAAAAATGAAACCAAGAGATTGTCTTTTGAAAACATAAATAAGATTGATAGACCACTAGATAAACTAAGAAAAGAGAATATCCAAATAAGTGCAATCAGAAATAACAAAGTTGACATTACAACTGATCCCACAGAAATAAAAATGATCCTTAGAGAATACTATGAACTCTATATACATGAATTAGACAATCTAAAGGAATGAGTGAATTCCTGGAAACACACAGTCTGCCAAGATTGAATCAGGAGGAGACTAAAGTCCTAAATAGACCAGTATTGAGCCCTGAAATAAAACCAGTATTAAAAGAGTCTACCAACAAAAAAAGCCATGGAACAGACAGATTCACAGCCAGATTCTACCAGATGTACAAAGAAGAGCTGGTCACAATCCTACTGAAGCTCCTCCCTAACTCATTCTATGAAGCCAACATCAGCCTAATACCAAAATCTGGCAGAAACATGACGGAAAAAGAAAACTTCAGGCCAATATCCCTGGTGAACATAGATGCAAAAATCCTCAACAAAATACTATTAAATCAAATCCAGCAGCACATCAAACAGGTAATTTATCATATCAAGTAGGCTTTTTCAAGGTTGGTTTCCCATATGCAAATCAATAAATGTGATTCACCACAGAGACAGAATTAGAAGCAAAAACCATATGATCATCTCAATAGATGTAGAAAAGTCTTTTGATAAAATCCAAGGTACCTTCATGATAATAACCCTTAACAGCCTAGGTGTCAAAGAAACATACCTGAACATAATAAAAGCAATAAAAGACATCTGTGAAAAACCCAAAGCCAACATTATACTGAACAGGTGAAAGCTGCAAATATTTGACTTGAGAACTGGAAAAAGGCAAGGATGTCCACTCTCACCATTCCTACTGTATATAGTACTGGAAGCTCTAGCCAGAGCATCATCCCAGAGAAAGACATAAAATGTATCCAAATAGGAAAAGAAGAAAAACTCTCTCCCTTTGCTGACAATATGATTCTAAACTTAAAAACCCTAAAGACACCACCCAAAAGGCTTCTAGAACTGATAAATAATTTTAGCCATGTTTCATCATACAAAATCAATGTACAAAGTCAGTAACAATTTTTATATAACAGTAATGGCCAGGCTGAGAGTTAAATCAAGAACATATCCCATTTACAATAGCCACACAAAAAATAAATTACCTACAAATACAACCAACCAAGGAGGTGAAAGATTTATAAAAAGACAGCTATAAAACACTGCTGAAAGAAATCAGAGATGACACAAATAAATGGAAAAACATTCCATGCTCATGGATTGGAAGAATTAATGTTATTAAAATGGCCATACTGCCCAAAGCAATTTTCAGATTCAATGCTATACCTCTCAAACTACCAATGTCGTTTTTTCAAGAATTTGAATACATTTTTATAAAATATTTGATCATTATTGATTTTTGTTATTTCTTAGTATTTTAATAATTATTGGCACAAATGTGATAAAAAGTGTTTGTTCTACCCGTGGTATGCATTTGAATTTTTTCCCCCTTTTATTAACTTACATATCAATAATATTAAATAATTAGTAACAGTGCCTCAAAATAAGTTTACATGTTTTCATTTAAATGTCTGAGTTTATTAGTTCCAAATATGATATATCTTTTATGATATCTGACATAACACTATACAGTATATATTTTATGATTTGTGATATTACACAAAATCTAAGATTTAGAAATATGATTACATAAATCCACTAGGTTTAAAGAATAGAGATTTTTAAGGAAAAAGGTCTCAGTTTTATTGTTACATTGTCACATAAAGGCCATCATATATTCTTTATTTTCTAAACATCTTCTTACTCCTTCAGACTTCATTACAATACCTTTAATATAAATCAGTTTTTTTTGTGTGTGTGTGTGTGTGTGTGTGTTAAAAATCAGTAGGCCACAATATTTATGCATTGAAAAAGTATTGCCATGACAAAGTCGTGGGATTCAGCATGGAACTTAAACTATGGAATTGAGATGCAGGTACAATCTAGCTCACAATCTCACAGTAGTTAACTATTGAAGGTAGCACTGAGATTCCAAATGAACTAATAGTCCTGCTAGTCAGGAAGTTAGTGATTGATAGAATCAAAATCAGTAAGCAGTTGCACAGTAGGGGATAAAAGATTGTAAGGTAATCACTTGGCAATAATGCTTGGGCAGGCACTGCTCTTTTATATAATTTGCCAAAGGTTTTCTTGAGAATGCTTGAGCACAGGAGTTCAGATGAAGATTTGGGACTGAAGGCATTCTGAGGCCCCACTCTCCCAGGGAAATGAAGAAAGCCCCATGAATCCTTGAAGCTGTCCCAAATTTAAATGGCTAAAGGACAATTGCTGTAAGGATCTTAATTCCTTGAACTGATATTATCACCGTGGGAAGTATTCATGCCATACTAATACAATGCAATTAATTTTAGAATAGAAAATGCACTTTATTTCAAAGAAATTGATAAACTTTGGAAGTCTTCTGAATGACTATGGAAAAATAAAATCTGTGATACACAATGCTAAACTGGCACAAACATACATCATGTGTTTACCACTTTAAAAACCGTTATTTTTAGTCATATTAATCACGTTTTCAAATTGAAGAACCAAGTTCCTTAATACAATGGCAGACACTTTGCTGTTCTGCAAATTTGGTTTGAATTAATTTATGAATAAATAAAATATTTTTATATATTCTCTCCTTAAATGTTTTGGATATCCCAAAATTTTTCCTGCAATAAACAATGAAGTTGATCAATTATTCTATAATACAGAGAACACCACAGTTGGTACCACTTTCAACTGTAAAAAATATTAGCTCTTTGTGTAAGTTGTCTAATATTGAAATAAGCAAAGTTATCAAAAAATAAGGTACATTCTAATTTTATCAGACCTTGTAAAATTAGTAATTTTTGAGGTAATTTACATGCCTGTGTCTTATGAAAATAATTTCTAAATAGTATACAAACCTTCCTTGAATATTTTTGTAAAACTAAACAAACATCAATAATTATATAATTAAGGCATTGATTTAGTGAAAATAGTTGTAACATAATTTTATATGACAGTTATAAGAATATAATTATTATAATATCATACTTGACCTTTTCTTACTTTATTATCAAATATTTTAGGGCCAGATGTGCTGGTTTACATCTGTTAACCTAGTACTCCGAGAGGCTTAGGTGGGAGGATCACTCGAGGCCAGGAGTTTGACACCAGCCTGGGCTACCTAGTGAGACCCTGTCTCAACGCAAAAAGAAAAGATTTTATTTCTCAAATGTCAAATAATTTAAAAATTCTTGGTCGATTAACTTCTGCTCTGGGTCTTTGGCTAGGTGGTTAGCTCTGCATGGACATCTTTACCTCTTGATACATCCTTGGCTAATTGTCTTAAATCTATTAAGTCTCCGTTTCATCATCACTGTTTCAATCAGGCCTTATACTATCAATCCTTTTCTATCCAGCACTCCTGGATTCCCTCTACATTTTTCTTTGTCATCTTTCTATATTATCTCTTAGCATTCTGTATAATTAACCTATTTATTAAGTTCATTGTTTATTGTCTATCTTCCCCTCTTAGAAGGCAAGGTCTACAGGGCATAAATTTTTTTTCTTACTTGATTTACTGATGACTTTCAAATGCTAATTCATTATACAGCACATAGCAGGTGCACAATATATATTAGCTAATTATACATATAAGTTGATAGCCTTGTTTTTCACAAATAACTTCTAGATACAGTCCTTTCTATTACTTTTTAAAAACTATATATTAGCTTTTTTATTCCCTTTCAAATATTTTAAAATTGTTCCGTATTATTTTTCCCATTGAAGTTGAAATTGAAATTGAACATCACATTCTTCATGTAACCTACAAATCTTTCATAATCTGATTCAATGCTCTCTCTCTCTCCAACTCCTTGTGAGTCATTTAAAATACTCGACATAAACTCTACTAAAATTGTCTGTAACTTGTTGATACTCTCAAACACCTTTGTTTTCACTTCCCCATCCCCTTCCACTTCCCATTGGGTGCATTCTCTCTTTCTTTCCATACACACGCACACAAAACTACCTACTTCACTAAATTGTAAGTTTATTCAGTAAAGTAAATAATTCATTTTATGACAATGAATTCAGCATTCAGCATGGTGACTGGTGGTACATAGTAAATATTAACTAAGTATTTGATGAACACATAACATTAGCCCTTTTTATAACTGAAAACTCCTACATGAAGTTATCTCATAACAGGTCATATAAACTTTAAAAAAAGTTTTTATAAAAATAACTGAAATCACAATTTTCCCTAAGAAAGTATAACTTATGTTGTAAAAGAAAATGACAAAAATGGTGAAGATGTTTCAATTTTCATATTGTCTTCTGTGACTATTTGGTGACAACCCTGAATGAAATCCTCCTGCCTTTGTCTGTACTGTAATATCAGTTTTTATTCAGAGTGCACTGACCACAAAATCCCCAGGTGACTGGAAACTGATTGTCTCAGGCAATATTTACTGAAACTAGACTTTCTGGTACCTACAAAATTTTTGTGACTCTCACTGAGAAGATTGCTCATACACTCAGTCTATAAAACAGAAGGAAATAAATTCACGGAGTGCCTATATTGGAATCCAATCCCACACCATGTGTTACACAAATTGCCCTAGCCTTAATCCTGGCATGCTTCTTTGTGAGAATAATGAATAAAAGCCAAATCCTTCTATTATTTTGCTAGCCATGGCCTTATATGCTTTCTTTTTCAAAATAAATCCACCTTGCCATATGACATTGATAATTTTCTCCCAAGTCCTAATGCATATGGGACCAACCTTGCATGACATTGGAACAATGGGAACTCATATATATTGCTTGTGGGAATGTAAAATAGAAAAGCAATTTATAGTGTAATTTTTTGGTATCTGGTATAACTGAAGCTGTGCATACAGTTTAATTAAGCAATGACTCCCCTAGATCTGTACCCTAGAGAAAATTCTTTGCAGCTTTGTCTGAATGACATAAAGAATTTCAAAATATCTTTGAAATGTTGAATTAACATATATTCTAAGGTATAACCATAGTGATCTGAAAATAGATAAAATATACATAAAATATATATTACATGTATAAATAAATGAAATATAAATGTAAATGTATTTATAAACATATAATATATAATTATATTATATATATATGGTAGGCAGCCTATGCCTTAAAATGGGTGGCATCTCAGATATAAGAAAAATGCAAAAACAATGAAAATTTATTATAATCTAAAATTCTGCTCCCTTGATAAAGTATCTGTGATGATTCCTCTTATGCTCAGGAAACAAAGCCCTTAAAAATTCATATGCACCTAAAGAGATGGGTGGAGATGGGGCATATGATCCAAACTTTGCTAGTTAGAATCACCAGGCAAATTCTGCTGTATCTATAAGAGAAACTTCTAACAAAATGGGGTTGGTAATCTGGGAACAGATAATTTTGGTACTATTTATGTCAATCATACTTACTACGTGAGAAGAACTTGCCAGATACAGAGATGGGTTAATTTTGGTTTTGACATTTTCTACAGTTAGCAAATATTAAGCAATATTTTCTTTTTTTATGCCTTCTTTCAGCATATTTTATATTTTCAATGGCTGAAGCCAATTAAAAATTATTTCAAGTTATTAATATTAGGATCATGACATTTAAATTAGAGATATTAAAATTCATAATAAATGTAAAATTCATAAACAAGTAGTGTATCAGTGAAGAATTAAGAGGAAAATTAAGCAGAAGATTATAGAACCCCATAATATGCTGAAAATTTATTTAATATTTTCTGTCAAAAAATAAACTATCTGTCCAAATCATTTAAAATAAATACCATTTAATTAACTCAATTAAAAAGTTAAGCCATAAATAAGTAGTAAACATAGGTATTTATTAATCTGAAATGAGAAGAAACGAGTTATAAATGGACAAAAAACAATTTAAAAAATATTTATGTCACAAATTCAATGAATGCTGATAAAAACACCTTGATACTAATTTTTCTATAACTTTGTAAAATAATAAATAATTTATGGCACTAGATATCACAGAGGTTGTGATTAAATACACATTCTAATTCATTTTATAAGAATACATCTAATTTAAAATCTTCTTAAGGAAAATTTGTTACTTACATCCAATAATTTACAATTGTGTATATAATTTGACTCAGTAATTTCACTCATATTTTTCAAGATAGTTATCACTGAAACATAGGCATTATCACATACAGTTATGTTATAACAGTGTTATTTTAATTAAAAATACTAGGTATTCACTTACAGTGATGACTAAATAAATTATAATGCAGGCCATGGGTGGATTACTATGCATTCATTTAGCAGTTTCATTTAAAATATATAATGAAGTATGCTTAAAATTATTAGTGATGATTATAAGATACAAAATGTTATAACAATCATGTATATATTCTGAAGGTAAGTAATGATTCTTTTTAAATTTAATTTTATTTGTTCATGTACATATTATCTTTCCAAAATTGATCATTTATCATGTAATTTATAGTTAATTAAACAATAAATCCCTTTAGAAAAATTCTCCTATACATTCATATTTTTCTTTAACTGACTCCACAAGGAAGTGCATGTAATTAACATGGAAGTTATTCACTGGAAAATGAACAAGCCATTCAAATTTCTGAAATAGTATTTCCATGTTGTTTGCAAAAGTAACTACAGAAAACAATTTTTTACATCATAATTATAATTATAATTTATAATTGAAGTACAGTCATAAATGTTATTGTAGCAAAGAAAGTGTTTTATGCTTTGTATTAAGTTTCTATTGCTGCTATAAACAGTTTCCACACACTTGGTGGCTTAATACTATACAAGTTTATTATCTTGGAGGTTTGGAGGTCAGAGCTCCAAATGAGTTTCACTACACTAAATTAATTTGCCAGCAGACCTGTGTTCTTTCTGGAAGCTCTGAGATCTGTTTCCTTGCCTTTTCCAGTTTCTAAAAACTGTCTGAGTTCCTTGACTCCTGGCCCTGTATTATTGTGATTTCTACTTCTGTTGTAACTTACACACCATTTCTTTGCTCCTGTTATCACATTGCTTTCTCTCTTTGCTTCCTCTGTGACATAATACTTTTTGGTTCTCTGACTCTACTACCTATCTTTTATAGGGTCCTATATAATGCAATATAATCTCCTTATCTCAAGATACTTAATGTAATCACATCTGCAAAGTCCCTTCTGCCATGTAAGATAACATTCACAGGTTCCAGAAATTAGGGTATGGACACATTTGGGTGGCCATTACAAAATCGACCACAAACTCATGGAAGAATAATACTACGTTGGAAGATCAATTAAAATAGCTCTGTTTTGGTTAAACAGTTAGTTTAATGCCTTAATATGTCTCATCAAATTTTTTTCTACATATGATACATGGGTAATTTCTGGTTAAATTCATAATAATTTTAGATGGTGATTAAACACATAGATTGAGTTTACTGAGTGGATTAGTTGAGAGTAAATAGTTTTTATATTTTTGACAAATTGTATGATATCAGCCCAATGTCCACACAAGTTTGTTTGTTTGTTTGTTTGTTTGTTTGAGACGGACTCTCACTCTGTGCCCAGACTGGAGTGCAATGGCACGATCTCAGCTCTCTGAAAGTTCTGCCTCCTGGGTTCATGACATTCTCCTGCCTCAGCCTCCCAAGTAGCTGGGACTACAGGCACCCGCTACCACACCCGGCTAATTTTTTGTATTTTCAGTAGAGACGGGGTTTCACCGTGTTAGCCAGGATGCTCTCGATCTCTTGACCTCATGATACGCCCGCCTCGGCCTCCCAAAGTGCTAGGATTGCAGACGTGAGTCACCGTGCCCGGCTGATACAAGTTTTAATCACAGACCAGAAAACGAAGTAAGACATGTCAAAATTTATTAGATATGATCATCTTAAACATCGTCTTGAAGACTCTAAATTATAAGATGCAGAACATGTAAGATATGTATCATTCTTTTTTATTATTAGTTAAAAATACGTTTATATAATTTAATATCCAAGCAAAAGTTTTTAGAATTAAATAAAAATGTGTTCTTTAGAGCCAATGAAATTAAAAATCTAGCAATCAGTCAATATCAGTGGCTAATACAGTCTCCTCTGAATAGGCAAAGATCAGTTAATGTGAATTACATACCGTCATACCTTTGCTCTTTCAAATTTTGAAGCCCATAGCATGGTCAGTTATTAAAATAAATTTTTGTACATTAATCAGAGCTGGGATGAGAATCATTTTTAATGCCCACCTGTTGTAAATAGTCTTAATTTACTGAAATGGTCATTATTCTCTTTATGTGCAAGTGTGTTTAACCCTGGGCTACTTAAAAATCTAGTAAAGTTAATTAAACTGAGCATGTGTACAAGAAATATGAGTTAATTTTCTTGGTAATAGAATAGGAATAAAAACTTCAAGAACAAAGTTAAGGGGGCGGAGCAAGATGGCCGAATAGGAACAGCTCCAGTCTCCAACTCCCAGCGCGAAGGACACAGAAGACCGGTGATTTCTGCAGTTTCAACTGAGGTACTGGGGTCATCTCACTAGTGAGTGCCGGACAATCAGTGCTGGTCAGCTGTTGCAGCCCGACCAGCGAGA
>NW_012115055.1:2262796-2325785 GCF_000951035.1 Colobus angolensis palliatus | reverse complement strand
AGTTATACATGATATAAATTATGAATTGATGGGTGCTGACGAGTTGATGGGTGCAGCACACCAACATGGCACAAGTATACATATGTAACAAACCTGCACGCTATGCACATGTACCCTAGAACTTGAAGTATAAAAAAAAAAATAAAATAAAAAAAAGAACAAAGTTAAGGAATTAAAAACCAGTATAATCACATTTTATTAGCGTGTATAGATATGTTATTGGTGTTTATACTAAGAAGAAAAACACATGTTATATTGTATATATTTAAAATAATTTTTAAAGTTTTATTCATAAGGTAACTTGAAACTGTTAGTACTTCAAGATGTTTTGTGAAAACATTGAATTCAATTCCTAATTCAGGTAATAGTTGTATATTTTATTATTTTGACATTTTAAACATACAAACATTTATATTTTTCAATCAAAACAATATATTGAAAACCAAATGTAATAATGGTTAAAATATGAAAAATTGACTCAACAGTTTGTTTAAAGTACTCATTTCTTTGGTAATGTCAAAATAATTTGTTTAAACAGAACTAAACCTTAAATATATTTGTTGAGATATACGCTTTGCCTTTTATTTCACAGCAAGGAACAATGCTTCCAGCAACTTACTTCCATTGTGACATGTAATAGAAAATTTGTAGTTGGGTTAGGCAAGTAACAGTTATATATTGTCATAAGTTGGTCCAATTTACTTTGGTCTTGGAAACTATAAATAAATATTTATCAATCATTATAAAGATATATGGTTGCCAAAATACACATTGATAGGAAATGACTCTTAGCAAGTTTATTCTTTATATATTTTAAAGTGATTATTATTAAATGTATACATTTATTAAACTAAATAGGCTTGAATTTAGCATAGCATATATTGCTTGATATAACAGGAAATAAGGCAATAAGCTATAATATAATCTTTTTCTTATATTTTTCATCAAAGAACAAATACCATTAGTATTTACTCAGGTACATATATACAATGGAGTACTAGTCAGTCATAAAAAAATAAAGAGATCCTGTCATTTTCAACAACATATATTGAACTGGAAGTCATTATGCAAAGTAAAATAAGCAAACATGGAAAGATAAGCATCACATGTTCTCACTTATTGTGGGATCTAAAACTCAGAACAATTGAACTCATGAAGGCAGAGAATAGAAGGATGGTTACCAAAGGCTGGGAAGAGTAATGGGAAGGTGGGAGGAAATGGGGATGATTAATGGGTATAAAAAAATAGAAGAATGGACAAGACCTAGTTTATGATAACACAACACGGTGGTTATAGTCCCTAGCAATTTAATTGTACATTTTTAAATAACTAAAATATTATAACTGAATTGTTTGTAACACAAAGGATAAATGCTTGAGGGGGTGGATACCCCATTTTTCATGATATGATTATTATGCATTGTGTGCCTGTATCAAAACATGTCCTGTACCCCATAAATTTGTATACCTAGTATGTAACCACAAAAATTAACATAAAAAATGTTTAAAAAGAGAAACTTCAGCAACAGTTTATTATTTATTATCAAATATTTAAGATAATTATCATCTTAATTTTGAGACAATTATCATCTCCATTATTATATTATAGATATGTAGTTGGTATTTATACTAAGAAGAAAAACACTTGTTATATTTTATATATTTAAGATAATTTTTAAACTTTATGAATATAATATAAAAAGTAAGAGTACAAAAATAATATAAAAATTATATCCAAGATTATTCCTTATTTTGATTATTTATGTGAATTTAATGAAAGAGAATGTTCAACTATTTGTAGATACTGAAAAATAAATTCATATATGTGTTACTATCTTCCTGCAAGCATATTTGTTTAATTAGTTTTATTTCATCACTATGCGATTGTGCTGATTTCATTCATTTATCACATACATAATGAATGTCTACTATGTCCCAAGCCCTTTCCTTAATTCTGGTTATTCAGGTTTGAGCAATTATGAAATATTTCTTAGAGATACTCCTTAAATGAGTGGGATAATTTAATAATAGATAAATAAGGGGAGGGGAAAATTATGGAAGAAATTGAAGGAGAATTATTTGAGAGTGATTGTCTGAGTGACTAATTTGCTTTCAGTGACAAAGGATTAAGTGTTGAGGGGAAGACAGGTGTCTGAATGACCCAAAGAAGGTTATTGCATGAATATATGGATTAGGAGGGACTTAAGGGCAATGAAAACATCTAGTGCAAAATAGTGTAAAACAGGAATGATCTTTATGCAGCAAAGAAAATGTGGGCGGCTGGAACATAGTGAGTCAAAAAATAATAATGTATATAGCAATGACATAAACAAGAGCAGGAAGATTTGATTTCTTTGAAAGTATAATTGCAAACCATTAGACTATTTTAAGCAAGTAAGAGATATTAACCACCATTTTTTAAAGTGATTTATCTGGATTTGTTGAAGGGGTGAAGAACGAAAGGGGAATTCAGGGAAATCCCTGGATTTTTGGCTTCAGCAACTTTGTAGGGGTATTGCTGTTCATACAACTAAAATCAGTGAGAAAGAATCCATTGAAGTATGGATAAAGAACTCTATTCTGCCCAAATTACTTTAAGATGATATCGAATGGAAATAATAGGAAGGCCAATATATAGGCAAGACTGGTGTTTCAAGTACAAAACAACAAAACACTCAATTGTAAATAGCTAGCCAAAACAAAACTTCACCCCATTACATAAAAATCACAGATTGGCTTTGTGTTTGCTGTGTAGGTTGGGCTCAGCTGGCCTCAGCAGGATTCTAATGTGTAATACTTGCCATCTTAATCTGGGGCCAAGGCTAAGTGAGTGTTTGGTATTTAAGTAAAGATGCTTTGTCCTAGCAAATCACAAAATCTCCAAGAGATAATGGACAAACTGCCTAATTACATACAAATCTTATGCTCAGAAATGGCGTATGTTACGTTTTCCTCATATTTCATTGGCCCAAGCAAATAAGTCAATGAAATGATGAGGTATAATTTTACTACTCAAAATGATGGCAAGGCTGGAGAGAGAACAATCAATTGTTAAGATTTAACACATTAAGATGCATTAGACTTTCCCTGTATTATTGAGATATATGATATTTACTTATTTATAATAACATTTACCATTTTAAATGCAATTTTTCCCTAAATAATAGAAATATGGTTATAATGCTGCTGCAGAAGAAAGAAATTGCTGTCTGTCAAGAGCTTTTAAAGCCCTATAGCCATTTATCTTATTAATTCATCATTACCATGTTCATAACTCTCATTCTGGCAGATTCAGAAAATGGAGAA
The DNA here is from genome assembly GCF_000951035.1 of Colobus angolensis palliatus. NCBI lineage: Eukaryota > Metazoa > Chordata > Mammalia > Primates > Cercopithecidae > Colobus > Colobus angolensis. The sequence goes on along the minus strand of NW_012115055.1, from coordinate 2,322,480 downwards.
TTAAAATGTGTCTGACACAACTGGGAGGTGCTACCTTCCACAAAAAATCACAATTACTGCATTTAACTTAGATTTTCCTGTTAGACCATGCTTGAAAAGCATAAGCAGAAAGCATGATAAATTTGTTGTACGAAGTTAGAGCTTTTAGTAGCTATTATCCTGGGAGACACAGATCTGTACCCTGTAATACATTCCTGGTGTATATCATTCCCTTTGTGATTCTGTCTACCCTTCCAATGGAACCAAACCTTTTTCTCAACTGAAATATACCTTTATTCATCTATTTATAGTTTATATTATTGTACAAGGTCTGGTTGGATCTGTGGGCCATTTAGACTCCTCATTATTATTCTGTACATCTCTTTGGATCCATTACAAGTTCATTCAGTCCTTATTATCTTCTTAATTTTGATTTTCTGTCAGGTGTAATGTTTGTTGCTGGAGACACAATAAGAGTGGCGCAGATGTGATTCTGACTTGTCCTGATATATCAGTTAGAGATAACAATTTAATACTATCAGTACACCCATGCCCTAAAGCATTCCTGGAAAGGAGAGGAATGTAATGTTCCAAAAGGGTTTATTATTAATAACCAAAGAAATAAGGTTGTAAAAATGCACATTCAGTACTTAGGTCATTCTTGATTTATGCATCTCAACTTATTTTAGAGTATATAAAGGGACTGGAAAGTAGCTTTTGGTTCCATTATAATAATATAATCTTCCACAGTTATGCTCACTAATGGATAACCTCTGTTTTTAAACTTTGGGAGTTGTTGCAAACCTTTTTTTCTTTTCAGAGAAAGATTTTCCACTTGGATCTTCCATCTCTTTTTTATCCATTGACACCTTAAACTTTTTGTCAATCACTCATATTTCTTTTATCAAAATCTTATCTCTTATGTTAATTGATTGTTTTATAATATCAGCCAGGGCCAGAGTCAGATTTTTGTAAGGGCCTAACAATTATGCAATTTAGGGTATAATTTTGAAGACAAACAATATAAGACAACAAACGTAAAATTAGTTTCAAAATAAATTATTCTTGAATACAAATAAATCAACAATGACAAATTTCATAAAGAAGAAATTTTTTTTAATTGCCTACTTCTAGGTTCAAGCAGTGCATGTGCAGGTTTGTTACATGAGTAAATTATATGTCACAGGGGTTTGGTGTACAGATAATTTTCTTACCCAACTAATCAGCATAATACCTGATAGGTAGTTTCTTAGTTCTCAACTTCCTTGAACTTCAAACAGGCCATGATGTCTATAGCTCTCTCCTTTTTGCCCATGTGTACTCAATGGTTAGCTCCCACTTCTAAGTGAGAACATGCCATATTTGGTTTTCTATTCCTGCATTAATTTGCTTAGGATAATGACTTCCAGCTCCATCCTAATTGCTGCAAAGAACATAATCTCATTGTTTTTTTGGATGCGTAGTAATCCATGGTGTATATGTACCACATTTCTGTATCCAGTCCACCACTGATAGGCACCAATGTTGATTCCATGTCTTTGGTATTGTGAGTAATGCTGTGGTGAATACATGCATGTATGTGTCTTTAAGGTAGAATAATTTCTATATCTCTGGGTATATACCCAGAAATGGGGTTGCTGGGTTAAATGGCAGTTCTGTTTTACATTATTTAAGAAATCTCCCGACTGATTTCCACAGTGACTGAACAAATTTTCATTCCCATCAGTACTATACAGGCATTTCCTTTTATCTGACACCTTGCCATCCTCTTTTTCGGCTTTTTAGTAATAGTCATTTTGATTGGTGTGAGATGGTATATCATTGTTTTAATTTGTATTTCCCTAGTGATTAGTGATATTGAACATTTTTCTCTTAAAACAGATAATAATACAGAAAAATATTCTAAGTAACTCCCTCATATTCTCTATGTTTTAAAAATTGTCCCTATATTTTGGTTTCATATATATTGCAAAAAGCCATAACGAGGGTCCATGACAGTTTTCAAAACAATACACTTATCTAACTGAATTTGTTATCGACTATAAAAGTTGTGTTTTTCTTTACTTTTACTTTCACATTACTTTTGCTTTGTTGTTTATCTCTTGTTATTCTGCTGATTTTCTTTAACATTTTACTTCTTTTGTTTTAATGTCTTCATTATCTATCTTTTTTGACTAATATAAGCATCTATAGAAGTGAGAATGAATCAGTTAATATATTTCCTAAAGCCCATACTAAATATCTTCAGCTCCACTTTCTCTTAGCTATGTCCCCAAATTCTTGCAATCAGTTCAGTGCTGCTCAACACAAGAGAAAGTGTGACAGTAGAGAAATTGGAGTAGAAAGAGGTAAAATTTTTTTTTTTTTTTTTTTTTTTGAGATGGAGTCTTGCTTATCGCCCAGGCTGGAGTGCAGTGGCACGATCTCGGTTCACTGCAAGCTCCGCCTCCTGGGTTCACGCCATTCTCCTGCCTCCGCCTCCTGAGTAGCTGGGACTACAGGTGCCCGCCACCACGCCCGACTAATTTTTTTTGTATTTTTAGTAGAGACGGGGTTTCACCGTGGTAGCCAGGATGGTCTCAATCTCCTGACCTAGTGATCCACCCGCCTTGGCCTCCCAAAGTGCTGGGATTACAGGTGTGAGCTACCGCACCCAGCCGTAAAAATCTTTTTTTTTTTTTTTTTTTAGAGGAGTAGAAAGAGGTAAAAATCTCCAGGTCATTGTGGAGTCAGGTAATTGCGGTTAAAATATTCTACTTTCTCAAAACTCACAAAGCCTTAAGCCTATGTAAGCACATTGCTAAGATCCCTTCATGGGCTTTTTAAATGACTATAAAATAAGCGATTGTGTACCTTAAATATTATGCTGAATATTATCATATAGCCATTTCTATGCAGCAAGGATGATAAAGTAAACCAAAGGAGAACGTTACAGTTTTCTATTCTTGGACTGTGATATCTTTTAAATAATCAAGGTCTTCACAGGACCTCAAATCAACAAAATGTGGGCACCTAATGTAAATCACAGTGTTATTTAATTGACTTTTATTGTTATTCTACCCATTTGTTGTACAGAAATCAATGTTAAATAGCATTGCTTATTTACATAGAGAAGAGTTCTTTCCTGTAATACTGTCAATAGTGAATGTATATTTTTAAATGATCGTAAATGTGATTAGATGAGTGAGTGTCCCTCAGATGTACTTTAAAAAGAATGTTATCTGACCTGGCACTGTGGCTCACGCTTGTAATCCCAGCTCGTTGGGAAGCCTAGGCAAGAGGATCACCCGAAGTCAGGAGTTTGAGACCAGCCTGACCAACATGGTGAAACCCCACCTCTACTAAAAATACAAAAATTAGCCGGGTGTGGTGGTGGGCGCCTGTAATTCTAGCTGCTCTGAAGGCTGAGACAGGAGAATGGCTTTAACTTGGGAGGCAGAGACTGAAGTGAGCCAAGATCCCGCCACTGCACTCCAGCCTGGGCAACAGAACAGGGTTCCGTCTCATAAAAAAAAGAAAAAAAAAACCATGTTATTAATTTAGACAACTGTTATAAACTGTATATTTCTACATAAATAAGGTCTTGAAAAATAGATAGATAGATAGATAGAGATATGGACAAATATTCCTAGGAATTAAGCAGTTTATGTTCAGTGGTAGGAAGACTTTTATTCAATTTACAGCTCTTTTAACATTTTTAAAATATTCTATCCCTTATTATTGGTTAAAAAACATACATTTTTAAAACTGGCAAGTGAAAAGATAAACTGTAATTATAATATTTTATCTAAAACATTCTCAGTAGAATTTATTGTATTTGTTTCTCATTATTACTATAACAAATTACTACAAAATTAGTGGCTTAAACAACACTGAAATTAGTGGCTTAAAACAACACTGATGTCTTACTGTTCTGAATGTTTAGAAATCTAAAATGTGCATCCTGGGTGGAAATTACGGTGGTGGCCTATTTCCTTCTGAAGACTCTAGAACGGTGCAGACTCTTCTCTTTCCTTTTCCAGGTTCTAGAGGCTGTCTGCATTGCTTAGCTTGTGGTCCCTGCCTGCTAGAGTTCTCACATGACATCATTCTGAAACTAGTCTCCTGCCATTCTACTTTGCAATTACAATGACCTACCCACATAATCCAGGATAACCCTTTATCTCTGGATCATTAATTTTATTAAATATGCAAAGTCCTTTTTTTATGTGAAGTAACATATTTAGAGGTTTCGTGGCTCAGGAGATGTCTATCTTGGGCAGGGTTCATTATTCTGTCTATAATATCTGTCTTCTAAAAGACTATCATGAATAGAAGATACAATTGAAATGCAGCACCTAAATATATTTTATTTGATTCAGTAGGATTGTATTTAGTTAAACTCCCCCAGTATCTTGAGTATTGTGTTATACCAGGCCCAGCTATAAGTATCAATAATTTTATATATTAATAAGAAAAAAGACACAATTCATTCTGACACACTGCAAAGAGTATTTCAGATTCCGAATATTCTAAGATAAATTCTAATTCCTGAGTAGGAAGTCCAGGTAGACTGAAATTATATGCCATTATATGCAATTTCTATTATTATTTTATTTAAGGCTCACATTTGGTTCTTCCATGAGGTCTTAGCTAATCACCCATGCTCTTCTAGGTTGTCTTCTCTATTTTGATTTCACAGTTCACTTTCTTTTATATCCTCCAGTGCATTGCATTTATTTGTTGATTTAAGTAGTGATTGCTCCCACTGACTGACAGGCCCTGGAAGCAGAATCAACATTATATTTATCTTTGCTTTGCCTGTGACTTGCACAGACACTAGAAGCAAATGAAATGTGCTCAATAAATAGGTATAGTTCATTAAGCAAATAAGTAAATAGAGTTGATTGAATTACTAAATGAATAATTAAGGACAAATACATATTACAATGCTTATTTTAAACACTCAGCAAATAAATATGAACATCATACTTCTGCCTATTTTTTTTTCAATTTCTCTGCTTTACTATGAAGATAGTCACAGCAGGAATGTTGCATTTGGTGCTTTAGTCTCTCCAGGTGATCATAAATGTAGTAGCTTTATGGAAAAGCAGTTGGCTCTGTATTTCCTGGAGTCAGTCTCAGAACTTCCACCCAGGGATATATTCTTGAAGAACGATTTTCATGTCAGCTATTGTATTCTACAGTACTTTGCAGTAAGTGACTCTGGGCTGATTCCCTTTGTTCTCTAAAAATCAAGTCTAAAAGAATCCATTATAAACAGACAGCATTTGTGTCATTTAAATATCTGCAGACAGTCAAAAACTATTTCTATTCTGTCAAGCTATTTTTGTTCATTCAATGATTGCCAAAATTTCTCGGAGATCCCTGGGGGAAAATAATTTTAAAATTTTCTCTTAGTCTTTGCTACTGAATAAGAAATAAAAGATTTTTAAATGATATAAATTAAACATAGAAGTCAATTTGTAATTTAACAGTAAGCATGCAATATTAAAATATGCAATTTCAAGGTAAACATATATTTATAAATTATGGCATTTTCTGGTTGCCAATGAAACCAGCTTTCCTTTTACATGGTTATATCATCTCTCTTATCTTCTTACTTAGTTGGCTTCTGATATTAAGGATCATACAGCTGTCAAACAGGAAAGTTAATTTCCTGTGTCTCATCATGGCTTGATAGTAGTTTTAGTTACTCACAGAGAGTCAGAAACGGGAGTGCAAAAGAAAGAGAAAATTGTTTAGACTTTATGCATTGTATTTAAATAAATAAACACCTAATTAATAGTAAAAAAAAAAATAGGAGGAGCTGCCTATTTAGTTTTTTTCCCACTCTAGGGTATTTATAAACATATATCAGCAAGAGGATTGTTTGTTTCTCACAAACTTTACAGGGAGGGAATTCTTAGTTTAGTTTAATCAGATTATTTACACAAATAATAGTCACATGGTAAGAATATGTAAAATTATGTGAGTGCCACCAAAGGTCCTCTAGAAAATGGTTCCTTTTATTATTAATGATTCACCACTTTCTGACTTATATGGTGCAAATCCCCTCTGAGTCCCCAATATGTTGCATTTCAAGACAAACCAAGACATCATTCAAATTATTTTTTCTTAATGAACTTAAAATAGGGCATGGTTATTCTTTGCTTTGGCTTAAAAACTGTACTTATAACTGCCTCACAGGGCCACTTCATGCATAACTTCAGTGAGCACATCCTTTTAATGCTGAATTGGCATAAAACCAAGTTGGGCCCTTTTCAGCATGTCAACACTGCTGACACATGGTTCACATTAAAGGACTTATTTAAGATTAAGGGACTCCTTCAGGAAAATCCTGGCTCAGTTTACAAATTTTGATATTACGCCAACCTTAACTTTCCTTTTTTTTTTTTGAGACGGAGTCTTGCTCTGCCGCCCAGGCTGGAGTGCAGTGAGTGGCGGGATCTCAGCTCACTGCAAGCTCCGCCTCCCGGGTTTACGCCATTCTCCTGCCTCAGCCTCCCGAGTAGCTGGGACTACAGGCACCCGCCACCGCGCCCGGCTAGTTTTTTGTATTTTTTAGTAGAGACGGGGTTTCACCGTTAGCCAGGATGGTCTCAATCTCCTGACCTCGTGATCCGCCCGTCTCGGCCTCCCAAAGTGCTGGGATTACAGGCTTGAGCCACCGCGCCCAGCCCCAACCTTAACTTTCAAGTGACTCCAAGCAATTTCGCAGCCACCAATTTTGCTGTATATTAATTTCTCAGAATTCTAGAAGCGTAATGAATTTGGATTCTTAAGCCTTGGATTATTTGTGTTCTACTAAATTTAAATAATCAGAAAACAAATAGCATGCCCTTATATTGTTATGACAAGGCATTGGTTTTCTGTAAGTCTAACACATTTGTGATTAGAGATGGAGGATGATATCATAGATGCCTAGATACCAGGATCCTTATATGATACTCCTTTATATGACATAAGTTTGGAGGAAACCCCTGAGTGCTATCACCTCCTACTTGATCCCATTACTTTTATTGCTTCTTGAAGTTTCTTAGTTATTTTCACCTGCGTACATTTCCAGAAAACCTGCAATTTAAAATGCTGTCTCTAAGCAGAGGTCGTCAGCATCAACCACTCCCTGAGTTATGCTGTTTTGATTTGGATTATATTTAATTCATGGAATAATTGAGAAATAATTGATATTATGGAGTTATCCAATTTATTGACTTTTCATAGGGATTTCATAATTCAAATTTCCTGTCTGTAAATTAGTTTTTAAAAATTATCTGTTTTTGTCCATTTGTCAATTTTCTAAATTTCTCTTAGAAACCATTTGATAGGTATATCTCTTGATATATATTGTGTTGGTATTGAAAATATGATTTAACTACACTAATTGGTATATAGGTATATCATTAACTTTTAAAGTCAGCTTGCAAAATAGCTTTTTTAAAAAATAAATGCATGTATTTTACATGTGCTTTTCTTTGGTCTTCTGTGTGCATAGTAGCATCACCAACAAATTATGTAGCCCTATTTTTAAATTTTGTTTTTCTCATAAACTTTAAAAACATTTTTTCACTAAAAATTATTATATATGATATTCTGCAATAAAATAAACAATTTTCAACTATAAATTTTCATTTTACTTATTAATGTTATTACCTTTATCTGATATTGGAGATTAAAATATGCATATGCATGCTTTAGAACTTCTTTCTTTTCCCTTTGATTGTTAAAAAGTTAATAATTTTTTCTAGAAGTTATTAAAAAGGAAAATATCTTGTATTTGCTGTTGCAATTGCCCTTGCAGTGAGTTGGATTGAGTCACCATTACTGCTGAAGAAGGATTCCAAAATCTGTAAATGAAGGGAATACTTAAAAATTCAATTTTAGCTACACATCTAAGTTATGCTTTCTACTCCACATGTACTATCAGAACCAGATTTTAATTCTTATCTAACACCTATATTTATTTTTCCCATACATTGGAATGCATAGAAGAAAAGTTATGATAGCAACCTTGTAGAGGCCCATATTCTACTATGATGTAGCTAGGACCCCTTGTGAGTTGACTAAGTCCTTTGCAGAAAATACATTTAGGGACAAATGCAACAAGTAGGAAGACTGAAGCTTCTTCTTTTATGACCAATGTGGAAAGATCTACCTTGTATATGAACAATAAACCATTGTAGTTTTCATCTTGACCAATCAATCACTGATACGGGAAAGCAAGTGGCAAGTTTATGGCTGTTTCTAAGGAGCACAAAATGCCTGAGTTTTTTTTCATGAAGTCCCTCTATATTTATCTTGAGCCACCTGAGCATGATTTCAATAGAAACCATCTTTATGCTAGATTACCAGCAAAAGGGAGTCAATGAGTCCCAGAAAAATAGACTCCAAATGATCAGACTTTCAGGTTAACAGTTTGTTAGGATTTGGTGACTGAAATAATACTCTTCTACTTATCTATGATCCACAGCAAGGTCTCCAAACTTGGAAACCATGAAAGAGCAAATATTCAATATTCTATACAGGACTTGCTTTTAAGTTCAACTATAGTATTTAATCACCCTGTTTTTTTGTTTTGTTTTGTTTTGTTTTGTTTTCTAGATGGAATTTCACTCTTGTTGCCCAGGCAGGAGCGCGATGGCACGATCTCAGCTCACCACAACCTCTGCCTCTGGGTTCAAGCAATTCTCCTGCCTCAGCCTCCCTAGTATCTGGGATTACAGGCATGCAGCACCACACCCAGCTAATTTTGTACTTTTAGGAGAGATGGGGTTTCTCCAGCCACTCTGTTTTTTAAATCTTATTTTGCATGTATTCAAACTCTAAAACCATAAAAAGAACTATAGAAAAGACTAGCCTCCTGAATGTATGTGCGTTTTACAAAAGCTTCCAGACTTACTCCTTAACACACAGTCTAATAAGACTCTGTTTCTGTTAATCATATAAGTAATAATCATGACTTAGGTATTCATATGCTAAGATCCTGGCTATAATTATAAATAAATACCTCCCATTAAAAAATTATAGCTAATGTATAATCTATAAGTATTAAGGACACCAATACTAAAACTAAAACTACTATCTTAAAATTGTTTTCAATGTCCCTTTCTGATCAACTGGAATACCTTGTTTTATTGCACTTTGCTTTATTGAATTTTGCAGATATTGTGTTTTTTACATACTGAAGGTTTGTGGCAACCCCGTGTTTGGCAAATCTATTGGAACTATTTTTCCCACATAATGTACTAACTTCATGTTTTTGTGTCACATTTTGGTAATTCTCACAACATTTCAAACTTTTTCATTATTGTGATATGTTTATGGTGTTCTGTGATCACTGATCTTTGGTGGCATTGTTGTGATTGTTTGGGGAGCTACAAACCTCCACCCATATGACTGTAAACTTCATCAATAAATGTGGTGTGTGTTCTCACTGCTCTACTGGCCAGCCATCCCCCTACCTCTCTCCCTGTTCTTGAACCTTTCTGTTTCCTGAGATAAACAATATTAAAATTGGGCCAATTTCTAATCTTACAGCACCCTCTAAGTCTTCAAGTGAAAAAATACACAACAATATTGAAGTTGGACAAGTTTATAACCCTACGATGGTCTCTACATCTTCAAGTGAAAAGTCACATGCTTCTCACTTTAAATCAAAAGCTAGAAATGATTAAATTCAGTGAGGAAGACATTCAGAAAACAGGCAGGCTGAAAGCTAGGTCTCTTGTAACAAAACCCCCAGCTGTTAATGCCAAAAGAAAGTTCTTGAAAACAAACAAACAAACAAAAAAGTGTTACACCAGTGAACACATAAATGAAGAGAAAGAGAAACAGCATTATTGTTGATATAGAGAAAGATTTAGTGGGTTTGGATAAAATATACGAGCCACATCATTCCCTTAAGCCAAATCCTAACCCAGACAAAAGCCTTAACTCTTTTTCATTCTAGACAGAGAGAAAGCTGAGGAATCTGCAAAGAAAAGTTTTAATCTAGCAGATGTTTGCTCATAAAGTTTCAAAAAAGAAACCATCACCATAACATAAAAGTGTAATGTGAAGCAGCAAGTGCTGATGTAGAAGCTACAGCAACTTTTGCAGAAGATCTAGCAAAGACAATTGATGAAAGTGGCTATGCTAAATAGCAGATTTGCAGTGTAGACAAGACAACCTTCTACTGGAAAATGATGTCTTCTAATGCCCTTATATCTAGAGAGAAGAAGTCAATGACTGGCTACAAAACTTCAAAAACCAGGATGACTCTCTTGCTAGGGGATAATGCAACTGGTGAGTTTCAGTTGAAGACAGTACTCATCATCCTGAAAATTCTAGGGCCCTTAAGAATTATGCTAAATCTACTCTGCCTGTGCTCTATAAATGGAACAATAATGGCCCAAATGGAAGAAAAATGGCCCAGATCATGCCACATCTGTTTATAGCATGGTTTACTGAACATTTTAAGCCCACTGTTGAGACTTACTGCTCAGGAAATGAAAAGATCCCATTCAAAATACTACTGATCAACGACAATGTACTTAGCAACCCAAAAACTCAAATTAAAATGTTCAAGAGGTTACATTAAGAACATTCATGATTCATGAAAGAAGGCCAAAATATGAACAGGAATTTGAAGAGTGGATGACTGTAGAGTTCAAAACTTTAGTGAATGAAGAAACTCCAGATGTAGTGGAAATAACAAGAGAACTAGAATTAGAAGTAGAGCCTCAAGATGTGACTAGATTGCTGTAATTTTCTGATAAAACTTTGACACATAAGGATTTGCTTCTTATAAATTAGTAAAAAAGTGGTTTCTTGAGATGGGAGCTACTCTTGGCGAAGATACTGTTAACACTGTGGAAATGACAACAAAAGATTGAGGACATTACATAAACTTAATTGATCAACCTGGTTTGAGAAGATGGATTCCAATTTTGAAAGAAGTTATGTTGGTAAAATGCTATGAAACAGCAACACATGCTAGATAAATCTTTAATGAAAGGAAGAGTCAACTGCTGTCACGAATATTATTGTCTTATATTCAGAAATTGCCACAGTCATCCTTACCTTCAGCACCACCACCCTTATCAGTCAGCAGCCATCATCCTCAAGGCAAGACACTCCACCAGCAGAATGACTAGGTTAAATGAAGACTCAGATGATTCTTAGCCTTTTTTAGCAAAAAAGTATTTTTTAATTAAGGCATGTACATCATTTTGACACTATGCTATTGCTCACTTAATATACTTCAGAATACCATAAAGACACATTTGTACACATTAGAAAACTGAAAAATTTGTGTACTTACTTTATTGTAATCTTCACTTTATTGTAGTTGTCTGAAATTGAACTCTCAGCATCTCCGAGATATGTCTGTACTGTGATAGCTAGTTAAGAATCTTCACATTTAAATTTCCTAAGTTTAAATTTTATATCACTTAATTTCATGTTTTTGGTATATACTTGTTTTATTCTTTCAGTAAGATAGAAACTGTTCTTATAGACTAAAACTTTAAAAGAATATTTTTCTATTAATATTTATCTAGGAAGTAAAGTAAAACACTTGCTAGCAGCCTAAAAATTAATTATTAACCTTGTAAGTTCAGTTTTATCACTAAGGAGTACTGCTATTTAAAAGATATGAAAAATTATTCCAATTAACAGAGAATTGCTCTTATCGTTTATCCCAGTCTTAAGAGTTTTCATGATGACAAGCATAGGAAAGAAATCTATATATTTAGTATAAATGGTGTGTCACTTGGTCTTTCTGCTAGAAAATGTTAAACTGTGTGATTACTGCATTATGCATATTCAAGCTCTGAAAACTTTTAGATTAAATGTTGTTTCAGAAGACAGGACAGAATGAAAATTAAACATTTATAAAGCAGGAATCAAGACAAGAAGATGCATATTACACTGAAGCTTAATGTTTAACTATACCACTAGTGGAAGGACTAACATAGACAAAGCAACAGGAAGAAAAAATCTAGGGAAAATATTTTTTAAAAAAACATGGTTCAACAATGTAGTAAGTGGCACTTTCATGTTAAAGTACATGATACTTTCAAATGAATAACTTAAATGTGAGCTGTACAGATAGAAAGCAAATTTGTATTCTCCCCTTAGTTGATTCAAATGAACACTAACAAAAACACTTTAAACAATATTTAGCCGGATCCATGACTCATAACTTCTTTCTTATTTTATCTATGTGAGGCAAATCTACTGTGTCATTTGGCCTGCAATGATATTTAAGCTCTGATTGCATTGATTGTCACCTGACAAATTGTATTGATTGTCACATGACAAAATAATAAATGAAGTCCGGTCTTTTGACACAAGTTGTATTTTTTTATGTGTGTTTGTCTGTAATCTCTTGTATAGGTAAATAATATTTATTTAACTACATCAAGGCCATTGGACTTTTCCAGACATATGGACACAGCAGCAATATGCAGTAAACCATGGTTGATTTAAGATACTTTCAAATATATATGGAGAATGCTTTAGCTACTGCTCTGTCAACTGTTATCTTTCCTGACAGTTGAAATGGGAGAAGAGCTCCCAAGCTGCTCTTGGGTATTAGTTTCTTGATTCATAGAAGGATAGTTTGAAGTTTCTCAAGACTGGTAGCATAGAAAAAGACAGAAGATGTGTTTGTGTGATAGATCAGGGATTTGATTTTAAAAAGAGAGAATCTAACACTTTTCTATCAGCTGAAATGGTGACATGATGAATAATTGAATAACATCATGACTAAGACACCAACAGTGAGTGAGTTACCTGTTTTCTCCTTAAATTTGACAATTCCATGCAAGTGAAAATGTAAAATACTTGCTAGAAATTCATTTTGTAACCAGTATAAATATTAGGACCTTATCTACATCTATTTTAGAGTACCTTAATTACACTAAGTAATGTCATTGCCCTAATTGTCACATACACAATCAGAAACTTTATATTACTTTGGAAGGCAAGAAAATCTGAATGCAATAATTTGAAGCAGGACTAGATATTTTTGGCCTTTTTCAAGATGCCCTTTTTAATTCTATAATTTCTCCCTTTATCATCATGATGGAGACACCTCTTCTGCCTCAAAGGTTAAATACATTTCATCCATACAGTATGTTTATAAAAAAAACTGGTAATTATTTTTATGTATAAAGTAACTACATTTTAAAGATGGAGATATACTGTTAGATGTTGCATTAGTTATTTATTTTAACTATCATAGCAAAGTACCAGAAACTAGATACTTTAAAAGAACAAAAATTTCTTCTCTCACAGTTAAGGAAGCTAGAAATTTAAATTTCAATGTAAGGTGTTGTCAGGACCACATTCCCTCTAAAATCATGAGAGCTGGATTCTTCCTAGACTCTTTTAGCTGCTAGTAGACCCAGACATTCTTTGACATCTGCAGTACAACTCCGCTCTCTACCTCTATGTTCTATGGTCCTCTTCCCTGTGTCTGTCTGTGTCCAAATTTCTCTTCTTACAAAGACAAGCCATATTAGACTAAGTAAACACCTTACTCCAGTTATTATTCCATCTTAACTAATTACATCTATCATGACCATATTTCTCCAGTTATTACCCCATCTTAACTAATTACATCTACAAAGACAATGACCCTATTTCCAAATAAGGTCAAATTCTGAGTCACTGGATGTTTGGCCTTTGAGATATCTTTTGGTGGAGATACAATTCACTCTGAAACAAATGTCCTTCGAATGAAAGAAAAAGATAAAATGAGAATAAAGAAGCACATTTTGCCATTTTGCCAAAGATACTTTCCTAAATTTTAAATGGAAGTTTAAATTATAGCCATTTCTTATCATAAGGTTGAACAAATGTGAATTTAAAAAGATCACACTGTTTCTACTTTTTTTGAAAGCTAAAATATTTCTATTTTAAAAGAGTCATCAATGAAAGCAATTTAGCCATGTCAATATCAGAAAACCTATGGTTGGGGAAATGTGTTCACATGGCATAATTCTAACTCATAGGCATCATTCTAAAGTCTAGAGAGGCACCTCGCATTTAACATACTGGTTTAGGTCTTATTTTCCTCTCTTTTATATCTTATCTTAATAATTTGTACATTGCTTTAAACAAAATTGGTCTGTGCTGTCTGTAGTTAGAGAAAAACAGAAAACGTTCTGTACAACATTCTAAGTTAAGCAGCCTCAGGGAATCTGCAGCAGGTTTGGAAAGCAGGAATAGGATAAGGCAATGGACAGTGGTAGCTATGCAAATAGATTTCATCCCACATTTTGAACTAATAGTACTAGTCATTTTTCCCTAGTAAACAAAGTAGGTGAATAACTAAAGCCTGGGCAATAATACCCGATACTTGGCTACAGATAAGTTCAAGCAGTGAAATGCAACATGATCAAATCTTAAAGTAAGTGTTGTCTTGATTTTAGAATGAAATTGTGGACATACCCTTTGATCAACAACTCACTATTTTCTCCCTCCATCTCAAAAAGATACAAAGTTTCAGTTATGCAAGATGAATAAGTTCTAGAGATCTAATGTATGACATGAGAACCATGGTTAATAGTAATTTCATTGCATACTTGACATTTGCTAAGAGTACATCTTAAGTGTTCCTACCGAAACGAAAAATAAAAAAAAGAATTGGCTGGGTGTGGTGGTTCACGCCTGTAATCCCAGCATTTTGGAAGGCCGAGGCGGGTGGATCACCTGAGGTCAGGAATTTGAGAACAGCCTGGCCAATGTGGTGAAACCCAGTCTCTACTAAAAATACAAAAATTAGCTGGGCATGGTGGCGGGCACCTGTCATCCCAGCTACTCAGTAGGCTGAGGCAGGAGAATCACTTGAACCTGGGAGGCGGAGGTTGCAGTGAGCCGAGATCGCACCACTGCACTCTGGCCTAGGTGGCAAGAGCAAGACTCCATCTCAAAAAAAAAAAAAAAAAAAAATAGAAAGATATACTAAGAGGGAAGCTTATTGTGATAAATGCCTACATTTAAAAAGGAGAAAGACCTCAACCAACCAACATAACTTTATACCTCAAGGAGTGATTTAAAAACAACAACACCAAAAAGAAACCCAACTTAGTCCAAAGTTAGCAAAGGAACAAAATAACAACCATTAGACTATAAAGAAAGTAGAAGAGAAAGCTAAAGACTTAGGTAATACAGACTATATATATTCCTATATACAATATATTTTATCTATAATATAGACTTGATAATATATTTGCATACCACCTTTCTGACAAATAACTAGTATTTAGAGGCTATTTAAAATCTCTCAAAATTAGAGAATAAGTTAGGTGCAGTGACTCACGCCTGTAATCCCAGCACTTTGGGAGGCTGAGGCAGATGGATCACGAGGCCAGGAGTTAGAGACCAGCCTGGCCACTATGGTGAAACCCTGTCTCTACTAAAAATACAAAAAAATTAGCCAGGCATGGTGGTGCACACCTGTAGTCCCAGCTGCTTGGGAGGCTGAGCCAGAAGAATCGCTTGAACCTAGAAGGCAGAGGTTACAGAGTGCTGAGATTGCACCACTGCACTCTAGCCTGGGCAACAGAGAGAGACTCTGCTCAAAAATAAAATAAAATAAAATAAAATAAAATACAGAATTAAAAAAAATAGAAAATGGGCAAGAGACATAAACAGTCATTTCAAAATAGAGGATATATAGTTGGCAAATACAAATTAAAATCAGAACAACTAAAATAAAAGTAATAAAAACATCAAATGTTGGTTAGGAAACAGAGACATTGGACTATGTTATTGGTAAAGTAAAACAGTGCTGTCACCCTGCAATAGTTTTGGAGTTTCTTATAAAATTTCCCAAGCAGCCTAGAAATTACACTCTTAGATATTCATACCGAATGAATGAAATTTATGTTCACACAAAACCTATATGCAAATTCTTCTATCAGCTTGAATTGTTTGTAGTACCAAACTGTAAACATCCAGATGTTGTTTGAATGGTGAATGGCAAAGGAAACTGTGGTACTTCACACCATGGAATATTACTTAGCAATAAGAAGGAACGAACTATTGCTAACACACAGGAACTAGGATGAATCTGAATAATTTATGCTGAGTGGGGAAAAAAGTCAAGAAAATTACATACAAAAATTACATGTTACACTCACATAATATTTTTGAGATAAAAAAATTATAGAAATGGAGAACAGATCAGTGGTTGTTGAGTTAGGTACAAGATACGGGAGGGTATTAGAAGGAGGTGGTAGGGTGATAAGTATTCATAGTAGGAATCTGAATAATGACAGTACTGTTCTTTCTTGACTGCTGTGGTGGATACAGAAACAACACATGTGCTCCAATAGCATAGAAATGAATACACAATAATAAATACCTCATACACAAATGAATACAAGTAAAACTGGCAAATCAGAATAATGAACTGAATCAATATCAATATCCCGGTTGTGACAATGTACTATAATTTTGCAAAAGGTTACCATTGTTGGTAACTGGATAAAGCTTGTAAAAGATCTCTTATTTCTGACAATGTCATGTGAATCTACAAATACATCTAAAATTACAATAATAAAATATAAAAATTATGTTTGTAGACATATTTTGAGGCTTAATTTGATGCTATTGTCTTTTCATAGAAGACTTTAAATCTTTTCTCAGCTATTTGCCAATTTCCACTAGACATCTGGGAACACTTCAAACCAGTAAGGCATTAGGTGATTTGGAATGGAGCAAACTCTCTAAGACTGCCTGTGAATTTTTAGTTTCCCTGTCTCTTAGGTGCAACCCTTTGACTTTCCATACTGAAACAGGAAGATTATGCTAGTGACCCTTCTTTTGGTGGGCTCTGGATTTCAACAACTGTTCCTCTAGCCCAGTGGCTGGAATAAGCAGGAGATGGGGAAGCTGGGGCCGGAGTGGGTGGGAGTTGGATGTGAGGGCTGAGGGGTTTTCACACTTTTCATGTACAACCCCAAGAAAATTTTGGCTATGCCTGGAGACAATTTGGTTGGTTGTCACAACTGGGAGAATGCTACTGGAATCTAATGGGTAGAGGCTAGGAGTACTGCTAATCATCATACAAATCACAGGACACCCCCCCCAATCAATGAAGAATTATCTAGTCCAAAATGTAAATATTACTGAGACTTAGAAATCCTGTACTAGCCTCAGAAGGCTGATCTAAGTGACCTCAGCTTTTCAACCGTATACTGCATAATTTGACAAAGTCGTGAGGGTATAAACCACTCCCAAATTTCGCCTTATCTGCCTATATTCCATCATCTCCCAGCTCCTGGTTAGATAATTTTCCACTGTCTTATTAACTCTCTCTGATGCCCCCAAGCAGATGAGACCTGTCTACTTTTGTTTTCCTTTTAGTCCAGTTTCTACTTTTTCTCTTTCCTTGTTAATTCTACATAAATAATTGTGCCATCATGAGAAGTCTAATTCCTTTAATACATTTTCTAAATTTTTAGGTCAATTTAACACTTTATCAAGCATACTCATTCGGGATGCTCTTGCTCTGTCGCCCGGGCTGGAGTGCAGTGGCCGGATCTCAGCTCACCGCAAGCTCCGCCTCCCGGGTTCACGCCATTCTCCTGCCTCAGCCTCCCAAGTGGCTGGGATTACAGGCGCCCGCCACCTCACCCGGCTAGTTTTTTTGTATTTTTTAGTAGAGACGGGGTTTCACCGTGTTCGCCAGGATGGTCTCGATCTCCTGACCTCGTGATCCGCCCGTCTCGGCCTCCCAAAGTGCTGGGATTACAGGCTTGAGCCACCGCGCCCGGCCGGGATGCTCATTTTTATACAGTTCTTTTCACTAAAAATATTTTAAAGCTTGCCTTTAAAAAATACAAATATATAATATATGGTGTTTATGTCCAGTATCTATAGAACTATAACCCTAGTTAATCTGTTACAATATTTTCATTTTTTCTGCTGATCCCCACCTACTGCTACTTTTTCTTTGATTGAGTACATTTTTTATTGAAAACTACTTACTTAACTTACTTATTATTTATAAAAACCCCTGGGATTCAAAAATAAAGTAATTTTTTCCAATAATTACAAGATTTAATTGAAGGCTATGGACTTTATTCCTCTACAGCATTGTAAGTAAAATGTTAGAAGGGAGTTCAGAAAGATGTTACATAGATTTTAGGCTGAACACAGTGATCTTTTAATTGCTATAACACGGTCCAAGTGCAATAAAGAACCACATATATGTATAGATATGTACACATACATGTATGCATAATGATCACATTGCTTTTAACATTTTGGAATATTTTATTTACATAATTTAATATCAACTAAAGATAAATTTGGGATTGTACCTTCCTAAAAACAGTTCTTTAGAGACTCCAAGAAATGGAAAAATAAGAATGACAAATAAATTATGGTCAGGAGTATATCTTCTTTCCGAAGCAGCAATTCTGCCTTTAAAAAAAAACTGAATCAAGGCGTGTACATCATATAATGTCACTCTGTAAAAATTGGAAAATTCTGTTGGAAAATCGATCACAGCATCATTTCCTTTTGAGCCTGGACACAACCCGAAAATCATTCAAAACATAGCAAAGAAGGCCATAACCCACAGATCATAATTCACATATAAAATGAAACCTATTTCCTTTGTTTAAAGTAGTTTCAATTTCTTCTGTTTAAACTGACTGATAAAGAATGTTTCAGAAAAGAGTAAAACAAAAAGACCACAATGTTACAAAAATAGTTCATGAAAATAAAATTACTATGAGGTACCATCTTTTGATTTGTTTTAAATAATTAGGAAACATCTCAATGTTAATTGTTTTATTTAACAAAAAAGATCATACAAATAATAAAATCATATATAAACATGCATGCTTATATTTGCTATTTATATTTTTAACAAATATTAGATATTTTGAATTAACTCTCCCTAGAAAATTATAATGTTTTAAAAACATAAGGTTTGATGAAAGGAGAGTTTTTAATCTTATGGGAATTATGAATATGTTTATGTTGAAGCCTTTGTGGTTGAGAAATCTTGATGATAATATTACTTGTGAAAAACAATGAATACTCTTTTAGTCCTTTGTGTTTATAAACATGTACATATTAAATAATTTCACTAATAAATAACATAAATGAGTACATAGATTAATAGAAAAGTAGAACTGTATGCCTGAGTCAATTTAGGAGATAATTTTATATGCTAGTATCATAAATCTTTGTATAAAGTAGCACAGGTTATCTGAGTGCAGATAGCTCTTCAACATACTTATTTCATTTGCTTTGGGTGTATGTATTCAGGAGTGGGACTGCTGGATCATAATTTTTTAATTCAAAAATTAAGAGTTCTTCTTTAAATTTTTTGAGCAGCCTCCATATTGTTTTTCAGAATGGCCGTACTAACTTAGATTCCCACCAACAGTCCTGTTTTCTCCACATCCTTAGCAACACTTGTTATATTTCATCATTAAATTATAGTCATTCTACCAGGTGTGAGGTAACACCTCACTGTGGTTTTAATTTCCATTTCTCTGATGATTAGTGGTATTGAGCATTTTTATTTAACGTATACCTGTTGGTCATTAGTATGTCCTCTTTTGAGAAATGTTTACTCAGGTAATGTGTCCATTTTTAAATGAGATTGTTTTCCTACCATTGACTTGCTTGAGTTTTTATATATTTTGTATCTTAACCCCTTATTGGATAGATAGATAGATAGATAGATAGAGACATATTTATATGTATATTCTCCCAACCAAATATTCTATCTTTTGCTTTGTGGAAGCTTTTAGTTTGCTGTAACCTCAATCTCTTTTTCTCTTACTGTGGAAGTTGTAGCTGAGAGGATCCCTCTTGGCATTTGGTCTGGATTGCAGCCTGATCAAGGTGGTGCTGGTAATGTTGTCTAATGAGTGGTACCCATGGAGTGGTCAAACTGGTGATGCCTGAGCAGAGGCTTATGTAGAGGGACTTGCACTCTGGGATCTGGGCAAAAATAGCACTGGTCCCTGGGTAGCAGGCATACCACTGCCCCATTGGTAGCTTGTGAAACAGCCAGGAGGCCAAGAAGAGGAGTTCATGCTTGCACAGATTTACAGTGGTTCTGGGGCTGGGGCAGAGCCTAGCTCTCTATGACAGCTAAGCTGGTGTCTGGAGCACAGGAATGAATTTGACTCTGGGGCTCAGAGTGTGAAACAGCTCACTGTGATGAGGATTCTGGTGTCTGAGACACAGTGCAGCCACAAAGTCCAGGTGTGAAGTGTGAGCACTCAGGAAGTGGCCACAGCTTGGGTGTTGGGGCCCATGTGTGGTTGGAAGAGAGGGTGGATCCATTTCCCTAGCAGTTGAATAGCAGCTGCTTCTTGCAGGGAAGAGAGCGTTTAGTCTCCTCTTCTGTGGGGCTCTCCAGCAGGAATTTGGCCATTACCTCATTGGAAAAAGATCCCAGTGTCCTGGGCAGAGCAGTTTGCCTGGAACCAGGGTGGTTTCAACTTTCAGCTAATATCAATAAATTCTGCCTTCCTTCTTTGTTCCTACCTCTCTCCTGGAGTATCAAGTATGCCGATCTCACCAGTGATCCTTTCTATATGAATAGTCTCCATTTTTTTGCTTTATTATATTGCTGCAGATTCTTTAATGGGCCCTTTAGCCCTCTCTGCGTTGTTTTGATTTCTGGATAGCTGTTTCTATTTATTTATTTTATGTATGTATGTATGTATGTATTTATTTATTTTTGAGACGGAGTCTCACTCTGTCACCCAGGCCGGAGTGCAGTGGCGCCATCTGGGCTCACTGCAAGCTCCATCTCCTGAGTTCACGCCATTCTCCTGCCTCAGCCTCCTGAGTAGCTGGGACTACAGGCGCGCACCACCACGCCCGGCTAATTTTTTTGTATTTTTAGTAGAGACGGGGTTTCACCATGTTAACCAGCATGGTCTCGATCTCTTGACCTCATGATCCGCCTGCCTCGGCCTCCTAAAGTGCTGAGATTACAGGTGTGAGCCACCGCGCCCAGCCAGCTGTTTCTATTTTTAATGGTGGGGCTGAAGGATGATATCTCCTAGTCTGCTCTGTTGGTAGCATGACTCTCATGATGTTTTGATATACATATATATAGTGAAATAATGAAATCAAGCTAATTATTATATACATAATTAACAGATCTTTATATACATATTATGTACTGGTATGGTGAGAATATGTAAGTAATTTTCATGTAAGTAATATTTTATTTTTGACTGTAGCCACGATGCTGTTCAATAGATCTCCAGAACTTTAAATAATAAAGTTCTCAAAGCTTTATACACATACGTTTCTTTCCCATGTTAGTACTCAGAACATCTATTGTTTCACAATACATTTGTCTGTGTAATTTTACTTGAATGTTTTGCTTCTGAAAATATAAAATGACCACTATTTTTCAGTTATCAAAAATCAGTCCATGTTTGACAAAAAAAATTGCCATTTTGGATAATAAATCTGTATATGACAAAACTTTTTGAAATTCAGCTTTCCTTATCAGTTATTTAAAACATACACAATCATTAATGTCCCTTGCTAAATTTTTAAAATACATTAATAATGTAATGTGTCTAATATTAAAATATTGTGTCCAGCCATCCAATATAATGTCCAGAAGAAACATCGGTTTTGACAAATCAAACATATTATCACATAGGCCCAACACTTTGTACTTCCTTTGTTTAACTAATATTACCATAAAAAGAAATATGTTTTAGATGATTGATTTGTTTTGTTACTATTTTGAATTAATACGCTATTAAATTGTAATTTCCAAAAGACTAATAATTTTAATATGCACAGTCATGCACCACATACCCGTGTTTTTATCGATGATGCACCACATGTAAATCTCTGATCCCATAAGATTATAATGGAACTGAAAAATTTCTATTGCCTGGTGACATTGTGGCTGTCATATGTCATAGTGCAACACATTACTCCTGTGTCTGTGGTGATAATGATGTAAATGAACCTACTGTGCCACCAGTCTTATAAAGGTATAGCACATACAATTATGTGCAGTATGTAATATTTAATAATGATAACTATGTTACTGGTTTATGTATTTATTATACTGTATATTTTATTGTTATTTTGAGTGTACTCCTTCTACTTATAGATGTTAATTATAAAACATCCTCAGGCATGTCCTTCAAGAGGTATTCCAGAAGTCATTGTTGTCATAGAGATGACTACTCCATGTGTGGTATTGCCTCTGGAGATGTCGAGGTAGAAGACAGGGATATTGATGATGCTAACGTTGTGTAGGCCTAACGTAATGTGTGTGTTTCTGTCTTACTTTTTAACAAAATTTTTAAAAAGTAAAGTATTAAAATTTAAAAAAATTTTAAAAAGTAAAATAAGTTAATCAACTAATTAAAGAATAGAAAAAAGTCAATACAGTGAGAATATAAAGACAGAAAATATATTTGTACAGCACCACAATGTGTTCTTTAAGCTAAGTGTTATCACAAAGGAATAAAATAGTAAAAAAAAATATAGGGAGAGAGTAAAAAGTTGTAGTAAGATTAATGTACTACTGAAAAGAGAAAAAATATTTTTAAAAATCTAGTGTAGTTTAAGCGCACAATGTTTTTATTTTTTAACTTTTATTTTAGGTTTAGGGCACATGTGCAAGATTCTTATATAGATAAAGTATGTGTCATGGGGATTTGGTGTATAGATATTTCAGTCACCCTGATAATAAGCATAGCACCCAATAGGTATTTTTAAAACCTTCTTTCTCCTCCCATTCTGCACCCTCAAGTAGGCCCCAGTGTCTGTTGTTCTTTTCTTTGTATCCATGTGTTTCCATTGTTTAGCTTCCATTTATAAGTAAGAAAATATGAAATTTGGTTTTTCATTTTTGCCTTAGATTGCTTACGATAATGGTCTATATAGCTCCATCCATGTTGCTGGAAAGGACATGCTCTCATTCTTTTTAATGACTGCATAGTATCATGTTGTATATGTACCAGATTTTTAAAATTTAGTCTGCCATTGATGAGCATTTAGGTTGATTCTGTGTCTTTACTGTTATGAATAGTGCTGAAATAAACATATACATGCATATGTCTTTATGGTAGAAATAATTATATTCATTTGGGTATATACTCAATACTGGTATTGCTGGGTCAAAAGGTAATTCTAAGTTCTTTGGGAAATCACCACACTGCTTTCCACAATGGCTGAACTAATTTACACTCCCATCAGCAGTATAAAAACATTCCCTCTCCTCTGCAACCACTCCAACATCTATTAGTGTTTGACTTTTTAATAACGGCCATTCTAACTAGTATGAGATGGTATCTCATTGTGGTTTGGATTTGCATTTCTCTGATTATTGGTGATATTGACCTTTTTTTTTTTCCCATATACTTGTTGGCCACATGTATGTCTTCTTCTGAAAAGTGTGTTTTTTAATGGGTTTTGTTTGTTTGTAAATTTAAGTCCCTTATAGATTCAGATAACTAAACTTTCATCAGATGTATAGTTTGCAAATATTTTCTCCCATTCTCTGGGTTGTCTGTTTACTCTGCTAATGTTTTCTTCTTTTTTTTTTTTCTATGCAGAAACTCTTTAGTTTAATTAAGTCCCAGGAGTCAATTTTTGTTTTTGTTGCAATTGTTTTGGGCGTCACCATGACATTTTTGCAAGGTCCGATGTCCAGATTGGTATTTCCTAGGTTTTCCTTCAGGGTTTTAATAGTTCTGTATTTATTTTATATTTAAGTATTTAATCCATCTTGGGTTGATTTTTGTGTACGGTATAACAAAAGGGTTCAGGTTCAATCTTCTGCATATGATTAGCCAGATATCCCAGCACCATTTATTGAATAGGGAGTCCTTTCCCCATTGCTCGTTTTTGTTGGCTTTGTTGAAGATCTGATGGTTGCAGGTGTGTGGCATTATTTCTGGACTCTCTATTCTGTTTCGTAGCATGGAAGTAGCACCAGAGGACTAAGGTCATGTGGGCCAAAATCCTGCCTGCCACAGGCACTTTTTGTTTTTCTTTTTCTTCTTTCAGATGGAATCTGACTCTTGTCGCCCAGGCTGGAGTGCAATGGAGTGATCTCGGCTCACTGCAACCTCCGCCTCCGGGGTTCAAATGATTTTCCTGTCTCAGCTTCTTGAGTAGCTGGGATTACAGGTGCCCACCACCATGCCTGACTAATTTTTGTATTTTTAGTAGAGATGAGGTTTCACAATTTTAGCCAGGCTGGTGTTGAGCTCCTGACCTCCTGATCCACCCACCTCAGCCTCTCAAAGTGCTGGAATTACAGGCGTGAGCCACCATGCTCGGCCAGAAATATTTAGATATCAGAAAGCTTGTAGTTGTGTTTAGAGTAGAAAATTTTAAAAAGTTAAAAATTAAACTATAAAAAAAGGTTAACATGGTTAAAATACAAAAGCATATATTGTATCATGGTTTTATAATGAGCTAATTTAGCAAAGAGAATTTCCAAATTATATTTTTCCAGAATTTCTTCTTTTGTGTTTCTGGTTAGAGTGGGCCACAAAAGACATTCTTAAACGATTTTGAAGAGTGGACAGGAAGCAGTCATTTTGTAGTACACAATGTTTTGCTTATCATCTCTTTATTGTAAAACAATACCTGAGACAGCAATTGCTTTTTTTTTTTTTTTGGTATTAAAATTATTATTTCATGCTGGAGTCCTTCAAATCCATGTTGTGGCAAAATCAGGACACACGTAAAATATATTACAATACATAAAATTCTGCAAGCTTAACCAAAATTGTGGTAAAATTAACATATTAATTACAGGCAATTTATCACACAAGTAATATAAAGTTAAAAGATGAGAAAAGGTGGCATTAGTCTTCTAAGACCCTGTTTACTATCTAAAGTTCACAGGTCCAGGTTGTATAACTGCAGTTGGCAGTAGATCCTCCAGTTTGGTTTTGAATAATCTCAACCAAACAACCCAAAAATGCCATTCTGGTAACAAAATAGCTCGTAATACCCCTCTGACCTCTGATATGGCACACATTGACCAAGATAACAAGAACTGGGGAAATAGTAAACAGAAGAATGATTTCTTATATAGAGAGAGTGATTTTCAATAATATGCACATAGCACAGGTGTTGAAAAAACTATGACACTTGTTAAAGTGGTAAATCAGATAGTCCTGATTACTCAGGACTATCATAATAGCTGCAGGAACTATTGCCATGGGATTTCGTAGTAAGGAAGAGAGATTAGACTCAACTCCGAATACATTACAGAGAAGTGGAAATTTATATTCAGGGTAGGGGTAACTAAAAAAATCAGTGCATTTCATGATATAACTGATCTTATAAAATGAACATGATTATATCAATAGATGCAGAAAAAATATTTGACAATATTTGATATCCATTGATGGTAAAAACTGGTTTAGAAAGCAAAATAAACATTCAATTAGTGTGAAAAAATCTATAAATAATCTATAGCTGATACAATATATAATGGTGAAAGATAAAGTGTTTTCTTTCCTAACAGGCAAGGATTTCTCTCATCACCCTTATTTATTACCATACTGAAAGTTCTATCACAGGCAGTAAGTCAAGAAATAGAAATCAAAGTATTCAGATTGTAAAGAAATAAATAAAATGATGCCTATTCACAGAAAACATAATTGTCAATGTAGAAAATTTTAAGGCTTCTATTTAAGCAATATCTTGGAAGAAATAACTGAATTGATCAATGCTATAAGACATAAGATCAATATACACAATTCTGTCATCTTTCTGTTAACTAGTAATGAAGAATAAAAACAAAAACATAATGTGTCATCATTTCATGAGCTCTGCTCTATGAGAAAGTAATCTTAAATTAAGTAAAGTATGTACAGAAAATATATGCTAAAATTTTTAAATTATTGGTGAAATATATGAAAGAAATAGAAATAATTGTAAAGACATATCATGTTAATGAATTTGGAAGACTCAAAATTATTAAGATGACAAATATACCAAACTGAGTGATAGACTTAATGTAACAGCAATCAAAGTCACAGTAGGATTCTTCATAGAAATAGACAAGTTGATTCTCAAATTCATATGAATAAGTAAATGGAACTATACTTTCCAAAGTAATTTTATAAAAGAACAGATTTAGAGTACTTATGATGTTATGGGTGTGTTCCATCCACTTTCTCTCCCAGCTCACAAAATATTGAGAGTCCTAACTCCCAGTACATCAGAATATGATCTTATTTGGAGACAAAGTCTTTATAGAGGTGGTCAAGTTAAAATTAGATGAGTAGTCTGGGCCCTGAACCAATATGATAGGCATCCTGATAAAAAGAGAACAGTTGGACACAGACAGAAATTCACAGAGGGAAGATGATATAAACAGGTAACAGAAGACAGTCATCTGCAAGTCAAAGAGAGAAGCCTAGAATAGATCTTTTCCTCATAGCACACATAAGAAAACAACCCTGCTGACATTTTGATTTCAGATTTCTAGCCCCTAGAAGTGTGAAATAATAAATGTCTGTAACCTCAACCCAACCACTCAGTTTGTGGTATGGTGTTACAGTAACCACAGCAAGCTAATACATATAGCCATTGATTTTAAGAGTTATTATTAATCTAAGTTAAGAAAGCCAGTTTAATATAATCGAACAACCAATGAAACAACAGAAAATCCATACATAGGCAATCACAAACAAAATTACCTAATATTTTACAAAAATGCAAGAGCAACTGAATGTAGAAAATGCATTCGTTCATCAAAATGTGTAGGAACAAGGGTGTATCCATATTTTTTTTAAACACAAAGAAAAAGAGAGAGAGGGAGGGGAAGGTGGAGCAGAAGGGAGAAGAAGTAGTAGAAGCAGCAGTTACCCTTTTCTTCACGTCATATAAAACACTAATTCAATATGTGTTACAGAAGTAAATATAAAACACAATCATAACACATTTAGGAAAAAATCTTTGTGATCTTGGATTAGACGAAGTGTTTTAGAACTGATATCATGTACATTAGACTTCATTAAAATTAAAAATATTTTTCTGTGAAGGACACAGTCAAGAGACTGAAAGAGACTACTTACAGATGACGTGGAAAACAAAAGATTTGTATTTAGAATGCATAAAGAATGATCAGAACTCAGTAGTAAGAAAACAATCATATAAAAATTTGCAAATGATGTGAAGAGACACTTCACCAAAAAACATCCACAAATTACAAATAAACATATTAAAAGATGCTGAATATCACCAGTAATTGAAAAAATGAACATTAAAACCATGGTGAGAAACAACTAAACACCTATGAGATGGCTAAAACTTTTTAAGAAAAGAATAATAATGACAAAAGCAAGTGTTGGCTGGCCCAGGGAGCAATGGGATTACTCAAACATTGCTGCCAGGGATGCAAATTGCACAGCCACATAGCAAAACAGTTTGGCAGCTTCCTATAAGGCTAATCATACACATACATTATGACCCAACAATCATGCTTCTAGTATTTATCCTAGATAAATAAAAACTGATAATTACACAAAAATCTGTATACAAATGTGTAGCAGCATTCAACACATTGTCCCAAAACAAAAACAACCCAAATGGCCTTTCAGGAGCTAAACTGTGATGCATTCACATTCAGCAACAAAGCAAAATGTACTAATGTTTTATGTAACAAGGGCAGATCTCAAGTGAATTATGGTAAGTGGGCAAACTCAATCTCAAAATATTACATACCCTCTGATTTCATATTTTACAATATTTAAGAAAAGTCAAAAATATCAGAACTAGAACAAACTAGTTGTTACCATGGTTTGGAAGATGAAATAAAATTCAAATACAATGGACCAGCACGAAAGAATTCTTTGGAGCATTAGAATTATTTTGTATACTTTTTGTTGTAACAATTGCAATAATATGATTATTACAGTAATATAATTATGAATTAAAGCTCATAGAACTATATACCAAAGTAGCATGAATTTACTTTAAGAAACTTAAAAATTTTAATTTTTTACTGGTAAAAGAATTGAGGAAATCAAAAGCTTTAATACATTTTAATGTTGAATTTAACTTTAATTAAAAACAACTCAAATTTCAAGAATTTTAACATTTTATTCAATGGGTCTTCGTGCTCTCCATAGGTCAATGTATGTTAACAATTAAACTTTGCAGACTTTGTGTGGATAATTACTCATCCTTTCAGACATTTATTTGTAGTATCATTACATTTATCATGCTGAAAGGAATTATCTGTTGTCACTTTACTGGGAAAAAAGTTTTGGTTTGATACAAAGTGCCATTTGTTATGTTCCTGTCAAAAGGTTAGACAATACTTTTAAGTGATTAAGAAGTCACTTTCTACAAATTAAATATAAAATATTACAGTTTGAACACAAAAGAAGCATTTGTTCTTAATGTACACTTTGCGAGGTCAAGTAACGTCCCTTCCTTTCACAAGAACTACATTCTAATCTTGAAACTCAGGTTTGGATAAATTATACTTATTTCCTCACAGTATGATGCTATAGTTAAACTATGAAATCATTTTAATATAGTGTTAAGCCCAGTGGAGTGATTTTTTTCCATTGTTAAGTCTGAAACAGGGAACTATGGTCGTGTATTTATTTGTTACTGGGATATAGTTTGCATATTGAAGTAAACAATACCAAATTGTCAAACAAAAATAAAATGCATTGTGTTGTTCATCTTCTAAGTACTAATGAATGTCAACTTGTGTTCTAATTATCCCTCTAAGGGGAAGTCTATTGATCAAGAAAAGACTGGATTCAAGAAAAAAGAATCCCAAGGTAGTAATTCTATGCTAGTCATAAAGCAAATTATAATCAAACACACGATGGTTTGTTCTTTTTACAAACACAAGTTTTAATATATTGAAATTCATAACAATGGATTTATTTTAAAGTAAATTCTGTTTACACAAATGTTTAACTTTTGTGAAAGACACAGAGTAAGAAGTAGTCAGTTTGGAGCACATGTCTACCAGATGACTTACTTCTGGGTAAATGTGATTAATATTAGATACTCATTATTTATTATACTATCCTGAAAAATGAATTAACATCCACTATATTACTGAAAAGTGATAAAAATATAGGAAGTTAATATATTACTTTGTTCATTCATTCAATAAATATTTCTTGATCACTTTCTATTGGTCAGACCCTGTCCAAATACAAGCAAACAAAACCAATAAAATCACTTGACATCTTTGGGCTAACATTCTAGCAGAGGTCAAAAGACAATTTTTTAAAAATCGAATAACTAAGAAAACCATAGCGATGCTTCAAAATAATAAGTTCCAACAGAAAACAAATTATAACAAGTTAATGAAAATTGGGAGGAATATGATCATACCTTTAGAAAAGGTTGATGGCTTTGAATATATGTCCCTTCCAATTCTCATGTTAAATTGCAATCCCCATTGTTGGAACTGGGGCCTGGTGGGAGGTATTTGGGTCATGGGAGCACATCCCTCATGGCTTGGTGCTGTCCTTGCAATAGTGAATGAGTTCTTATGAGATCAAGGTGTTTAAGCATGTGGTACCTCACTTCCTCACTTTTTTGCTCTTGCTCCTGCTGTGGCTCTGTGACATGCCTGTTCCTGCTTCACCTTCCCCAGGGAATAAAAGCTTCCTGAAGCCTCCCCAGAAGCTGAGCAGATGTCAGCACTATGCTTCCTGTACAGCCTGCAAAGCTATCAGCCAATTAAACCACATTCTTTATAAATTATGCAGTCTCAAGTGTTTCTTTTTTTTTTTTTCTTTTTTTCTTTTTCTTTTTTTGAGATGGAGTCTTGCTGTGTTGCCCAGGCTGAAGTGTACTGGCGGGATCTTGGCTCACTGCAACCTCCAGCTTCCAGGTTCACGCCATTCTCCTGCCTCAGCCTCCTGAGTAGCTGAGACTACAGGCACCCACCACCACGCCTGGCTAATTTTTTGTATTTTGTTTAGTAGAGACAGAGTTTCACTGTGTTAGCCAGGATGGTCTCAATCTCCTGACCTCGTGATCTGCCCGCCTTGGCCTCCCAAAGTGCTGGAATTACAGGTGTGAGCCACCGCACCCAGCAATGCAAGAAAGGCCTAACATGGAGGTGGTTATGATTGACATCATTGTGAAGATGATATCTGAGAAAATTCTTGAAGAATGTAACACAGTCAAGGTTGCAGGGAACCGAAAATTGGATTTGATTTGAAAATATTGGAAAGCTAATTCCCAAGCCACTAATCCCTTTAAAAATCTTGGGCCCAGACTAGTATCTGATACATAAAAGATTGTTGAAGAAAACAATATTTGAATGCAAGCGCATTATTTAAACCAATTTATATTTTTGAGGAATCATGAAATTAGAGTTGAAGTTTACTTTATAGATTTGCATTCCTATGAATCTTGTGACACATAAGAAAGCTTCCTGGGCAAACAAGCCAGCTATATATGGAATTCTTAGATGCTAGAGTTATGCAGCATTCAAAGGAAGTCATATCACAAATCCTGTGATTTCGGACTATACTAAGCAGAGTGTTTGTGATAGCATTGGCAAAACTTCTCTCTGACACTTTTTATTCTAACAGGAAACCTCAAAAAGATAAAGCTCATTGAATATACAAGGCAGTGATGCAGAGGAACCTTGGGACAAAAAGAATTAAGGTGATGACCAGAAACAGTAAATATTCAGTAGCAGAATTTCATTCACTCATAAAATAGAAGCCACTGGAATAACCTCATCTTATACTATATGTTTTTTTAAGTGGTATAAGAATTTTGTCAAAAAGAAAACAAAAAATTGACAATGTAATTTGTTTTCATTTCTCAGATGCCTCCAGATCACTACATAGACATTCAGATATTCAATATTTGAAGGAAGAATTTTTCCAGCATTAAGGTAGAAACAGAGATTTTGTTAGATTAATCATGTTGATCTCAGGACAAATACAGGAAGTGCTATTTATTTAAAGATAAACATTACCCAGTAAAAGTTCTAAAAACAAAATGTAGTATAACAAAACACATAGCATTCAAGAGGTAGATACACAATTTATTGTGGCAATTCATTTAAATTTTTCCTCAATTAAACTGTCTTTCAGGAAATACTGGGTTCTTTTATATCCCTTCTTTGATGAAGGTACCAAGATGCATATTGCTATTGCATGCACCGTGAGATATATGCTTCCATCTTTGCTTTCTAGTATCCACTGGGACAAACTATAGGATAAACCCTCCTTGACACTGCCACACTATCCCTTCTGCCTTCAAAGGATTATCACAGCATGTATGGTATGAACACATAGATTTTATTTCTACATTATTAGTGTTTTTCAGATATTCTAAGCAGAAATTACAACTTAAAATAAGCTATAGTGTTCTTGGCTAATTTGGTTTTGTCTTTATTGCGGGACAGACTTAAAAATTTTTAGACTTCAACAACCCCATCTGTCCCCTAATTGGCTTAGTTACCCTAAATTCTTAACACCAAGTATCCTAGGCAGGTCTACATTGCATAGTAATCATCACATTTTAGGCACCTAAAGAAGAGGAAAATTTTTAAAAATCAGAAAGCAAATACACTTTGGATATAGTTTCATATATATTACACATATGAGAAAAGCATATAAATATATATGTGTATATATATTGTCTTTTGTGCTAAATTAGAAATCTGTAGGATTTCCATACATATATCTTATTACATGTTTAACACATGTGGTAGTATAATCCTAGTCTTGTCCATTCTTATAGCCTCAATAAAAACTAAGTCATTTCTCCTGAAAAAAAAACTCAGCTCAAATACTGAATGAGAATCATGCCTTTTTTTAAAGATTTTCTTTTACATTTTCATTTAATTTAAACAGTAGGACCACGTGGCTGACTTGCCACCACTACTACTTGAGAAAGTCACTACAGCAGTTACTACTGTTACCACTTGAGACTGTCATTACAAGACTGAATGAAGGGATGAAGGTAGAAAATGAAAACTTAAAGAAAAAGAAACTGTTTTAAAGGAAGGGTCCAGGGGAAGAAGAAGAGAGCTCCCTGCTTCTAGTGAGCAAAGGCAGCCCCGCAAGTTTCTACAGCCCTTTGTTATTTATTGGGTAAGAAGAGCAAGGAGCTGGAGCTAACAATTGGTCAGCTGCTTAATTGATCACATGTTCACATTGCTGCTGACAGGCTTCAATTGTGCCTAATCATAAGAAACATTTGTGCAGTCTCCAACAGGACTGTGGTTTATTTTCTATTCTACACATCACCCAAGGTATACATAGCTAAGTTGTGAAAGAGAGCACAGTTACAAAGCACATAATGTAAAAGTATTTCTCTTACAGCCAGGATCTGTAATTGCTCTGAGAGACACGAACTGCTATGTTGAGAAGATGCTGGTAGTTTTCTGATCAACTCATGCGGCTGTGGTCCTCACAGTGATCCACATTCACTTTATTTAACTTTTTGTGACATTGATGTCTTTGTGTGTGTGTGTGTGTGTGTGTGTGTGCATATGCATGTACCCACATGGATATTGTTTAAAAGTTTATAAAAGTTAAAAATATTTATAAAACTTATATGAGTGTAACCATCTTTTAAAAAATAGAGTACCAGAAATTTAGAAGCTCTTTATAGATGTACATAAAGCTCATAATCTGTTATTCTAGTTTTTGATAAAACTGATTCTTTTGTATTGTCTTGACTATGTATTAGATTGTTTTAAATATATTGCACTATTATTGTACATGTTCCATATCACATTACCCTATTTAATTCATACCCTTTGTCAAGTGCCTTTATAATCTATCACAGCAGAAGAAGTAGAATCAGGGCAATGATGAAGGTAAAGCAAGTGAGGTTTTCTCCATTCTTCTCAGGACAATATGTAAAGGGAAACCAAACAACTAAATAATTAAATTATATTTTACTATAATATTTGAAAATAACCAAGTTTAATGCAATAAATTCGTGGTATAAAAACGTAAAAATTCTAAACAAAACCAGACTGCACCCTGCACTTACACAACTTTACCTTACTGGCTTTGTCCTAATTTGGGCCCTAGATAGAGAATATTTTTATTCCCAAATGCTAGGATTGAATGTGTCTCCCAAAGTTCATTTGTTGGAAACTTAATCCCTAATGCAGCAGTGTTGGGAGGTGGGGCCTACTGAGAGGTATTTAGATCATGAGAGTGTCACTCTCATGGATGGGTTAATGCCAATTTCAAAAAAAGCTTGAGACTATGAGTTCGATACCTCTCTCTCTCTCTCTCCACACACACACACACACACACACAAACTCCTCTATCTGTCGTGATTGACACAGCAAGAAAATCCTCACTAGGTGCCCACACCTTGACAATGAAATTTGCAGCCTCCAGAACCGTGATATAAATTTTTCTTTATAAATTATCCATCATGTGATATTCTTTTATAGTAACACAGGACTCAAAAAGATATCCATTGATGTTGATATTATCTTCATGACTTGCTTTGACAAGTAGAATATTAGCATACATAAAGCAGAGAAAGCATTTCAATGTGATTGTGTAACTTGGCTGGACCTCTTGTATTCTAGGATTCTAGATGACAAGAACATGCCCTGGAGATCAGTTGGTTCTAACATATAAATACAGAAGAAAAAGAAAAATGAGACCTATAGTTTGGGATCACAATCAAGATCAAGGCCAAGCTGGGCCAAGATGACCTGCACCCCAGTAGAAGGCCTACCAACCTTTAGACCCTTGAACAAACCGAAGCATGAATTTATCGTAAATGCATATAAAACTTGTAGTTTATTTAACAATTTTATTATAATACTTAAGGTGTGTATGAATGAATCTCAAATATAGTTTTGTATGTTTCACAGTGTATATAAGCATCATGAAAATATAGTTTGTGAATGGAGTAGAAATATTGCATTGAAAACTACACAGCCATACAAACACAAAGAGAAAAACAAAATGGAAGAACAAGTCAACGTAAGGCATCTTAATGCTCAGCTGTCAATAAGATTTAGATAAGCATAAAATGTTCAAATCTTTTAAGTAACTCTTGACTACAATTAGTTGAGTATATAAATACATAAACCTAAATGTGTATATTCATGATTTATCAAAACACATTAATGTACCTACTAAATATATCAAGACGTAAAATTTAAATGCCAGCCAAAAAAGCTTTTATACTTCTCCTCTTTCATTACAATCTCACTTTTCTTATAAAGGCCATGATATCACCTGTGGCTATAATGTAGTATTTTTGATCATGTATAAACTTTATATTAGAGAACTAATACACAGAAGTATTTGTTTGTTTTAAATGTACAATTCACCTACACTTTTGTTTTTAGCATTAGCTTGTACAATTTTTAAATATATTTATTGGTATACATATTTATTCACCAATGTTGTTATTAATACACTTTTAGATGTTTTTGCCTGTTGTGGTACTATTCTGAACATGGGCATAAATAACATTGAACATGTTCTTGGTCATGCATGTATGCTTGCATTTCTCTTTAATATCAAAATAGGATAAGAATTGATGGTACCTAGGGTCTTGGTTTATGCAACTTTGGTAGACATTGTCAAAGAAAACTCTCAACGTTAATTGTTCGCAAAAAGATGCCTAAACAATCTTTAAATTATCCTCTTTTTTAAATCATAGTTTTTCTTTATCAAATATTATTGTCTTATAAATCAAAAACTCATTCATTTTTATCTTCACAATTTCTAGCATGTGTAAGGAGACTGAGTGAGAGGTAGGGTATTCTACATAAATAATTTCATGGGAGAGTTAGTCATTTAGAAATTAGTCACTTAAGACTTTAGCATATGTTATTTTAAACCACACACCCATTATATGCTTAATAAATATTTGTGTAATAAAATATATTGAACAAGTTACATAATAACACAGGCCCTCAACTTTATGATTGCATAAAGAGAACTAATAATAACTACTTGAGAAAGTTATGGTAAGGATTAAAGGTAATCTGTATAAAATTCCTGAAGTACTGCATGTATTGAGTTACTAGAATTTTAATAAATATTGATTTAAACTCACTGGCAATTATATTTTTCTGTCTCATGTAAATAATCCATTTAGCTAAACAGAAATGCAAGATAGAATAGCTTATTCAATTTCCTAAGGCTAGATATTCTGAAAAAGACAATGTAAGGCAGATATTTGCATTGAATTGTAGCAAATGTAGTGTCTGTGTGTATGCATATGTGTGTGTGTGTCTATATATAGTTAAAATTGTGCCATTTACAGAATTCTGTAATTTACAAAATATTTACATAATCTGATGACTGCCTCAGTGCTCTGAGTTAATTTTACCATCTAGTATTTATTCTTAAAAATCAATGGGAATTTTTGTAGATAAAATCTTATCAGTCCAAAGTAGTCTTAATACTACTTAAAACAACAAAACCATCACCACCTCCCCCACACACATACCACACTTTTAAAAATGTACATACATTTTATTATAAATTATTTTAAAATATGTGCTTAACAATATTAAAATGTGAACAGAAAAAAATGTTTTTTCAAAAATTAATTTTCTATGAAGATATACAACACATAAGATGTATTTTCAAAGTTAGAAAAAAGAAAGAAAAAATACCAAAAAATGCAAGAAATCAAGTCAACTTAAGCACCTTCTCAAAAAACAAAAAACCTAAACTCATTAGTAAAGAATAAATAGACTAACAAAGGCTTCACAGCAATCAAATTATTGAAAATAAAAAAATATGACATAGGAAAAAATAATCTAACACAATGCTAGCAAGCCTTTGAGAAAATATTACGTGAGTATTTTTTGTACAAATGTAAATTTAATGAAATTTTAATATAATCGGTTGAATGTATTAAAATTAAAATACTATAAGACATTTGTCCTAATTCTCAGAATATTTTCTAGATAGATAGATAGATAGGTAGGTAGATAGATTTACATACACATACATGTATTTGTATGTGTGTTAAATATAGATATATATGAGAAAGATTCTAAAAATTAAGAAATATTTATGTAAGTGTTATCTAAATAAGAACAAATAAGAAATAAAAGACCTTGCAAAATAAATGAAACATATGAAATAAATTCATTTTTCATACTATTAATGTTTCATATATAAATACACGATGTATCTGTACTCAATTACCTATTGTATTGATACTGAAAATCACCATTTTAATAAACCCAGATTCACAAATTATAGGCAAACTTAGCAAAAGAAAATGTTCCAAAAATAATTTACATGAATTAAATGAAATATTGCACAACAATTAAAAGTATTACACCAGTAGATTCCAAATCATTTACGTGAGGTATGGTTCAAATACAAAACATGATTCAGAGAATTGTACACAACGTATAATTTTTAAATCAAGCAACACATTTATGAATCATAATTGCATAATTTTTAGAAATGTGTATATATGTATACATGTGTTTGTTAATACACACGTAGACACAAAATATGAAAGTTGCACATCCAATTTAGCAGCATATGATACAGAAAGAAGCACAATCTGCTGCAACAGTGAAGACAGGACACAGGCAATCAACATAATAGCAATAAAGAAGAGATTGCGCTAAATCCAAAATTACATATCACATGATCACATTTGTACAATTGCTTACATATATATACATGAGTATGCATATCTATTCATAGCACCTTAGCAAAAAGTAGAAACACACCTACACCTATTAATTCATAGTGAAAAAAATAAATTAACACTAAATATGTATCATAGATTTTATTGATTTTTGTGTGTGTTTTTGTGTGTGTATATCTATGTGTGTGCATGTCTGTTGTGCATATCTATGTGTGTGCATGTCTGTATATATTTGCATGAGCAATAGCAAGAAGGGAGAACATTACTTTGTGAGCTTTTGGACCAGGAAGATAAATATGGAATATGAATAGTCCCTTATGCTTCATACCTTATTATATTATATGTATATATATATATTATATATGCATGCTTTAGATTTAAAAAATGAGTAAGAGAATTAAATGCTGCAATCATCCATCAATTGAACAAATGACAATAAAATGTAACAGAAAAATTATATTTTGAAGACTATGCTGTTAGTATGTGATGTTTATTTATTTTTTGTACTTTTCAAAGTATATGTTTCAGAGTGTTTTGGATATTCTTTTTTATATTCTGTTTTCATATGTCTCCACTAGTAGAAAACCATTTAGGAAACCCGGAAAGAAAAGTAGCTAAACTAACAAACGATGTAAAAACTGGATTCAGTAAATACAAAAATTGCATGAGAGGATAATTTTAATCATTTCATCATTATTTCCTTTCAAAAACATTTGTCTTTTATGTGAAGATCAAGATTGTAAGAACATAAGCCATCATCATATAACTATATTGTAAAAAATTATTATATGACAAATGAAGTTATTTTATTTATTTATTTATTTATTTTTCTGACGAAGTTTCGCTCTTGTTGCCCAGGCTGGAGTCCAATAGCGCGATATCGGCTCACTGCAACCTCTGCCTTCCGGGTTCAAGCTATTCTTGCCTTAGACTGCCGAATAGCTGGGATTACAAGCACTCATGACCACGACCAGCTAATTTTTGTATTTTCAGTAGAGATGGGGTTTTGCCATGTTGACCAGGCTGATCTCCAACTCCTGACCTCAGGTGATCTGCCCTCCTCGGCCTCCCAAAGTACTGGGATTACAGGTGTCAGCCACCGTTCCCAGCCCAAGTGAATTTATTTTATATGTTTTAAATGATTTTGCGAGGTTCTTTATTTCCTGCTTGTTCTTATTTAGATAAAAACTGCACAAAGAATTTACTTATTTCTGGTATTACATGTTTACTAAATCAAGGAAAGAAGACTGCACTCTACTTTTCTGTTGATATCTACCTACATAAAGGTAGTTTGAAACATCTATAGAAACTCTGAAAGGAATTACTACTGACAACACATTCTTAAATGACAAAATGTCAGCAACTGTCCTAACTTTATTGCTGTATTTTGCGTATATAAACATAATTTTATTATGTGAGTAAGCAATTTAAAAATCCTTTAGGGTTCTATTATTAACTTCTCAGAATTAACTTCAAAACGCAGGAAAAAAAAGGAACAACACAGATTACTTTTTGGTCAGCACAATGTCTCTAAACATATAATTCAATCAGCTAAAATGGCTATCAAAAGCCATGGGTGTCAATCATGGATGTGTGCTCCATAAGTGAGTGGAAAGAACACAGAAATATGCTTCCCAAGGTTGGAGGAAACATTTTGAAGTAGAAATCCAAGTTCTTTTTTTCCACAATAAAAACGATACATTTAAAAAACCCTCAGATTATATGTAAATTGTAATTGATCATAATGGCACCAGAAGAACAAACTTCAAAGGGACCGATTAATATAAAGGAATATAAGACAAAGAATCTGAGTAGAAATTTCTCCTCGGAAGAGACAGAAATAATCAACAATTATATGAAAAAATGCTCAACATTTTTCCTAATCACCAGAGAAGTGCAAATTAAAAGGTACTTTATACCTATGAGTGAGAATGGCCATTATCAAAAAGGCCAATGTGAGAATATTTGATAAAAGAATGGAATAATGTCTTCTGCAATAACTTGGATGGAGCTGGGGGCCACATTTGTAAGTGAAGTAAACTCAAGAGTGGAAAATCATATATTCTCTTGTAAGTAGGAGCTAAGCTACAGAAACGAAAAGACAGTGTGATATAATGAACTTCGGAGATTCAAAAGGAGAAGGATGAGAGATAAGTGAGTGTTAAAAAACTAAATGTTGGGTTCAATGTACGCTACTTGGGTGAAAGCTGCACTGAAACCTCTTAACCCTATTCAATTCATTCAAGTGACCCCAAACCACTTGTAGCCCAAAAGCTATGAACAGTATATATATTTGTCAACAGTTTTTTCTTCTTTTGTGATCTTATATAAGGCAAAAAAAAACCTTATTATTATATCAATATATAAATTATATATTATCTAAATATAATGCATACAAAATAATATATCATTATTTGTATAATAAAAAAATTGCCTTGACAAAGGTCACAAAAAAGAAAACACCTTTGACAAACTGAAGATAGTTTCAGTAATACGTATTTGAGTCAATTACACACACACATAAGTATAGGATATCATATAAAAAGATAGTTGTATAGATTAATACTTTTTCAGTGATAACATATTTTAAAACAAACTGATATTCACCAAAAAATACTGGCAAAACTTAGTATTATTATTTGAGTAATAAACAGCCTTATAGAGTTGTTATGAAGTAATAAAATATATGTAACACAATATAAGGTGTTGCTCCTATAAATCATAGCTCTATTTTATGTTATTGTTTAATAGATATTTATTTTATTCACCTCTTAACGTACTGAAAATGGAATTTGATACTAAAGATTTGTTTTCTAAAACAATGCTTTTAAATTTCCCCGGTCTCCCTCTTAATCTGTAACATTTTATCTTTCTTACCTACCTACTTTTTCCCTTTTTTTGCTGATCAAGTCCACCCTTACGGAGTTTTCCAGACTTCTGTAGGAATTCATTAGGGCCCACGATAGTTACCACTTTCTGTCAACTATGAAATGATAACAATATATTTATGTTTTAGACTCTCAACTCCTAC
This sequence comes from Colobus angolensis palliatus, assembly GCF_000951035.1. Taxonomy (NCBI): domain Eukaryota; kingdom Metazoa; phylum Chordata; class Mammalia; order Primates; family Cercopithecidae; genus Colobus; species Colobus angolensis. Next base: position 2,282,864 of record NW_012115055.1, on the reverse strand, counting down.
CTCTATATTAATTCTCTAGTATTTGCTTCCAATTTGTTGAATTTGTCCTCAACTGCTTATGTAAGAGCTTCACATAGATATATCATCATTAATTTAGGCTCATCCTGCCTAAATGTAAGTGATGTCTTAATTCTGATCCTATTTTTATTAGGATTCTGACCCTTATTCATGCTGTAGAGTAATATCAAGATTACTTAGAAGGCTTGCAGAGGCAAATATTTGTAAGGGATGACAATGTCTGTATAATGTTAGAAGAAGTTTATTACTTTATTGTGCAGATTTAATGTTATGAGGCTTGTAACAACAGAATGCATTTGCTTTATTTTCAATAATATATTCTAACAGTCAGTAGAATTGGTAGTGAACAATTTATGGTTAGTATTTCTGATATGAAACTAACAGTTATTAACTATCTTGACTGTAGCACTTTAGGATTAGATGGCTCTGAAATAATCATACCTGCCATATATGATTTGCCTCATAAGAAACAGTCACTAAGATTTTAAGAGGAACATGTTATAATTTTATAATTGATTATAGGGTATGCCAATATCATGGTACAAAGAGAAAATGATTAAAATATTCAAATGTGTTTAGCTGTAACTCTGAAAAATCAATATATAAAAAAATGCACATGTGTTCTTAAAGTTTTTTACAGTCACAAGGATAAAATATTTTATTGTAATTATAAAAAAAGCTGTTAACTGAAGATTTATAGGACTAACACATGGCACGACTCTCTAGAGAAAATTATTCTTATCGTCTTCTTTCTTTCTTTCTTTTTTCTATTTACCATGAACAAGACTTTCTCTGAGAAATCTGTACTTTCTTTGCCACAGTTTCTGTACACTTCTTCTTATCCTGTAAAATATACACTTATAGTTAGGGTGGTGGGGAATGCCACAGATGGTCAGGATGGTTCCTTGCAATTTTGTTTCCAGACATTATCTTTTCCTCTTAACTATACCCCTTGTATTATTCTCATTTGCGCTAATTATTTTGTATTATGACAATCCCATGTTGACCTTCTATGAATGCAAGTTTCTCCTCAAATAATACTTATGCAACTCTTATTGAGTATTTTAATAATATAAAGAACACAGAATTATGTTATTTTGATGTGTATGGGATTATTTTACTCTGTTTTAGAATCAGAAAAAAAATGTTAGGAGGAAATGTCTGAGCCAAAAAATTAGATGGCATATTAGGAAAAGCATTTATTCTCATCCTCAAGGCCTTTGCAGTCATCTTTTATTTTCTGCTACCTTCTTAAAAGTATGGTTTTTCTGTCCCATTTTTTCTCCCTTCGTTAGCTATTATTTTCTCTCACTGTGAACTGTAGGTTGTTTGCCCGAGTTCAGTAAATCACATACTAAACTCTTCCAAGTAATTGACATTTTGGTAAATTTTCTTTTTTCCTTTATAAAAATTCTTCTTATTGCATAGAAACCTAGTTGATACAAGGTCCTAATTCATTTCTATAGTATCAGAATTTTAATTTGGAACCAGAGTTGTAGATGTATTGTCATCCCAAATTTAACAGTGAACATATAATTGAATCCAAAAAGTTTAGGTGACGTGGTGATATCTCTGAAGATGGAGGAAACTTTTAATATGAATGAGAAAGCACAAAAGACTGGAATTTGAGTTATAGCCAGTTGTAGACTTTTAAACTGTTTTATGCCTTGGAGACCTAATAAAGTAGGTCGAATTGCTTTGTTGGTATTCATGGTTTTTAGTCCATGAGCACTGAAAGTAACAAAGTATAAAAAAAAAAAAATCACTGTCCTAAGATATGTCTTTATGATGCTGGAAGCACTAATTCTTTCTGTTACTTAAAAACTAACTACTTTAGCAGACTATCAGTGGCAATAGTTAAAAACTTGAAATGTCACTGACTGCTCCTACACCAGAAACTGTTTAAGACTTACACTGATTCAAAGGTTAAGGTGTCTAATATTTTTGTTAATGACAAAAAATTACATAACACATTATAGTTTACCATAGTTTCAAATATTTTACAATAAAATGGATATCACCTTAAGATTCAAGATTCAAATTAAGAGATGTGTAAAGTTCTAATGTGAGGATTATAAAGTTTAAGCATATTATTTGGTGTGAAATATAAACAGTATTTTTAAATGGTGTATTTTAGCCCAGTATATTACTAAAAAAATTTCAAAAATATGACAGCAAACTTGTAAAAATTTATTTTATATATTTTTATGTCTAATAATACTATTCATATTTTACACTATGTTCATAGATTATATTTCTAGAAACATAAAAGTAGATATTTAAACTTTAAATTAATGTATTTGAAAAGTGATTATGGCCTAAAAGAGACGTAATTACTTTTATGTATATATAAGCATAGATAAAATTTATAGTATTTTCTGTTATCTTCTTAAGTCTGAACTGATATAAACGTAAGGCTTAAAGTCCTCAAATAGAGACAACAGTACTGTATTACATTATTAATATGTGGCTTACATGTGAATGCAACTGGGGTGCCAAGACCTAAATATCTACCCCTGGTAGACAAATTCTCCCAAATACAGCCAGTGTATTTTTTGTACAATTGCAAACCCATGTACCTCATGGTGATCTGCTCTTTATGAAAAATATGTAAGACAAACTGAAAATGTGCTTGCTCTTAACAGCCTGTAGCAAAGAAAAGAGAGAGGAAGAATCAGACTTACATAGTTCATCTTTCCCAAATTTATCAATAAATAAAGCCACTATTTTATAGCAAGGGAAATTTGAGGAAACAGATACAGAAACTAGGAGTAGGAGTATACATCCCAGAAGATAAAATGTGCAGTTTTATAGTTCTCCATCCCCCATTAACTCTTATTGTTCTTTTATGTGTCCTCTTGGGATCCCTGATTTGCAGTGCAGAATTTTACATAAGAGACAAACCAAACATGGTCATGAGTTAATTTAAAAACTTTACCCTGAGGCTATTTGGTTGCCAAGGCTGGTATTTCACTCACTATTCAATTGTCCAACCTGAAACACATTCGACTGTAATAGTCCACTATAAATCAGAGGTTCTATGATGACATCGAATGTATAAAGTTATGTAAAAAATCACAAACACAAAGATGGCCCTTATTTTAGCGTAAATCTTTTGTAACTATCAAAAGATTTGCGTGTGTGTTTATTCAGGGAGAAATTACATCTTAATTTCAAATCCACTTAAAGATTCAAATCCAAAGAGTCAATTTCTCCAGTCAAATTCTCTTTTTTTAGTGAGTAAAAAGTGCTATTAATTTAGACTTATCCTCATATTATTTTATTCTGCTCAATCTCAGTCTATGAAGGCTTAGATAAAGAATTCCTGCAGTAAATTGTGCTCTTACATTCTTTTTACCAGAAATGAGATTGGTTTCTTCACAAGTTTACATGATGCTTTAGTCTCTCCCATGCTCAATTTTCTTTTAAGAAAATTTTGTAAAATGTGTTTATTTTTCAAATTGACAAATTGAAATTGTATATATTGATATTGTACAACATGATGTTTTGAAACGTGTATTCTTAGTGGACTGGCTGAATTGAGCTAATTAACATAAGCGTTATCACACTCATCTTTTTTTGTGATGAGAACACTTAAAGTCTACTGTCTTATTTACTTGCAAGAATACATTGTTACTAACTATAGCCATCACTTCACACAATAGGTCTCTTGTACTTATGTTTCCTATTTAACAAAAATTTTGTGTCTTTTGACAAACATCTCCCAGTCTCAGATTCACCTCCACTCCCATGCCTTGGTAGCCACGATTCCACTCTCTACTTCTATGAGTTCAAATTTGATTCCATATATAAGTCTCACATGCCCAATTTTGGAGAACAAAGAATTTAGAGGACATAAAAGATGACCCTAATATTGGGCCCATGCTCAAAATGTTTAGGAGTCAACCCAATCCTGAGCGCCTTGAACAATTATTCCAATTAATATTTTGTCTGGAAAAAATACCAAATTTAGATTATTCTAGTAAAACTATTTGACATACAGCATGGTTACACTGGACAAAGAGATGCTCAGGACAGAATAGGATGACATGAGATTTCATCACATTATTTAGAATGACAAGCAATTTAAAACTCATAAATTGTTTATTTCCAGAGTTGTCCATTTAGTGTGTCAGAGAGCAGTTAACTGTCGGTAACTGAAATCTTGAAAAGTGATGTAGGGGACTACTGTATGTGGTCTCTATCACAACCATTCAGCACTACTGTTGTAACAAGAAAGTGTCCACAGAATATGTGCAAAATAATTACTATGTCTAAATTTGGCAAATAAATATGTTTTCTGACACTCTTCTAGGTGATATGTGCCCATTAGTTCAGAACGATCCTAAACGTTAAATAGGAAAAGGAGAAAGTCAGAAATCTCACAGGACTATTGGGCTACAAAATGAATCAGCCATGCTACAAGAGTAAATTTAATGGCATTATCTTCTCATTTAGCCTGTTGTTTCAGATAGTTTCATCACTGCCACTGTCAACTTAAGAGATTGAGGTACAGGATAATAATTAATGAATCAGATTAAGAATGGGTCGGAAACACTTGCTCAGGCCTGTAATTTCAACACTTTGGGAGGCCAAAACAGGTGGGCTGCTTGAGGCTAGGAGTTCAAGATCAGCTTAGGCAACATAAAAGGCCCTTCTCTACACTACAGAAAAGAGAAAACTAAAAATTACATCTAGTAGGGAACGTTGGTGGGTTGATAGCTACATGGAACTGATGAGAAATGCACAGATCACTAGATACCTGGTAATTTTTTACTAAATTTTTTTTTTTTTTTTTTGAGACGGAGTCTCACTCTGTCGCCCAGGCTGGAGTGCAGTGGCCAGATCTCAGCTCACTGCAAGCTCCGCCTCCCGGGTTTACGCCATTCTCCTGCCTCAGCCTCCCGAGTAGCTGGGACTACAGGTGCCTGCCACCTCGCCCGGCTAGTTTTTTGTATTTTTTAGTAGAGACGGGGTTTCACCAGGTTAGCCAGGATGGTCTTGATCTCCTGACTTTCTGATCCGCCCGTCTTGGCCTCCCAAAGTGCTGGGATTACAGGCTTGAGCCACCGCGCCTGGCCCTAAATTTTTTTAATAGAAACACCTAAGCAGCAAAATAAATGAAAACCAAACAAACAAATGCAAATCTCTTGGGGTTAAAACAACCTACAGATTTTCAAACCTGCACCAGCGACAGGTGGGAAGCTTCTGTAACACCGAACACAGATATAACCACAGAGATTAATAGACAAGAAGGAACTTTTTGAAGGGCAAAGCCAGGATATGAGAACAATAAGTGAAAGAACCCCTCCCAGGAAGCAAAATCAGGATCTAATCAAATAACTCCAATCTAGCACTCCAAGTTGTAATGGACCAGTAGCTTCTCAGTGTCTTTCATTCTATTTTTCCAGATGGGAGGGGCTTTTCTTGTTGTTGTTTGTTTGTTTGTGTGATTGATTTTTGGCCACTATTACTCTATTACACACGGCTATGCATCAAAGTGAGATTTACAATGGTCAGTTACAGGTTTGTTCAGATCACAGGTCACAAGACCAAAGAAAGTTATATCTGTGTAACATGGAAAAGTCTGCAAGTCACTCACTTTTCCTGGGCTTTGAGTTAGAGGCAGGAAATAGACAGGACTTTGAGTTGTCTTCTTTGGGGGTGTGGGGGGTATATGTATTTCATGGTTAAAAGGCGAATTAAAATCTTTGTGACCACGAGGAGACACCTGAAAAGACAAATCCAGACACTTTTACGGGCACATGAAAAATTTCATTTTCCCATGCACAGAGATTCTTAAACTTCCTTGTCACTAGATACGGTTATATGACTGAGTTCCAACCAATATAATGTAAGTAGAAACATTATGGTCACCCCTAAGACTATTCCCTGCAATAAAACCCTCCTACAAGTTTCTTCATACTCTCTCTCCCTGCCACAAAATGTAGAGTATCCTCCAGAGGACATTGAGACTCTTGGGGATGATGTACCATAGATGGAAGAAGCCTAGACCCTTGAATCTACATAGAAAAGAAGACCCAGCAAATACCATTATCAAATAGTTTAAAATGAGATAAAACAATTTTCTCTTCTGTTAAGTATTTGAGATATTCTGAGTCTTTTATTTTGACAATTTACCTATTCTAAATAATATGCTGCTCTTTCAGAGAGTAACATCTAAGGCACATTTTTCAAAGTTAAGAATACAGGCTAATTTGAGGTAGCTTTCTTGATTATGCAGCGATTTAATTTTCATGCCCCTATTTCCCAAGCTTAAATGTGGAACTGTTTGTGTGATCTGTCTTACGGCATAGTTCCTGAGTATCTTTGGGATAGACATTTTCAATCTTTTTTTTTTCATAACATTTGTTGCCAGTTTCTTTTCCGTAGAATTTTTTCTTTAGAAACTGTCTTCTTTCCTCTCTCATTTTTGACACATGTGGAGCACCGAGTGAGCATGAAAGATACTGATACCTTTCTCCAGATGCACATTTTAGGCTCCAGCAACTTCTAGACTGTGTGCATCTTTCAAAGGTCACAGTTCCACTAAAAAAGCACAAGGCCTATTTGCTCTCTAAGCATTGCTGACCTTCTTGCCAAGCTAGTATTCAAAGATAGGAAAAATTGCTCTCACTGTAAGCATAAAACATAAACTTTAAAAATCAAATGGCTGTCTTTGAATAAGTACAATCATGATTTTTGGTCACATTTTTATTTGGATAACAACTAATCAGGTTTTCCTGTAGGATTTGAATCACAATAATACTATATCCTGACTTTCCTTATCTTATATTTCTATGCCCATTTATTCAATGAAACACACTTTGAACTTTTTGCCATTCCTCAAATATGTTATGTCCTTCTATTGAAATTTATTTTTTTTCTAAATGAGGATGGTATTGTTAAGCTATCTGAGCAACATTATGCATTCTTGATATTGCAGTATTTACATTCATGAAGATCTAGTTCAAACTTCACCAATTTTTCATCTTTCTTAACTACAGTCCAAGAAATTCTTGTTTATAAATCTTTTACTATATTAATGTTATTGCTGTGAATTTGATTTGGATTCCTACAGTACTAGACAGTCTCTTAAACTGGCAAGTTTTAGAGTAGGAGTGAAAGCTCATTAAAAATCTTTACAGCAGAAATGAAAGGAAGTAAAGTATAATTGTAGGAAACTTGAGAGATCAAGTGCATTGTTTGACCTTGACTTAGGGTTTTATACCTTGGCATGCTTCCAAGGCCTTGCATCCCTCTTCCCCTGATTCTTCCATTGCAGTGGCCTGCCCCCATGTGCAGTGGCCTGCCAGCACTTGGGAAGGGCCACATGTGCAATGTGTTTACTGAACTTCTGCACATGCTCGCTTGAGGCACTTTTCCTTTATGTTCCTAGAGGAAGGTAATATACAAGTTCAACTCCACCATTCTTCCTCTTAGTGAGCATGCTGGCGCGCACTCGCCCAACTCCTAAGATCCTATCAGGAAGCTAATAAAGAGTTTTAGGTTTTTTCATCTATTGGGAGACTGCCTTTCTCTGGTGCCAGCTGCGAACAATTACTGTTTTAGAGAGGCAGCTTAAGAACTGCCTGACTATCACGTGGTGGTCATCTGACATTCCTGGTGGGGAGGACTCTCTCCTGTTCTGCTCATCTCTGACTAGCTACCTAATGTAACAAAATTAAAATACCTGGGAGAAGAGCAAAGGAATAGTCAGGGCCATAAAAAATTATATTACTGCCAGGTTGACATGTTTTCAATAGTCACATATTTGTAGTGTACGTGTGTGTGTGTGTGTGTGTGTGTGCGCGTACTCATGACATGGAGAAGGAACGGAATTGAATTTCACTAAGATTGAAGCATTTCTAAGGGAGTGGACAAAAAAGGAGAAAAAATATGTTATTGAATGATCAGATATTTTAGTATGAAAGTAAGAAGGAAAGTGAGAATATTGGATAAGGAATAGGGAACTAGTAAGTGATATAACATAATTGCAGGAGAAGTAGCTAGCAATCCCCAGTGAAGTCAGAACAATGATGAGACTCAGAGTAATAGGATGTGTTTAGAGAATGAAGTTCAAAGAATATGATCCTTGAAACTGGGATGATATATGTGTTAAACTTGAAATTATTGGTAATGGCAAGATGATGATATAGAAATTGAGTTGCTGAGGAAGGGAGAAAAATAAGCATTTTGGAAAAGCAAATGGCAATCTATTGAGAGTATACGGTATTAAGAGAAGTAGCATAATATTGGAATCCCCACGAATTCTGACAGAAGCACAATTTAATATAGTCACAGTGAACCACTGTTTTACAGAGTAAAACCCAGTGGATCAGAACTATTGCATATTACTGTGAAAAGGAGAAGTTTTAGTTAAATTTTATGTCACTTGGATGGCATAAAATTTAAAAATTTATGTTTTTAGAGACAGGGAAAAGAGACAAATGTAGAAATGGCAGAGAGAAATTATGGAAAAATCTAAACTGCTTGCAGACTTAGTATGAGGTTGGTACAAAGAAGACAGTATCCTTTGAGAAGGACCTAGCTTCAGCTAGTTCAGGGCAAAGACATAAATTCTTACACAACAGGTTGAATACATAGGTTGCTTATATTCTGATAGAATGTGGGATTCAGAAAGCATAAGATAAGCATGCTAGGAGTTTGAGAGGTGTGGGAATTTAGATGAGAACAAATGATATACAGTGACATACAGAAATATATAGTGATTAATATGTAAGCATTGGGGGTTTACTTATATAGATTTCTGGTATATGATGGTGACTCTCATAAATGAGGTAAAAGTAAAATGTAAAATGTAATTATTCTTAAACCAGAATTTGGCAAGGCTTTGAACACTGCTGGATGTATTTAATGTGGTTTACTCTCTATAAGCTGACTGGGTTATGAACGTTCACTTCTCTGGTTTATGTTATTATAGAGACTAGGCATAGGACAGTTTTGCTTTGGACACATAGTTCTGATTTAATCACTACAATTAGTTTAAGGCAAATAAAAAACTTTACACAACAGGTTGGAGATATAGGAGGCCCTTTTCTGATGGAATGCATGCTGGTGGTGATGTATGTCTGTAACTTATCACTAAATTTCCATGTCACTGATAACTTTTAATTTGGTGTATTCATACCTTTCAGATGAAGAAATTCTTTTGGAAGCGTTTCTGCTTTTTAATGATGTTTTCAATGCTTAATATTTATCAATGCATGTGTATTCACACATGTATACAAGAGTTGAACAATTAAGTAAATAGATGGCAGATGGTGAGAGCCAGGTTTTTCACAGTTGGAGTGAGAAGTTACAGGTAAGCAAGAGGAGGAGGTTAGAATAAAACATATGGTCATAGAATTGAGTTGGAGCCATCATTATGAATTCATTTTCAGCTCAATATACACAGAAATATCTGTATCTAGAAATATGTATAATTATGTTTATGCAGAGGTTAGTATGCATGCATATAATTCCTTACACTCTCAGCAGAGAGCAACTAGAAGCAAGAAACCTAGTGCAATGAGCACACCTAGCACCCATATCTTGATTTCTAATGCCATTCTCCAGGAAAATAAGCCAATGTTCCCTGGAAAAATGTCTGATTCTAGAACTGGGATAAGGAATATCCATAATAAACCTGGACTGTCTTGTTACTCCAGGAAGTCAGATAGCTCTAAAACAAGCCCTGTGTTGATGGAAGCAGGTAAAATGATGCAGGAGTCAACTGAAAGGGCTTCCAATATTTAAAGCCAAAACAATTTTGATCTACAGAATAATAAATCAGCATTCAATCATAACCCACATATATATATATATATACACACACACACACACACACACACATATATATATATATACACACACACGTTTTTTCCCCAAGATTGTAGATCAGATATCTTTGGCATGCCTCACTCCCCTAAAAATGCAAAGATCCTGCATAAATACCAGCTCTGTGACCTTTAATTGGAGAAGGAAAATGGGTTTCACCAGAATTGTGAAGGATACCAGATACCCAGGAAGACAAACAGTCCTCATAATGGTGTCCAGCTGATAAAAGTGAGTTAAGCCCCAGTACAGTCCCTGAGAGAGGCAGAGAGCCTCCCTCTATGACTCTCATTTTCACTGGCCAACGGAGAGCATTTTGTTTCTCCCAAGCCCTGGAGCTAACTTGGGGAGAGACTTGAAGGTGCTGAGAGGGAAGGACACCAAGAAAAGCTGGGCTTATTTTCCCATACCTGGGACTAAGAGCAAGACGTTATTTTTAATCTGTGTACATACAAGTTCTGTCATTCTTTGGCAACCCAGCAGCATGGCTGTAAAGGCATTTGAGTCTCAGGCCAAATATTGGAGCACTTGCTTTGGAATGCAGTTGGTAATTCCACAGCAGAACTGTGGAAATCGCCGTAGCAGCAGGTACTGGAATTGTGCTCTCCCCAGTCACAGGCCTGAGAGCATCAGAGAGCCCTACAGTTGTGATTTCTCTTGGGTTGGGAGACTTACACCCAGGACCAGCTTGGTGATCTGGATGGAACTGGTCTCTGTGTGTCATTGCTGCGTGCCCCAGCACACTTCCTTGAGATTGCAATCCACTGAGGCCCACTCCACTCCACCTCAAGGCACATATCTAGGCATTCAGAGCACACACTTGTCTGGACCAGCAGTCTGAGCTGCCCCACCCTTCCTGGGCATAGATAGTGGTGCATAGGGATCCTCTCTGAGCCACACTCGGGCAGATCTCCAGTCATACAAAGCACTAGCTTGCCTAGATTGTCAGCCTGAGCCTTTCTACCCTTTCTGTGCAAAGATCTTGGTGCTGGGGACCGGGGGTGTCTCCACTTCATGCCCAGGCAGATCTTCAGGTATTTGTAGCACCTGCTTGCCTGGTTCAGTAGCCTGAGCCATGCCACTCTTCCTGGGCATAGATATTTTGGTGGGGCCTACTTCACTCTATGGCCAGGTAGATCTCCAGGCATTCAGAGCACCTAGTTACCTGTATCACCAGCCTGTGCCATGACAGCTTTCCTGTGCATAGGTCGTAGTGTAGCAGGACCCCCTCTGCTCTACACCCAGGCAACTCTCCAGACATTCAAAGCACCTGCTCACCCAGATTGCAACCTGAGCTCCCCTGACCTTTCTGTACAAAGATCCTGGTATAGGTGGTCAACGAAATAAGCAATGGAGAAAGGACTTCCTATTCAATAAAGAGTGCTGTGATAGTTGGCTAGCCATATGCAGAAGAATAAAACCAGTTCCTTACCTTTATCACACACACACACACACACACACACACACAACACATGGAGTCAGAATAAATAATATATAATTACAAAAAACTAGAGTAAATGGGGAATATTTTAATATTCAATAAGCAATAACAGTATGGATAGCCAACCAAAAATCCATATAAATTATACCTAATAGCCATGTCAATTCTAGCTAGATAAAAGTTTAATATAAAAGTAGTCACTAAACAATCACAACATTTATGAACATTGTTTAACTTTTTTACTTTCATATTTCTTTTTTTAACTTTTATTTTAGCTTCAGGGCTGTATGTGAAGGTTTGTTACACAGGCAAACCCATGTCACAGGGGTTTGTTGTACAGATTATTTCATCACCCAGGAATTAAGCTTAGTACCCAACAGTTATCTTTGCTGTGCCTCTCCGTCCTCCCACCCTCCACCTTCAAGTAGACCCCAACGTCTGTTGTTTCCTTCTTTGTTAAACTGTTAAAAGTGTAATGTTTTCATACTCTGGTGTGAAATAGATGCATACATATATGTGTATTTGCAGCAGTCTCCACTTATCCATGTTTTTGCCTTGCATGGTTTCAGTTACCCATGCTCAGCCATGGTCTTAAGATATTAAGATATTTTCTGAGAAAAAGAGTTAACAAGAGAGAAAGAAATCACATTAAAATGACTTTTATTACAGTATATTTTTATAATTTTTCTTTTATTATTAGTTTTTTAAAAATAATTTACTGTGCCTAATTTATAAATTTAATTTATCATAGGTATGTATATATAAGAAGAAATATAGAATGCATAGAGTTGATGCTCTCTGTGGTTTTAGGGATGCACTGGGTGTCTGGGAGATGGGTGACTATTGAGTTTACATACATACATAACAGTTATATTTATGTATATACACACATAAATAAACATAAATATATATAAGATATCCACCTATTTAAATGCATATATGTTTATAAATATGTAACTGTTTTTCAATACTTCAAACATGTTTCTACTTTGAGTCACTTTTTGGCTAGGTTTGTTGAGTCAAATTTAATTAAGTCATTCTTTTTTTTTTTTTTTCCTACTTAATTCATGGAAAACCTAATCAAATTAGTGCTCTCACTCTCCCCATTTCTCATTTGGTGAATAGTGAGTTCCAGTAGTCTATATTTATTACAGAATTGGAAAAAAAAAATCTAAGTCTTGTGAGTCATCTAAATAATTGATTTTCTAAGGGATGTATATTGTTTCATTCTACTTTTGTCTACTTCTCCACTAAACTTATCCCTTCTATTCCGGCATATCTGGAAACATCTTATTCTATTTTTATCCAATTATCTACTAAACTGATCTCATCTCTTCTATTCTGGCCTATCTGGAAACATCTCCATTTTTATCTGATCTCTGATAGTTTAGTCTGTGATAATAATCCAATTATTATTAAGAATCCAGTTGACATGATCAAAAGACAACCTCAGGTCACACACCTATTAATCAAGACTGCTTTACTTTCAACTGCACAGAAAAAGTATATACGACTGCTTTGCACGTCCAGTCAGATATGAAGGCACACTGTCAGACTGTCTCAGCATGTATATCCAAGGCACTCAATACTTCTATTTATGCTCTACTGTATTATTCCATCACATTGTGGAACATTCTGCTTGGATATTTTCTCATTCAAAACTTAGATAACAATGTGGACACAGTTTTCCACTACTTTTGTTCCCCGAGTAGTTAAGAATTTCTTGGAACCTGAGGCCAGGAGTTCGAGACCAGTCTGGCCAATATGATGAAACCCCTTCTCTACCAAACATACAAAAATTAGCTAGGCATGGTGGTACATGCCTATAATCCCAGCTTCTTGGGAGGCTGAGGCACAATAATTAGATAAACCTGGGAAGCAGAGGTTGCAGTGAGCTAAGATCATGCCACTGCACTCCAGCCTGGGTGACATGGTGAGACTCTGTTTAAAAAAACAAATTTGCAGGCACAATATAAAAAAGATAACCAGTGTACGGTTTAGTGGCATATTCACCCTCATTCATGTTGGAAATGTATAAGTAAACAGCTTAAAATATTTATATCATTAATTTAATCTTAGACTACAAGGAAATAACAATAAATTGTGGTAAATTCACATAAAATTTTGCTAGAATGTAAATAACATCAATTTTGATAATTAAATATTTTCTATTTAAAGTAAGGTTAACCCAACTAACATATTTTCATATAGAAAGATATTGCAAGCTAAAGAATACTTTTGAACATTTTAGATGACATGGGCCAGGTATGGTGCCTCATGCCTGTAATCCCAGTACTTTGAGAGGCCAAAAGGAGAGGATAGATTGAGCCCAGGAGTTCAAAATCAGTCTGGGCAACACTGTGAGATCATGTTTCTACAGAAAATAAAATAATTAGTTGGGCATGATGGCAGTGCCTGTAGTCCCAGCTGCTCAGAAGGCTGAAATGAGAGGATGGCTCAAGTCCAGGAGTTCGAGGCTGCAGACAGTTATGATTGTGTCACTGCACTCTAACCTGGGTGACAGAATGAAACCTTGTCTCAGAAAATAAAATATGAAGTAGTACATGCTTACTGCAGATGCAGATATAGCCATTTGAATATAAATGTGAACATAGACGTAGATGAAATATCGAAATAATGTGTGCAATACAATCAAATGTTCACAGTTATAGTGTCTTCATGAGAATATTGCCAGCATTCCATTTTTCATTCTGATAAAGTGATAACTTTTACATATTCATATAATAAAGAATATCTCTTTCATTTATTCCTTCTCTCCTCCATACATCTAAGTATAAATGAGTTAGATATTTATTTTTGATTTTTTCTCTCTTTGCTTAGGTTTTTAAACTCTTGTCCATAAATGACACCATCATTTTCATTCTTCAAATTATGTTTTTCTACATATAAAATGTAAGCCTAAGTTCAGGAAAAAAATGTCTGTGTGGAAATATACATTTGAAAGTCATTGGCATCCATGACTTTTTTTTGTCTTCTAAAACCTATATAATCTGTCAGAAAATCATGCTGCATCAATTTCCAAAATATACTCAGAACCATCTGATCACATGCATTTCTGTGTTCCTGGTTCAATTCAGAAGCAGCTTATCACGCATTTACTGTTCTTGCTCCTATGAAAGTAATCTCAACACAACAGACAGAGTTCATCAAATAGATAGGTAGATAGATGATAGATATAGATAGATAGATAGATACATACATCCATACATACATACACACACATATGTACATATATAGGCAAAGGTCTCTATATTTTCATTCAAAACTCTAATCCCTTACATTTCCCTAACTCACACAGTATGAAAGCTAGAGGTCCTCATTAAAATACTGATAACATTGGGCAAAGTCACTCTGTTATGTAGCCAACAGGTATTACACCTTGATTCTTGGATAGTGTCTGTAGCTTCTATTTTTCCTCTCCAAACCTAGGACAGAAGAGCTCTTTTTTTGTGTTTCTTTAAAACATATCATTCTTAATCTTTAACAACTTTTCAAAGTACATGAATAATGCAAAGAAATTGCATTTGAAAGTTTAACTTAAAAATTTCAATATATTTTGCAAATTTTAATATCCACAATCAATCAATCGAATTTGGTTTTTTACATGCCCTGTGTCCTTCAAAATGGGGATAAACCTAAGTGTTATAGGTTCTGTTCTTTGTGTATTCCCTCTGCATTTTTCTTCTGAATGTCTTTCAACTCACTTCCCATTTGCCTCTTTGCCTTACTCAATATATGTGTCTACTCCATTAAGCCCTATCAATATAGAAATCAGTATCTCCTCTCCAAGTCCTCCACAAAGACTCACACATTTACCAACACAAGCTCTCTGAGCACCCTTTTGTATGTTCCTCATATAAACTTTGATTCTGCCACACCAAATCAAAATTTGTAAATCCTCAGGCCTGGTCACATTTGTTTACTGGAAACTATGAAACAGAGAAACATGAGGCATGTGACATGTTTAACTGTATGGCAAATATCAAATGCCATTAATTGGTGAGATAAGAGAGAGTGGGACATCTACGATTACTGCTGCTTTTGGTGTTGCTCAATTTGGGGGCAACACTTTATTGGGCAACATTCTTTTATATGTTGCCCATGTTCTGTCAGGTCATCTTACAAAATTAAGAGGACTTTAAACTTTCAGCAAAGATGTACTATAGGAAGCTTCATTTACCATTATTCAGTTCTAAAATAAAGTGGACAAAGCAGGCTTGTGTGTAACAAAGTCAACATTGGCTTTAGATGCAAATGGAACCCAAAGTGCTATTTCTTTAGAAACTACAAAATTAAGGTAAATGTGGAACTCCATGTCCAGAAATCGTTTATCCAAATCTCTTCACCAGGGCTTTACATTGAAGTGTCTCTCTTTGTCAAACTGACTTAGAGCCTGCAGGTAATAATGATATATATTTTACCAATACAATATCAAATAACAAAGTTTGTAATAATCTATGAGTTTAGAAAACAAATATTTTCAGTGAGAAATAAAACAGCAGTCTCCCTCAAAAAAAAAACAGGATTTTTTATGGTACTTCACAACTGCAGCACTTCCCATGGAAAAATATAATTTTCTGTTAGCCTTTCAGGTGGCTTTATCCATTTCAACTATTGGTGGTTTGTTGAATCACTGGACATGTTTTTATTTCTACATTGGGGTTAATCTTTACTTCCTTACTTCTACATGACTAAATTTCAACTGTTTAGTCATTATGCTTACTAACACATTTTTGTTCTTAAAATCACTTTTCTTAAGATTAAGCAATGTACATCATCAAAACTTTTTGAATTTTTATCAAACCAATACAACACAGAAAAAAATCTGTATTCAGTTAAGTCTTCAATAGGTGAAAATAAATATTTTAGAAAATAGATCAGGAATAAAATTGGTTTGTAAATTATTTAATCATAGTATCATCTGAAATAAATAAAATAGAACTTACTGAAATGACTACATTTAACATTTAAAATTACTTGTTTCTTTTTGTTGCTATTGTTTTTAATTTAAACCTTTTTCAGTTGATGCTCTGAACCTCTTAATGACAAAGGATACACCAGATACATAAATAATTCTATACAAATCTTAACCCAGTATACTTAAAAAAAAAAGTTAGAAACATTAAAATATCCAGGCCATCTGCCAGGAATAATAAAAGTAAAAGAGTCATTCTATTTTCAAGTTTATATTACCACTTAATTTTTTTCCATGTAATAATACAAACAGAATGAAATACAATAATGGGAAATACAGGTTGAGTATCTCTAATCTGAAATCTGAAATCCAAAAAGCTACAAAATCTGAAACTTTTTGAGTTCTGATATGATGCTCAAAGGAAATGCTCATTGGAACATTTGGGATTTCAGATGTTTGGATTAAGGATGTTCAATTGTTAAATATAATGCTAATATTAAGAAATCCAAAAATATTCAAAATTGTAAACACTTTTGGTCCCAAACATTTTGGATAAGGAAAAATTACGAGAAAAGGTGAAAATGAATAGAGTAGCCCTCTTACCCAAGGTTTCATTTTCCATAATTTCAGTTACCCAAGGTCAAACGTGGTCCGACAATATTAAATACAAAATTCCAGAAATAAAATATTCAGAAGTTTCAAATTGCAGACCATTCTGAATAGTGTGACGAAATCTTGTACCTTCCTATTCTATCGTATCTGGGATGTGAATCATCCCTTTGTCTAAGGGATCCACACTTTATCCACTCCTCACTTGTTAGTCACTTAGCAGCCGTCTCTGTGTGATCAGGTTACCTGTCACGTTTTCTTAGTGTTTGTGTTCAAGTATGCCTTATTTTACTTAATAGTGGTCCTGGAGTGCAAGGGTAGTGATGTGGGCAGTTTGGATGTGCCAAATAGAAGCCATGAAGTGCTTTATTTAAGTGGAAAGATAAAGGTTTTTGACTTCATAAGGAATGAAAATAACTGTATGATAAGGTTGCTAAAATCTACATTAAGAACAAATATTCTATTTTTTAAATTGTGAAGAAGGAAAAATACATCTGTGCATAGTGTATATAGGATCCGATACTATATGCAATTTTATATAGTACTGAAGGCTATTATATAAGGATGAACTGCTGTATGTAAAACCCTGAATATATGTACAACAGGTACTATGACAATTTTAATTATGCATTAATATTCTTAATCCTATTTGTTTGAGGAGAAAATTAGAGATTTAAAGTAATTAGTTCAAGTCCTCAAAAGAGAAATATTTAATTATATGTCTATTAAGGAAAAACCTCATAGGTTACTTACATTAGTAACGCAGTCTACTGATACTCATATAAATAATATATTTGTGAATTTCTGTAGTTAGGAACTTGACTTTACAAAGCCAATTTCTTTTCCAACATTTCATTAGGAAATAAAATTTTGTCAACTAAGTAATTATTTTATACAGTTAGAGGATTAACATAGGTTTAACTTTTTGAGATTAGGCCAATATCCCTGCTGTTTTTCCTGGGGAGGCTGTTTTCTGGGATCTAATAGCACCCAAAGTAATAGCTATACTTCAGTGTTTATTATTACTGCAAGTTCATAATTATGTATTGTTTTCATTATTGATGAATTTTTACTTTTCTCTTTTCCTCTTAAGAGTACTATATTAATATCTTAAAATACAATTTTCAGTATATATTTAATTTAATCATGAAGTGCTTGAGGCATTTCTGAAAACTTTCTGAACATAGTGCAAAGTGATACTTAATTGTATCAGGGAAAATTATGTTGCAACAAACCATTAGTTTTGAGTCAGGAGTCATTATATATGCTATTCGGTGAAACCATCGTCTTTCATTCCTTTTATAACCTCAATATGTTGTGTCTTCATTTTAAAATTATGTATAACTTGGTTGTGTCATACCTTTTTGAATCCTAAATTTCTTCTACAGCACTGTCCTACTTCTTTCAGTTGATACAACCAAATTCTAAAGAAATAAAACTCGTAGCCCTGTGAATGGTATTTCCTAGGTTATCTTCCAGGGTTTTTAAAATTTTCGGCTTTACATTTATGCATTTAATCCATTTTGAGTGAATTTTTGTATATGGTGTAAGAAAGGGGTATAGTTTCAATCTTCTGCATATGGCTCACCAGTTATCCCAGCAAAATTTATTGAAAAGGGATTCCTTTTCCCATTGCTTGTTTTTGTTGATTTTATAAAAGATAACCTAGGAAACACCATTCCGGACACAGGAAAGACTTTGTAACAAAGATGCCAAAAGCAATTGCAACAAAGATGAAAAAGAGCAAATGGGACCTAATAACTAAAGAGCTTCTGCACAGCAAAAGCAAAAGAAACTGGCCGGGCGCGGTGGCTCAAGTCTATAATCCCAGCACTTTGGCAGGCCGAGATGGGCAGATCACGAGGTCAGGAGATCGAGACCATCCTGGCTAACACGGTGAAACCCTGTCTCTACTAACAATACAAAAAACTAGCCGGGCGAGGTGGCGGGCGCCTGTAGTCCCAGCTACTCGGGAGGCTGAGGCAGGAGAATGGCGGGCACCCGGGAGGTGGAGCTTGCAGTGAGCTGAGATCCGGCCATTGCACTCCAGCCTGGAGCCTGGGCCACAGAGCGAGACTCCGTCTCAAAAAAAAAAAAAAAGAAAAAAAAAGAAAAAAAAGAAACCAACAGCAGAGCAAACAGACAACCTACAAAAATGTAAGATAATATTTCCAAACTATGCATCTGACAAGTGTCTAATATTCAGAATCCATAAGAAATTTAAACAGATTTACAAAGAAACAACCCCATAAAAAAGCAGGCGAAGAACATGAACAGACATTTCTCAAACGAAGACATACATGACACAAACAGGCATATGAAAAAACGTTCAACATCAGTAATCATTAGAGAAATGCAAATCAAAACCACAATGAAATATCATCTCATACCACTCAGAATGACTGTTATTAAAAAGTCAAAAACTAACAGATGCTGGCAAGGTTGTAGAGAAAAAGCAACACTTATGCACTGTTGGTGGGAATGCAAATTAATTCAGCCGCTGTGGAAAGCAGCTTGGTGACTTCGCAAAGAACTTAAGCCGGAATTACCATTTCACCCAGCAATGCCGTTATTGGCTATATACTCAAAGGAATATAAATTATTTTACCATAAAGACACATCCACACAAATGTTTGTTGGAGCGTTAGTCTCAACAGCAAAGACATGGAGTCAACCTAAATGCCCATTAACTGTAAACTGGATAAAGAAAATGTGGTACATATACACTATGGAATACTATGTAGCTATAAAAAAGAATGAGATCATGTCCTCGTAGCAACATAGATGAAGCTGGAAGCCACTCTCCTAAGCAAATTAACACAGGAACAGAAAACTAAATACTGCATGTTCTCATTTATAAGCGGGAGCTAAATATTGAATACATATGGACACAAAGAACAAACAACAGAGACCAGGCCCTACTTGAGGGTGGAGCATGAAAGGAGAAAGAAGATTGAAAAACTACCTGTTGAGTACTATACTTATTACCTGGATGATGAACTAATCTGTACACCAAACTCCCATAATACACAGTTTACCTATATAACAAACCTCCACTTGTACTGCTGAACCTAAAAGTTTTTTGAAAAAGAATACCATGTACCCAGTTAAAAAATAACAAAAATAGGTTTTCGGGAGCAAGATGGCCGAATAGGAACAGCTGCAGTCTCCAACTCCCAGCGCGAAGGACACAGAAGACCGGTGATTTCTGCATTTTGAACTGAGGT
>NW_012115055.1:2252422-2257266 GCF_000951035.1 Colobus angolensis palliatus | reverse complement strand
TGCACAAGTATACATATGTAACAAACCTGCACGTTATGCACATGTACCCTAGAACTTAAAGTATAATAAAAAAAAAAAAAACAAAAATAAATAAAGCACACAGTCATTAAGGAGAAACAAAAATAAATAAAATAATATCAAAATTATCAAGAATGGTCGAATAAATCCATGTTCAATTTGCAACAGTTGTTCCCAATCTTTTCATATACATTTTACCCAGAATTAGAAATTTTTGTTATTTTATTTCATTTTTTCAAAGTACATATCAAAAAAATAACAACAGAAGAAAACTACAGTAGAACCTAAGCCATAACATCTAGTATTGATACAGTACTGTTACCTTAATCAGAGTCCATATTCAAATTGCTCATTCTCTCAGTAATGCTCTTTAGTATCCCTTGCCTGGATCATAACCACACATTATAGCTAATTACTGTGACTCTTTATTTTTCTTTAATCTGAAACAATTTCTCAATCTTCTTTTTTTTTGTTTGTTTCTCAGCCCCTTGCATTTTTAAAGAGTTCAGAATATTTATTTTGCAGAGTTTCATATTTGGGCTAGTCCATATTTTCCTAGTGATGAAATTCAAGGTATTCACTTTCAGCAAAAGTACCACAAAAATGGTGTTGTGCCCTTCTATGTGCTTCATGTCAGGAGGCACGAGATGCCTGCCATTCCTGTTATTGGTATCTTTACTGTGGCCACTGGGTTAAGATAATGACTGTGAAGTTTTTTTCCCCCACTTTAATTTTATGATTATTTACTTTATAATTAAACAACATATTGAGGAGAAATACTTTAAAACAAATATTCTGTTTCTCATCAAACTTGCACTGGCTAGATTTAGCATACATTGCTGCTAAAATAATTATCATTATGGTTGACAAAGATTGTTTTACTAACACTATGATTTCTTCAACATTTATTATTACTGTCTCAATATTTTTTTTAAAAAAGCTTTTCCTTACCATTACTTCATTAGTTTATTCCTAAATGTGTTGATATCATGATGGACTCAGGGTTACTATTTTATTTAGTGGATTACATTCCACTATCATTATTTATTTTGAAGCTTTCATTATACCGTATTCAGTCAGTATGTGTACCTTCAGGCTGATCCTTGTGACCTTCAGTGTGCCCCCTCCATACTTAAAGAACTTTTTTATTCTCTAGTTTAATGAAATATTCCATGAGCATCCAAGAGTTTTCCTCTTCTAGTTCTAGAATTAGCCATTATTCCAAAAAGCCCTGGAGAAAAATATTCCTCAGACACTAATATATTTGTGCTAGGTGTGTTTACTGCCATTGGTTGTCATGTGTAAGCTCTAAAGATATTTACATATGCACATGTGCTATGCGTGATAGACGTATGTTTCCCTCTCTTCTCTATCCATCCACCCACTTACCTACATTTCTATCTACTATAAGTTCATATTGATACCTCTGCTTCCAGTTCAACATGATAGAAGATATTCTTTCTACCTTTCCATATTAGTAACTTTGTCCTCCAACTGTGACAAGCCTGGCACCCATTAACTTCAAAATGTCTACTTATTTGCTAAATCATAGAAAATCATACATTTACTTTGAAATGTCTGAAACATATCTTTGGGAGAAAAAACATATAATGAAATAGAATAGAGGGCAATATTATTAGTTTATAGTTGTCCTGTTTTTATTTTAAACCTTAGGGTATAAACTGTGTTTGAATTTATTTGGGTTGACATTTTCTCCGTTCAGTGTGACCATATTACAAACATGGAGTAGACATCAATTCAATTGTTTTGTTTGTAATTTGTTTTATTTTTCATTGTTGATTTTATTTTATATTTTATGTAAGACATAAACATGCTTACAAAAATTAAAACAAAACTAAACTCTATTCACCACCTCCCCAATCATTTCCCCCCATTGCCATCCACTCTGTGTAGGTTCTCATTCTCATAATATTTTGAATTGCTATTTTTGCATTTTTAATAAACATAATGAGATATATTTATATGTTCTTGTATTTTTTTTTACACAAACTGTAATCTACATATTTTTGAATTTACTACTTCCAATCAGCAGTGTATTCTGGATAAAACTTTACATGAGCTTATAGAGATTGTTGTCAATGATGATTTACAACTACAATGGACTTCATTGTCTTCAAGTAGCATGGTTTATTCAATCAGTTAAATATTAGTGGGAGGTAGGGTTTTTTCCCTAATACTATATAACTATAAACAATGCTCCAATGAATAACCACTGCATATAAGTTAATGTGGTATCAGACTTACATTTTCAGTCATTTCCTAGAAGTGGAATTATGGGATCAGAGGTAAAAATTTGTATTTCTGTTAGATCTTGTCAAGTTTCCCTCATTAAGTGTTGTAGTAAGTAACAATCATAAAAGTGTGAGAGTGCCTGTTTTTCCCATAGCTTCACCAAAATGGCCTTTATTTTTTCAGTGAAGCTTTTAATTGTTTAGTAGTATACTAAGGCAAAACAGTGTATCAGGGTTTTCATTTTTTAAATTTTGTGAATTGCCTCTTCATGTATTTGCTTATTTATATTTTGTATTTTTGTTTGCCCTCAACTGTAACAGTTATTATATGTTTGCAAATATTAATCCTAAATTAGTTCTATCTCTCCTGAGACAATGTAATTTTAAGCCGATGCTGTGTAATATGTTTAATTTCTTGTTCATTACTAACCCCTCTGTGATTGTTAATACTGAATGTTAACTTGATTGGATTGAAGGATACAAAATATTGATCCTGGGTGTGTCTGTGAGAATGTTGCCAAAAGAGATTAAGATTTGTGTCAGTGGGCTGGAGAAGGCAGATCCACCCTTAATCTGGTGGGCACAATCTAATCAGCTGCCAGCGAATATAAAGCAGACAGAAAAACGTGAAAAGGAGAGACAGGCCTAGGCTCCCAGCCTACACCTTTCTCCCACGCTGGATGCTTTCTTCCCTTGAACACCTGACTCCAAGTTCTTCAGTTCTGGGACTTGGACGGGCTCTCCTTGCCCCGCAGCCTGCAGACAGCTTCCTGTGGGACCTTGTGATCATGTAGGTTAACACCTAATAAACTCCCCTTTATATGTTTCTCCTATCCAAGAATTAGAAATGGCTTTTTACTCATTCCAGACAAATATTTTGTGTTTCTTTTGGTATTTTTATATATTCCTTCATAGATGTGTTGTTCATTACTATTAGGCTTATTTCTAAGTATTTTATTATCCTACTCGTTATTAAAAATAAATAATTTAAGTTATAATATCTTCTCACAGGTTATTGTGTTTATGTGAACGTTGTTGATTCCTGTATGTTAATTTTTGACCTTCTACCTCTTTGAATTATTACTTGAATTAAATGCATAATTAGTTCTCTATGATAGTTACATTATCATGATATAGGCAAATAATGAATGTTATTTCTTTTCTTATTCTTCAACCTCTCTTTGACTCCTTTTGCTAGTTGCATTGACTAATATATTTAGTACAATTCTAGTTACAATAAAAATGAGGAATATCCTTGTTTTTTCCCTAATCATAGTGGCAGTATCACTTGTGTTTCCATTAAAATCAAAATGCAGGCTTTAGGAATATGGTTTATCCTTTTAAAACATCCTATTCTGTGAGTTCGTTTATCAACAAATATATATTGAATTTTCTTGATGTCTTTTATTCTGTGTCTATGAAAATAATCATAAGGTGTCTTTCTCTTTCACTGATTTTTATTGTGGTAAAATTTACATAACATAAAATTTATCACTTAATGTTTACATGTACTACTGAGTGACATTAAGTACTTGCATATTAAACAATAACCACTACCATCTATATTCAGAAACTGTTTTTCTTTCCCAACTGAAATTCTGTACCCATTATACTCTAACTTCCCATTTCTCCCTTTTGCACACCCCTGGTAACAATCATTCTACTTCCTGTGTGTATGAATTAGACTTTTTTTTTTTTTTTTTGAGACAAAGTTTCACTGTTGTTACCCAGGCTGGAGTGCAATGCTACGATCTTGGCTCACCCCATCCTCTGCCTCCCAGGTTCAAGCGATTCTCCTACCTCTGCCTCCTGAGTAGCTCGGATTACAGGCATGCGCCACCACCCCTGGCTAATTTTGTATTTTTAGTAGAGAAGGAGTTTCTCCATTTTGGTCAGGCTGGTCTCAAACTCCCGAACTCAGGTGATCCGCCCACCTCGGCCTCCTAAAGTGCTGGGATTACAGGCATGAGTCACCACTCACAGCTGAATTTGACTATTCTATGTGCCACATAAACGTGTATAAGTGGAATCATACACTATTTCTCATTTTGTGTCAACTGTTACTTATTATAATCTTTTCAGGGTTTATCATATGCTATAGTATGTGCCAGAATTTCCTTCTGTTTTTATAAGATGAATAATATTCCATTGTGTATATATACTACTTTTGCTTATCCATTGATCTATTGATAACAATTTTGGTTGTTTCCATCTTTTGGCTATTGTGAAAAATGCTGCCGTAAACATTGGTATACAAATGTCTCTTTGAGTCCCTATTTTCGTTCCTCTTGAGCATATGTCTTGTAGTGGAACTACTGGGTCATGTGGTAATCGTATGCTACTCTTTAGAGAAATCACTACAATTTTACTCAGTGACTGCCCTAGTTTACATTTTGCCAGCAATGAAAAGAGTTGTAACATCTCCACATCCTTAACAATTTCTTCTTCTTTTCTTTCCTTTCTTCTCTTTTTTCTTTTTCTCTTTCTTTCTTTTCTTTTTTCCTTCCTTCCTTCCTTCCCTCCCTCCCTCCCTTCTTTTTCTTTCTTTCCTTCTTTCTTTCTTTCTTTTCTTTC
>NW_012115055.1:2205630-2252372 GCF_000951035.1 Colobus angolensis palliatus | reverse complement strand
TTTCTTTCTTTCTTTCTTTCTTTCTTTCTTTCTTTCTTTCTTTCTTTCTTTCTTTCTTTCTTTCTTTCTTTCTTTCTTTCTTTCTCCCTCTCTCCCCTTCCTTCCTTCCTTCCTTCCTTCCTTCCTCTTTCTTTTTCTACTTTCTTACTGTGCCATTCTAAAGGATGTGAAGAGGTATCTCATTGTATTTTTTAAATGTCTTGTTGTAGATCTACTATTATGCTGTTAAGCAATAGTAATGGATTTACTAATATTGAAACAATCTTGAACTGTTTGGATAAACTCTATTATGGTTAAAAATTTTCTCTTTTATTAAGCTTTAATTTCAGGAGCACATGCGCAGGTTTTGTTATATAGGTAAATTGTATGTTGCAAGGGTTTGGTGTACGTGTCACCCAGATAAATAGCATGGTACCTGACAGGCAGTTTTTGTATCCTCACCCTCCTCCCATCCTCCACCCTCAGGCCCTGTGTCTATTGTTCTCTTCTTTGTATCTATGTGTACTCAATGCTTAGCTCCAACTTATAAGTGACAACATGTGTTACTTGATTTTCTGTTTCTGCATTAATTTGCTTAGAATAATGGCCTCATGCTATATCAATGTTGCTTCAAAGGATATGATCTCATTCTTTTTTATGGCTGTGTAATATTTGGTGGTGTATATGTGCCATATTTTCTTTATCCAGTCTACCATCAGTAGACATCTTGGTTGATCCCATGTCTTTGCTAATGTGAGTAGTCCTGCATTGAACATATGTGTGCATGTGTCTTTATGATAGCATGATTTGTATTCCTTTAGTATATATCCAATAATGGGAATGCTGTGTCAAATGGTAGTTCTGTTTTAAGTTATCTGAGAAATCTAAACTGCTTTCCACAAGTGCTGAACTAACTTACATTTCCACCAGCAGTGTACCAGCATTCTCTTTTCTCCACTGCTTCACTAGCATCTGTTATTTTCTGACCTTTTAATAATAGTCATTCTGACTGGTGTGAAATGTTATCTAAATGTGTTTTTATTTGCATTTATCTAATGATTAGTGATCATGAGCATTTTTTTCTGTATGTTTGTTGGCTGCTTATGTCTTTTTTTTTTTTTTTTTTTTGAGAAGTGTGTGTCCATGTCTTTTGCCCACTTTATAATGGGGTTGTTTGCTTTTTTCTTGTAAATTTGCTTAAGTTACTTATAGATTGTGGGTATTAGACATTTGTCAGATACATAGTTTGTAAATATTTTCTCTCATTTTGTGGGATTTCTCTTTACTCTGTTGATACTTTATTTTGCTGTACAGAGCTTTTAGTTAATTTGCTCCCACTTGTCAATTTTTGTTTTCATTGCAGTTGCTTTTGGCACCTTCATCATGAAATCTTTGCCGGGGCCTATGTCCAAAATGGTATGTTCTACATTTTCTTCAAGTAGTTTTATGGTTTTAGGTTTTTAATCCACCTTGAATTGATTTTCATATAGGGTATAAGGAAGGGATCATTTTCGGTCTTCTCCATATGGATATCCAGTTATGCCTGCACTATTTATTGAATAGGTAGTCCTTTCCCATTTCTTGTTTTTGTCAGCTTTGTTGAAGATTACATGGCTGTGGATGACTGTCTTCAAAAGACCCATCTTACATGCAGCGACACCCATGGGCTCAAAGTAAAGGAATGGAGAAAAATGACCAAACAAATGGAAAGCAGAAAAAAATCCATGGTTGTTATTCTAATTTCAGGAAAAAATGGACTGCAAATGTACAATGATCAAAAAAAAAAAAAAAAGACAAAGAAAACCATTATATAATGATAAAGTATTCAATTCAGCCAGACGTAACTATCCTAAATATACATTCACCTTACACGGGAGCACCTGGATTCATAAAGCAAGTCCTTAGATATCTACAAAGAGACTTACATAACCACACAACAATAATGGGAAACTTCAATACTCAACTGACAGTGCTATAAAGATCATTGAGATGGAACACTCACAAAGATTTTCCGGACCTAAACTTGACCCTGGGCCAAATGAACCTAAGAGGCATCTACATAACTGTCTACCCCAAACAACAGAGTATATATTTTCTCATCTGTACATGGCATATACTCTAAAATCAACCACACAAGTGGCCACAAAAAAATTCTCAGCAAATTAAAAAAAAAGTCAACATTATACCAACCACACTCTCTGACCACAGTGCAATAAAAATAGAAACCAATACTAAGAATCTATCTCAAAACTATATAATTACATGAAAATTAAACATCCTGCTCCTGAGTGACTTCTGGGTAAATAATAAAATTAAGACAGAAATCCAGAAATTCTTTAAAGCTAATGGGAAGAAAGATACAATATAACAGAAGCTCTGGGACACATTTAAAGGAGTGTTAAGAGAAAACTTTATAGCACAAAATGCCCACATCAAAAAGTTAAAAATATCTCAAATTACAACCTAATACTACAACTAGAGGAACTAGAAAAATAAGAGTAAACCAACACCAAAGATAGCAGAAGACAAGAAATAACCAAAATCAAAATTAAGCTAAATGAAATTGAGATCAATAACCCATAAAAAAGATCAAGGAAACAAGAAGATGGTTCTTGGAAAGAATAAATAATATGAATAGACCACTATCTAGACTAATAAAGGAAAAAAGAGGAAGAACAAGATAACAGTGTGGACATTTCTTAAATAACTAAAAGTAGGTCTACCATTTGATCCAACAATTCCACTTCTGGGTGTCTAGCAGAGGAAAATAAGTCATTATACAAGAAAGACACTTGTGCATACATGTTTACAGCAACACAATCTGCAATTGCAGAAATATGAAACCAGCGCAAATGGCCATCAATCAATAAGCAGATAAATAAAATGTTATATATATATACACACACACACACACACATGTATACACACACCCACATCATGGAATACTACTCATCCATAGAAAGGAATAAATTAATGGCATTTCCAGCAACCTGGATGGAATTGGAGAACATTATTCTAAGTAACTCAGAAATGAAAATCTAGACATTTCATGTTTTCACTAGTAAGTGGGAACTAAGCTATGTGGATGCAAAGGCATAGGAATGATATAATGGACTTTGAGGATGCAGGGGAAAGCATGGGGGAGGGGGAGGGATAAAAGACTAGATACTGCATACATTGTACACTGCTCAGGTGATGGGTGCACCAAAATCTCAGAAATCACCACTAAATAACTTATCCATGTAACCAAACACCACCTGTCCCCTAAAAACCTATTGGAAAAATAAAAATAAAGAAGGTTGAAAAAAAATAAATAAACACAATCAGAAATAGCAATGCGGATATTACTACCGACCCAACCTTGTTGAAGTAAAAATAAAAATAAATTAAAAAAACAGAGACTATGACAACCACCTCTGTGCACACAAGCTAGAACTTCTACAAGAAATGGATGAATTTCTGGAAAAATACAACCTCCCAAGATTGAACCAGGAAGAAATTGAAACCCTAAACAGACTAATAACAAGTTCTAAAATTGAATCAGTCATAAAAAGCCTATCACTCAGGAAAAGCCCAAGGCCAAATAGATTCACAGCTGAATTATGCCAGATGTATAAAGAAGAGCTGGTACCATTCCTACTGAACCTATTCCAAAAAAATTGAGAAGGAACTCCTCCTTAAGTCATTCTATGAAGCCAGCATAATTTTGATACTGAAATCTCGGAGATACACAACAAAGAAATAAAACTTCAGACCAATATCCTTGATGAGCTCAGACACAAAAATCTCTTGATCTGGTAACAGATTCTGTTTTGTAATCTTTTATTTATTAATCTTATGCTATTTTAACTGTGTTTTGACTGGAAACTGAACTGCTACTGTTGAGTTGAAGAGATGTTTCTAAGGAGCTGCTGGCAGGAAAAACAGGAAAAACAAGAAGGGTCAAGTATTTTCTCCCATCTGCTTCCTTCTAGTTTTCCCCTAAAACCTTTCTATTGATCTAACCTCACAGCAAGTCATCTCAGACATGATCCTAGTCCCGGTGTCACAGATCAGAGTACAGAAGCTTGGGTTTGGAGCTGAGCCAGGCTAGCAACTGTGTTCTATATATGTAAGGTAATAACTGTGTGGAAGGTGTCTTACATTATTACAATAAGTCTGATTGTTAATATGAATTAATAAACGTTATTATTTAGTGAAGGCCCTTTCTAAAAATATATATTTATTTTGCTAAGTTGTTTAACACTAATTGTATTTAACTAAAAAACATATTACTAGTATCTGTATTCTTTTTAAATTGTCAATGTACCCTAATTGCAGTAGGGAAACATGTATGTGTTTAGTGAGAGACAGTAGGGAGTATACTTTACAGTATTGATGTAAAAAGCTTAACTTTAACAAGGTTTGTAATCTATCTTATTAGTTGTTCAATATTTCACAATTAATATATTAGAAAAATAATATTTTTTTCTGTGTGAAGCATCAACATTACAAGTTTATTTCACTGAGCAAAAAATAGAAATAGCCTGCTTTTATCAACAGCAACTGTACTGTCTATATTTTCTTTTACGGTATACAGCTTACTAAATCAATTTTGATTTTATTCTTTGTCAAATACACAATTCTTCCATGCGTTTTACTGAAGGTTAATATTTTCATGCTTTCTTTGAATTTCTTAGAAATTATAAATAATAGTCTAATTTGGTAATTTCCTGTGGGCAGAGTAAATAATATGTGAAAAATCTCAGCTATTTAGAACTAAATTATACTAACTGCAAATTATCAGGTTTTAGCCTTTTGGCACCAGTTAATTTGTTTTATTAGTCTGTTCTCAAACTGCTATAAAGATACTACCCTGAGACTGGGTAATTTATAAAGGAAAGAGGTTTAATTGACTCGTAGTTCCGCATGGCTTTGAGGCCTCAGGAAACTTACAATCACGACAGAAAGTGAAGCAGGCATGTCTTACATGATGGCAGGCAAGAGGGCACATGAAGGAGGAACTGTCAAACACTTTTAAAACTAACAGATATCATGAGAACTCACCCACTCTCACAAGAACAGCATGGGGACAACCTGCCCTATGATCCAATCACCTCCTTCCCTTTACACACAGGGATTATAGGCCCCTTCCATAACATGTGAGGATTACAATTTGAGATGAGATTTGGGTGGGGACACAGAGCCAAGCCATAGCACCTGTATAAAAATAAGTTTTCATATTGTCCTCACACCTGTGGTATTTCTGATATTTTTTCTGATTTCTAAAGACTACATTTGTAAAAGTACAAATGAAAAGATTTTCATTTTTACTCCAGAAGTAAAAATACCCTAAAATTTTGTTCTTTCTTAATTAGCCTAAAAGAATAAAGAATAGAAAAATATATTTAAAAAAGGCACGTGAATCACTCTTATACTTACATTAGGGGGAAAAATGCAGGCTAAAATTATACGACTTTCAATCGTTTCCTTTTATTGTCGATAAGACTGTTCAAATAACTACTTTAGAAAGCATGTCAATTAGAGTTGTCACACACTCACAAAAGGGACTTTAAAGGATGTAGGATTTAAAGAATGGTGGGTAGGTTTAAAGAACCACAGAGGAATATGATACACTTAGTTATTGGCTACATTAAAGACCCATCACACAATAAGTCTGAAAGAAAAAAAAAAATGGTAAGTTACCAGACACTTTGGCTCCACGGAAAAGGGATCACCTGACATCAGTTGAAACGACAGAAAAATCACTGCTAGAATGATGGCAATGCAAACAGGGATACATCTCCAATGTGTTTCTTCATCTGCCTTCTAATACTCTATTACACTTTCTACTTGCTGAACCCAAGGGAAAAATGAAGAGGAAAGAAGCCCTCCCTGGTGAACTAAGATGTAGTGATCAGCTTTGCACAATAGAAAGGCCGGGAAGGGTACATAATTAATCAGAAGATGGGCAAATAGTGAAAAAGTGACATAATAATATGTGTCCACTAAATAAAAATTGAATATTTATATCATTTTATTATTCTTTTCCTGTGTAAGTTTTTAATGTATGTTCAATATTTTCTTTCCATGATGAATTCTATATTCTTTTGAAAGACATTTTAAATCAGAAGAAGCAAATTTGACATTAAGACTTTCTTGCATGGCCTCCTCTTACTGAGAAATTGTCAATAAGCTTGGATGTCTGGGCTTTAAAAATGGCAAAGAAGATTCATTAACCTGAGGATAAATTAAAGACATGAAAATAATCAATCTAAAAATTAAAACTTTATCTTCACTGTAGGAATGAGGAAGAAAATGCCTATAAAATATTGACATAAACTGTAAGGGTATTTAAAATACTTTTACTTAGAAAAGGAGAGGGCTTCAATTCATGAAAACTATTCCATGAATTAAATAAATTAAAATTTATTTAAATTAAACTATTTCATGAATTAAATAAATTAAAATAAATTTAAATTTAAAAAATTCATTATTATTTATTTATTTAATCAGTTAAGTCTGCCTAACAAGTTTCCATAAAATGGAATGATGTAGATGGACTACATAATCACATATTCTACCATAAGCAAATTTGACACATGAATTCCCCAGTTTGATGAAATAAAACTCACAATTATTTTCTTTCAAGGTAACTTTATGTTACATAAAAACATTTTCTTGGACTATTAATTTTCAAGAACTTGGAACATTAAAAACCTAATTATGTTTACATACCAACTAAAGAACTGTATCTCTCCTTTAATATGCCACACATCTGCAAGAGGTTTGTTAAACCCAAATAAGAGTATACAGTAAATCATTCTTCATTAAGTCACTTTAGACTATAAGAAACAGTGATTTTTTTCTAATTTGTTGAGCCAGTGGAAAACACATAAACACAAATACAAGTATCCATAAACAAAAATAGACAAAACAGACAAAAATAGAGGCAGTAAGGAGGAATTATCCTAGTACAGGAAATTTATAGTTGCCACATTACAAGTATTCTAGCATATTAGCATGTGTATGGCCACATACTAATAAACTGACCACAAAACTTGAAATCCACCAATAAAAACATACTATTTTTAGACTACAGGACTTAACTTTATTTATGTTATCTTATAGTGAGAAAATAAAAGTGTAACTGAAGTTAATCTTTATGGAGCAATTATTCTGTCTAAGGTGATTTATCTGCATTTTTGTTTTTAATATATCAAATTCATATGAATCATCAGTGACTTCGATGCTTTCAAAGTCATCTGGCATCTACGTAATCATTCACCACTTATTTGTTTTTTATTATTAAAAATTATTGAACATTTTTATGCCTCTGTGCACAAGGAGTAAAAAAGGTACCTTCCTCATAGACCTTATTTTAAGCATGAGACCCTGGACATGAAGTTCTTACAATAGTTCTGAAGTGTATGAAGAACTAAAGTAATGGTTATTTATACTCAATATTACTATAGATGCTGTTGTTATTCTTACACTGAGTTAATCACAACATTAAATACAGGAAGAGACAATAGCATTGCTGTAAGTAGAAGGACTTGATGATTGTGTTTTTTAAAAAAATTACAGACTTAGTTAAATGTCCCTAAAGATATCCAATGTTGCATTGTGTTAACAGCTGTCTGGACCAGAACTAGCATGTGGATCCTCTGTGTAGTAACAGCGTCTTTTATTTTACATTATCCACAATGCCATGAAGTAAGAATCATTTTTTATATACTAATTTATAAATTTGCCTTATTTATTTATTTATTTTGAGACAGTCTCGCTGTATCACCCAAGCTGGAGTGCAATGGTATAATCTTGGCTCACTGCAACCTTCGCCTCCTGGGTTCAAGTGATTCTCCTGCCTCAGCCTCCCGAGTAGCTGGGATTACAGGAGCCCGCCACGATGCCCTGCTAATTTTTGTATTTTCAGTAGAGTTGGGGTTTCGCAACGTTGGCCAGGGTGGTCTCGAACTCCTGACCTCAGGTGATCCACCCACCTTGGCCTCCCAAAGTGCTGGGATTACAGTCATGAGCCACTGTGCCTGGCCAAATTTTTCCTTAATTTATTCCTCCTTAAGATCAATTCCATTGCAAGGTAAAACTGCTTTTCTGACATTACAGAGGACTGGTCTTGTGACCTGCTGTGCCCACCAAAAATGCCACTGTGCCTAATTTAAGACTCGACTTTAAGAAGTTTGGCAGTTTCCTTCCACCCTCCCATATAATTGCCACTTCAATAGAACCAAGTTTGCTGTATGTTGATGGATGATGTAAGATACATGGGGGACAGCTCAATTCTCCTGGTCCAACCATCCTTGATCAGCCTGATCAAAATTGCCAAATAGTGTCCACCCAAGTTCAGCTGAGCATCCTATAAATCTGTAGCTAAGCACAAATATCTGAGTAAGCCAAGTTCAGACCAGAATAGCCTTCCAGCTGAACCATAAAATTGTTAGAAATAATACAACCATGGTGTTTTAAGCCACAATGTTTCAGAGTAACATTGTGAGAAACCATAGCTTACTGATCTATATCTATATTTATACCTATATGTATACTGATTCTGATTTTTAGAGGGAAATTAATAAACAGAGAAGTTAAGCACAATAAAAATTATAATTTTAAGGGATAGGATTTTTGACAAATCATAAAATTGTATGCATACTTCATCTTATATATAAAAATGAAACCTAATAGCTCAACCTGAAATCACTGATTGTTTCAGATATTATTGTTTAAATCTTCTGAAAAGAAGTCAATTAGAGCCTCAGGAATTGAAAAACTCACTAGTGGAATTTCAAAACACAGTTGAAATCTTTATCAATAGAAGACCAAGCAGAAGAAAGAATTTCAGAGCTTGAATATTTGTCTTTCAAATCAACCCAGACAGAGAAAAATTTTTAAAAAATAAGAAAGCCGAAGAGAAATATGAGCGTATGTAAAGCAACAAAACCTTTGAATGACTGGCATTTCTAAAAGAGAAGGAGAAAAAAAAAAAGCAACACCGAAAATATATTTGAGGGAATAATCCAAGAAAATTTTCTAATCTTGCTAGAGAGGTTGACATCCAAATACAAGAAATCCAGAGAATGTTTATGAAATGCAATGCAAAATGAGTATCACAAAGGCTCATTTCACTCAACAGACTGTGCAAGGTCAACACTAAGGAAAAAAAGTCTTAAAAGCAGTTAGAAGAAAAGGACAGATTACATAAAAAGGGAGCCTTATCAGGCTACCAGCAGACTTCCCAGTGAAAACCTTAGACAGCAGGAGATATTGGGGGCCTATTTTCTTAAAGAAAAAAATTCCAACCAATAATTTCATATCCTGCCAAACTAAGCTTTATAAGTAAAGGAGAAATAAAATATTTTACAGATAAGCAAGTGCTAAGGGAATTTGTTACCAATAGACTAGCCTTACAAGAGATCCTTACAAGAAGTTCTTAAGGGAGTTTTCAATATTGAAGTGAATACTCTCTGCTTCCAGGGAAACACACTTGAGTACATACTTACAGACCCTGTACAGCAACCATACAATATAAACTACAAAGCAGCCAAGCAACAGCTTCACAATGGTGAATATTAATATTCAATATCAACCTCAAATGTCAGTGGTCTAAACCATTGACATCCAGGTACAAGAAATCCAGAGAACACTTGTGAAATACTATACAAAATGAGCATCACCAAGACATGTAGTCAACAGATTGTTCAAGGTCAACCATAAAGAAAAAAGTTCTTAAAAACAGCTAGGGGGAAAAAGAAAGTCAGATCACATACAAAGAGAATGGCATCAGGCTACCACAGACTTTTCAACAGAAACCTTAACAGGCAAAGAGTTGTAAGTTGGATTAAAAAACAAAACTCATTCATCTCAGGTCTTCAAGGGACCCACTTCACAGATAAAAACACCCATAGGCACAAAATAAAGGGATGGAGAAAGATCTATCATGCAAATGGAAAAAAAAAAGAGCAGGGTGCAATTATTATATCTAATAAAAGTCTCTAAACCAAAAACAGTAAAAGAGACAAAGATGGGGATTACATAATGGTAACGAGTTCAATAAAATAAGAAGACTTAACTATCCTAACATATACACACCCAATATTGAAGAACATAAAATACTTGTTCATAAACCAGTACTTCTAGATCTATGAAAAGACATAGACAGCTGAACAATCATAGTATGGACTTTAAAACCACACTGACAACATTAGATCATTGAGACAGAAAGCTAACGAAGAAAATATTGATTTAAATTGGACACTTGGACAGCCAAATCTAATAGATATCTGTTGAATAAGTCCACCCATCAACCACAGGATATATATTCCTTGGCCAGGCACAGTGGCTCAGACCTGTAATCCCAGCATAGTGGGAGGCCAAGGTGGGCAGATCACCTGAGATCAGGAGTTCGAGACCAGCCCGGCCAACATGATGAAACCCCATCTCTACCAAAAGTACAAAAAAATTAGCTGAGTATGGTGGCAAAATTTATAAAGTGTTATAGAAGGTTTTTGCCTCTTTACAATTTCTGAGTCACCATTTTTGCAAAATAAATCGCTTATGGTAATCTGGAATTCTATTTTATAATATCAAGTGTTTTAAACCTCAAACATTTAGCAGCCTTCCCCTAATCAAACTTCAGTTTCAAAATTGTTTTCCCTGACACCTGGCTTTTTGGATAGTTCAAACGGTCCCTGAAGTGTCCAGAAAAGAGAGGTAAACAGTATTATTTTACATGTTTAGTTAAATGAGATTGACAAAATGATGTTCCATCTTCTTCAGGTTATATCTTGGTGAATAATGCTAATATATGTTTCAAATTATATGGAATTTCTAAAATTCTACTGTCTAAGTATGTGCTATCAATCGTAATTAAGGTTTTTATGTTAAATTATTGTAAACCATGGAGATAACCCAACTGTTTTGTCAATTGTATTTCTAACTGTAATTCTAACTGTAACTACCCTAGACATTTTGCTATTTACAGACAATTGTTGTCTTGTTTTAATCCTTTTCAAAAATGGTTTATAATGAGCTATAGAACATTAACAAGTGCTCTCAAATACAGGCTTCTGATGACTTTAGAAACTGTAACATTGGAATAGAGGAAAATGTACAGGACTCATAAAGAGCCGAAATGTTCTCAAATACCAAGCAAAACAAGAGTTAACTAAATGGACTGAACTCAGGAAGCTGAAGCAACCTTTTTGACTTTTGGTGGGATATTGCAGATCCTTGTTTTGTTTTTCAGAGTCAAGGAAACTTATTTCAAATTATTTATAGCCTTTAATAATTGAGTACAATATAGCCCCTGTGATCAAAATTTGGAGCACATTTGTTTCTCTCTGCCTGGTTCCTCTCGAATTTGGAACCTACCTGTGAGTATTCTTAACTCAGGGAAATACAGTTGTTTGCATCAGTGCAATAAGAATCCACTTTCTTTTGCAACAGAACACAATTGGAGAAAGTGGTTATTTTACCAAAGCATTGACTGCTTCCCTTTAAGGAGTCAATTTTGACTCACAGAAACAATAAAAGCTCTGTGAGGAAAATGGCCTCATACCCTTGCCTACACAGTCCCTGTGTAGGGTTCCTGACCTTTAGTCAGTAAAGAATGTCACTTTCTAACAGGTCTAGGAGCTCCAAGTTTATCTTGGGACCTTAAGAGGAGAGAATCGGCCACCTCACAGGTATTTGAGGATAAACTCATGGCTGTGCTCAGATTTAAAAGGTCTGATCTGAGATTCCTTGTGGAACAAAATTCCATCAACGTCAATCCAAAAGACCTATGTAGAAATAATTATTCTTGTTGCATGTTATGCAAATAATCAGGCCAAGTATTAGACTACAGTCTATTTTGCAAACCATTCAGTCCTATGATTATGTTTTTTTAAAACAAACATGGGGATTGGAGAAAGAGAAATCATGTTTCAAAACTTATATTTGTCATTAAATTCTAAACTCACTAGTCATTTTTAAGTTTTCACCTACATTTTAGGCTAACCCTGCTTGTTTCTGTGACCCAACCAACACTCTCCAGCAACAGCTCAAAAAGATCAAAAGGGATGGGTAATGTAAAAATCTGGATCAATATTCTAGTTCTGAGCAGTTATGCAAATCCTGCCAGGTGATGGAATACATAGGGTGCCCATCACCCAGAGGTTTCCTTTTTGGGAAAGTGAGACCGAGAGAATGAACCAAAACCAAGCACCATGCACCCAAATCCTAGCAAGCATAACTATAGCTACCAGTTATCTGGGTGTCACAAGACCTGCTTTTCTCTCCCTTGTTGGATGAGGACTCATTTCCACAGTTTCACCTTAGCATTTGGCTTATGATAAGGAGTCCATACAACCCCCACTCTGAGACACACCTTTGTCCCAGACTCAATTCCAAGCTTAGGGTCAAATCCCTAGAAAAGAAAACTGGATCTGAGGGATCCAGAGGCAGATGATAATGGAAATTAAAAGGCACATTGCAGGTGAGCGTGGCTGATTCCTGTGGATTCAGCCAACCCGAAGCTTCCTGTTTCATGGATAAAGGCCACATTCATATCCATGAGATAAATGAGGTCCATGGAATCCCAGGCTACTGACAGCAGCGGAGATAGGGCATATGTGGGTAAGAGTGAGTGATTCCCACCCACTAGGCCCCCCTGCTTCATGGGTGCAAGTTGCTTTGGCACTCATGGCCTTACCTGCCAAAGTCGCCAGAACTCGGGAATACAAGGATGGAAGACGGAAAGAGGACACCTTAACCTCTCTCCCTCAGGTACCCTGGGTATCTGCTAGGAAGAGAAAGGAGCCAGGGACACCTGCTCCCCTCCTTCTAGATGGGTAGCCATTCATCTTCAGTCTGTACCCCTTTCAAATGAATCCTGAACCCTTGGGACTCCTTTAAGAGGTGCCGTCTTTTTTCTTTCTTGAATAATAGTTAATTATTCGGTTCTCTCTTCAATAATAGTTAATCATGTTTCCTTACTACAGGACACTCCCTTCAGATGCATCCTTCAAACTGAAAAGAGTTAATTCCCCAAACCTTAAACTGGTTGTCTTAGGACCGGACACAGGCTAAGGGAACCAGGAAGCCCAACATGCCAGCAAAAGGGTAAAGTTTTATTTATTTATTTTTTTCTTTTTTGTCAGTTGGGCTTTTGGCCTTCCTCTCCCTGTGTAAACTGGTAAAAGGCCTTGAAATTTTTAGCTATCCTCACCCCTCCCCTTATCTCATTGTGATACATGTTTTCTAATAAGCCAGTTTGTCTGTTCTTGCCTTCAGGCCATCAAACTCCAAATGGTCATGCAACCGGTGCCTCGGACCAGTGGCCTTTCTGCTGGGGACCCTTAGATAAGCCTCTGAAAGAGCTCTCACTGCCAATTCCCCTAAACAGCACTACCCTCATCAGCAGGAAGCACTTAAGACTGGTCTTTGTCCTTTAATCTAACGGCAGTTAGATGTACTTTTTTAGAGGGGGGAATGAGACAGCCAGGTGAGAGGGGTCCCTGGAGAAACTCCCAGCGGCCTCCGCACTGGTATGGAGCCACAGAAGTTAATGCCTTTTGCAGCGGGGAGGAACCAAGCTTCTTCTCTTCCTATGTAGGGCCTGGGATTCAACCTTCGGGTAGGAAGCGCTCCAGCAGGAACTCTGGACTTGTGGAGGATCCTTGTTTCCCAGCCCTCCTTTTTTTTCCGTTTCTCCCAATAAAACCCTGCTTCACTCATCCTTCAAACCATCTGCAAGCCTAAATTCTTGGGGGACAGTCAAGGACCTCGTCTTTAACTGAACCAAGGAAAAGTCTTGCAGCAGCTGCTAATGGGGAAAAATTAAAATTTCGTGTTCACTGGAACATGATATTCAGTCTTGGTACCTGAGACTCTGTCTCTTGAAATTTGACTCATGTTGAAAAATACAAGAAAAATGTGTATACTATTTATATCACAAACTGTCCTAAGGATATTTCCATTAATTCCTGCTAATTAGATTGTAACTTTAAATATAATGTCTTGTTTCCATTCTATCTGAGTCTTAAATATTCAGCATTTGTTTGAAATCTCTAGTTGTCCCTTGATCCTTTCTGTGCTTTCTGAAATTAGCCAGATTTCGTGTTTCTGCATAAAATCAAAGCATAGTACTGAAGCAAAATTCTTATTACGTTTTTCGAAGTAAAATTTTGTTTAATGGTATAACCTAGAGTAGAATGATGTGCCAAGATCAAATTATCTAATTATTTACAGTTACTCATTCTATATAGTATTCTGTTTCATGTAGATAGCAATTCGGTAAATGTATACAATTTAAGCAAAATGGTGATCTTTACACTCATATTCCTTTGTCCTTTGCTTTAAGCATATATTGGATCATCATGAAAGT
This sequence comes from Colobus angolensis palliatus, assembly GCF_000951035.1. NCBI lineage: Eukaryota > Metazoa > Chordata > Mammalia > Primates > Cercopithecidae > Colobus > Colobus angolensis. The sequence goes on along the minus strand of NW_012115055.1, from coordinate 2,238,031 downwards.
TAGATGAAATAAATTCTTAACGAAAGACAGTTCATTCAGTGTTTACACTTTTAAGCAGTATTAAAGTTAACTCTGAAATGAAAATGTGCTAAAGTTATATACATGTCCTAACACTAGTAGTACAAAGAAGATATGTAGTTTTGGAATTTGAAAACCTTGAGTCTCACCCATTCACTAACTGTATAACATTAGATATTGAAATTAGTGTGGTGTCAGATTTCTCAACTATTAAAATGGGTAATTATGAGAATACCCTTGTCAAATTATCATATGAATCTTGAGAAAATTAGATTAAATTATGTACTTAAAATACTTATCTTAGTGGCTACAGAATTGTGAACAGACACTGAATATAAACTACCTTTATTGAGTAGACAGAGCATTCCTCTTTACATTCCACGTCATATGGTGTGACTGATGTAAACTTTATTCACAGTAGAAATGGAAAATGCAAGTAGCAAGGGGGTGAGCTTACAAAATGAAACTGAATATGCAATTACTGAACAATGCAGTTGCCTCATGGTCCAATTACTTTATATCACTGTTCACATTTGAAATTATTTGAAACTAATTATAGATCTTGGTGTGACTCACCTTTTACTAACACTCTATTATGTGATATGGCTAAATAAACTGCTCTCCTCTCCTCTTGAACAAGAGAAAATGTGATTACTAGTAGTCATTAATGACTTTGGATGTGTATATAATAAAACGATTATGTAAACTGTATAACCCCTAAATGTCTAAATGTAGTTACTGGTTTTTAGTACAAATTCTGTATTTGTAAGTGAAGAGTCTTCTGGGTGAAAAAAGAAGTGGATAGGTTCTGTTTAGAGTAAATGATTTTGTTCTTATTTTTATTTATTTTGTTATGTTTTATATTTATATCCACGGATGAAAAACATGTTTCTCATTTTGACATTATTTCAAGCTAATTTAGAGGCTGATTGCTACCAAATATTTTTCCAAATAATCATATCAAAAATATTTAAATTTTCAAAGAATATAGTTTTTTTCTTTGAAATAAGTTATACTTTGTTATGAATATTTAAATATCTTTGCCTTTAATTAATGGCTCATAAAATTAAACATTTTATAAAATTTCTAATCTGTCTTAATTACTTTTTAGAAATACCTCTTAAGTATATTGCAAAATAAGATGCTTCACAATAAATTCCATATGCATGATATATTTGTCAGTTTATTCTGTTTTATGTGATAGCATTTCTGATTTATATAATCACATCTTATTACCTTCATTTTACAAACAGCAAAAACAAGCAGAAGAATTAAGCAATTTTCCAAAGGCAAAAAAGGGGGTCAATGTCAGCAATCGGATTAGAGCCAAGGATGCTTTGATTCCCAAGACTGGCTTAAGATGATTAAAATGCCTCTTTCAGTCTGACTTCAGTAATTAGTTAGAAGTTGGATCTTTCTACTGAAATCTTAAAACTTCGTGTTTTTGTTATTTTAAGAAGCACTAATAATAAGCTAAATATTCAGTAAACCAGATGGGAATTTTGAAACATAAGCTAATGGCGTGATCAGTCTAGATATTCTGTGTCTGCATTCTGCTTCTCTTTTATTTTTACTTATTTACTATATTAACAAATCATATGTATCACCAAGATATAGTCTGAGTGATATCACTTCACTACTTTTCATGTTACCATTTTTTAGTCAATCCATATTCATCATTCACATGTCAATTTACCACCAGTTTTGTACTCATTTAACACCCAGAATGGACTTTTAAAATATCATAAAAATTTCTAGCATTTTTGATCTTGTATTACTCCACTATTTCCCATTACAGTTGGAATGCTTTCACTTCAGGACATTTGCACTCTAAATTAAAGCCTCATTTAATCGGGCTTCTTCAGACTTAGCTAATGGTTCTACATTGATCCTGTGCTGCTCTGAAATGCCTCTATTTAGAGACCTTCCAGAATAATTCAATATCATTAACATGTCCATTTACTTTCATCACAAGTTCCTGCTTTATTTTACTCATAATATTTATCACTATTAAAAACAACTCATGTATATGTTTGCTTGCTAATTGCTCCTTCCACTCATACAGCAAAGCCAGAAATCAGGAATCACATCGATCTTTTCCACCCCATCTCCATTGACTAGAAGAGTATCTGAGAGGCAGGAGATATCCAAATAAGTATTTTTCACCAAAGTAATAGATATGAGAAACATTAGGATGACAAGTATGTTGTTCATACAGGCCTGTCTCCTATTGTGAGTACTAATCTCATTTGTATTTATAGTATACCACCTTTGATGTTGTTTGTCTTTAAAAAAATGTAAGTGTTCCACTGGAGAAACTAAGGAGAAAAAACAAACATCAGTAGAAAAAATAAATTGTCATATATACCCAAGCTTATTGTTGAAATGAAATATCAGATTTGATAACCAGCTTCATTTAAAGAGAAAAATAATTTATCTTATACAACTCTGCTGGGATGAACACATTTATACTCTCAACTGCTTTTAACATGACATATAAAAGAGAAAGTTTTTTTTAAGTGTAACGAAAGCTAGCTTTTATATATATGAGAAAGGACTGAATGATATAACTCCACCATTTCTTGTTAAGGAAATGGTCACAAAAGAATGGATTCACTCACACTATAGGAAGCCCTTCTCTGTCTTTTGATGATTATTTGTGTAACAGATATTGAATGCAAACTGTAGTACAAGCAATTTCTTTTGTTGGAAAAGATAACTTTGAGTTTTTTCCACCCGTGATATTATATAAGTTAACCTTGATCCTGGAACACAGAACCACAGAAAATAGTTAACACATTCTACCTTTGAGCCAAGTATACGGTAGGGTGAAGCTTTATTTTTGTAATTGTAAAATAAACATAATATATTATAACCTTGATGCATCAAGGAAAATTGATTTTCTTTGAATATAAGAATTTATTTTTACCATTTTATTAAAAAATATTTAAGCAGAGGTATTTGGTCTTTCAAGAATACAAAGGAAATCAGTGACAGACATGGCAAAATAATTGCAAATATTAATAAATATCAGTGTGGCTTTTTTAAGGAATATTCTCTGAATTCCTTTTTCGAAATCTGAGCATCGAAAAAATAGGTATACCAAATTACAGAGACGTATCTCAACTGTTTTAATCCTCACCGGGCATAAATGTGCTTAGTATCAGATAACTCTAACAGTAAACTTGTTTGTTGTAAGCTCCCTCTTCTAGCAACAATTTTCCTTAAAGAAGGCACAACCCAAGGTTTCACACTTTAAGAATTTCCAGATGTGTTTCCTGAAAAGAACATGGCACATGTATTTGTCATCCTGCCTTTCTTCTGGGAGAAAGAAGTCCATGAAAATTTGCTATGAATTAACTCATATTGAGCACATTTTTATTTCATGCCCTTACCCTTAATGCAACAGGACCATTGGAGTTATATGCTGAGTGAATGTCTGGATGAGACCTTAGATGTGACTTTGGATTTTGGATTTCTTTACTTATGGCACAGGCAATAAAATAGAGTGGCCATCCATGTACAACTCCATAAAAATTAAGGGTAAGAATTGCTTCATAATTTCTAATCAGTACATCAGTTAACATTTCCTGATCACTGACTATGTGTGTGAGAGGATAAAACAAGAATAACAACAATAAAAAAATATATATGTCCTATGCACTCTTGTACTTTGCAGCAGAAGGAAAATGCTGTTATCTAATGAGCGATGCTAATAAACTGGCAATAATTAGAATATTTGTATTCATGTGCTAGATTCAGAGAAACTCAAATAAGATATAAAATGTAGGCCAGCTCACACAAAAGACATTAAAGCCTTTCTAAGTAGGATAAAAGTTGATGCAAAATACGTCTAGGTATGTAACAGCCTTGCATGATAGGGATCCAAACACAGCTGGTCTATAATGCAACAATGGGAAAAGCTGAAGCTGAGAAAGTATAAAGGAACCAAATTTTAAAGGTTGCAAAATAATTTGCCTCATGGTTTATAATATTTCATATATTAGCATTAATAAACTTTATTACATAATTTGCAAATGAATATCCAGCCTTTTAAACAGTTATTTATCTATATCAATCAATTGATCAGTTGATTCGAAGAATTTTCAATGTCATTTTTGCTAACTTGGGTAGGTTTTAAAGCCTCTGCTGTCCTCTCTGTTACCATCTATTCACAGGCATTAAATTTTTTCTTAATATGTCATATAGTTTTTATTCTCAATAAGATTATAAAACCATTTAGAATGAAGTTCTTGTGCCATGTCCTGGATTCTGTATGGAGCCCTTATATTTCTCTGTCTGACAAGTGAAATACTTTATAGTTCCTCAAATACTTATGCTTTCTTTTAGGGGAAAGTGTGCTGAAAACATTGGTTATTGCCTGAATTAGCCAAGTATTCATTATTCTGAGACATTTAGCTAAAGCTTTTTATTAAATAAAATAATGTAATATGATATAATATGGAAAAAGATTATGGTTTTCCATCACAAATTAAGTTCCTAAGTAATCACATTATTCTGAACAGAATATTAGTAATAAATTGCTTGTTTGGATTAAAAACATTGTCTAGACTATAAAAGCATATTTCCATAAGGAAAAAACACATTGCCAGCATTCTTTCATACTTAATGTAACTAACTCAGATGTGGTTTTTCCCCTTTTATATTTTAGATGTTTCTATTAAACTTAAAGGTAAACAATTTAGTAATTTTGAAGTATCAATGTGTGTCACACAAAACCTAACATTTATTTTTTATCTCAACAAATGTAAAGTTAGTTTGATCTTTCTACATAGCTAATCTGAAAATGTTCTTAGTTCATCATTATGAAAGGACTGTTGAAAATCCACTGGGGAGTCTTGAAATAGAATAAGCTATTTTAGCAATTACATCATTCTTTCTAAATGTTTTGCTCATTTCTTTAAAAATATTTTTAAATTAAGTCATCTCTTTGAATACCAGTTTATATTTTCATTGTGCATCATGTGAATTCGGCATAAAGAATTATAGTTGCCAAAGTGGGAAATTAAATTTCTCCGCCCAGAAATTGCAGACAGAATTGATGTTATTTGTCATTTCAGTCACAAAAATAACTGTTATTTTTTGTTTGAAATTAAATATAAAAGAAAGATTCATTGTATTTTATGTTTCCAAGGCATTACTCTAAGCACTTTACATAGATTTTCTTATTAAATTTTCACAGAAAGCCTGTAAACTTAGAATATATTATACATTACAGATGATTAAATTGAGTTTTACATGTTAAATAACTCATCCAAGACTAAAATTTAAGCTTGTTAGATTCTGATTCCAAAGGCTCCATTTTCACCCTGAGAGCCACATGTTGTTTCTTCATTAACAGTCACAAAAAGAAGAAATTTATGAAAGTCTCAGCAAGAAAAAGGTAATACACGAGACATTTAGTAACTAGTTAGAAGAGATGAGTATTTCTTCTTCAGAAAATAGGTGAGAAAAACTCTCTCAGGTCCAATACTGAGGGTTTTCTAGAACAATGCTACTTCTAAAAAATTCAAGATCACAGGAAAAAAAATTGTCCTATATAGAAAGGGTGATTTTCAGCATCAAATAACTAGCAAAGCCGTAGTTCGAGATATTATACACGAAACAGTAGATAGTATGCTATAATAAAAGTTGAATAACAACCAAAATAACAACAACAACAACAACAAAATGTTGCTTGAGGAAAGTCAAGGAAATGTATTTGGATGAAATTTATGATAGGAGAGAAAGTGGTTTACAGGATATGGGATGCAATAGCATCTAAGCAGACCAGAAACAATGTGGGAAGAGACTCAGGTGCCTTGCAAAGAACCTTTTACTTGTTTCAGTGTAAATTGAACAATGAGAACACTTGGACACCGGGAGAGGAACATCACACACCTGGGCCGGATGTGGGATGGGGAGCTGGGGGAGGGACAGCATTAGGAGAAACACCTAATGTAAATGACGAGTTAATGGGGGCAGCACATCAACATGGCACACGTATACATATGTAACGAACCTGCACATTGTGCATACGTACCCTAGAACTTAAAGTATAATAATAATTTTTTTAAAAGGCAGCGTACAACTTCTTCATTTTTTTTTACAATTCAGTTAACTTAAAATTTTAAAATTACTCTTTTTGTCACGAATTATAACACATATGGGTGGATTTTATGAATCATAAAGATGTAGCTCAATAAATTATCAGTCCCATGTAACTACTTCCCTGGTCAACAGTTAGCATAATACTGACAATCCAGGAAATTCACCATTAATCCTCTTCAATTCTCAAAGTTAACCATAATCCTTACTTTGAAAGCTAAAACCTAGTTTTATTCTTTTTTAACATTTTCTATCAATAACAGCCCAATATATAGCATGTTACAACTGGCTTCTTTTCTCAATATTGTGTCTGTGAAATGCATCTATGTTACTGAGGGCAGTTCAAGATGGTTTATTTTCATTTCTATAGTATTCCATTGCAGGAAGATATTACATATTTCTAAAAATATTGATGTACGTATAAATTGTTTCAATATTTGAGCTATTGTGGATAACACTGACATACACATACAGGGTAAGCATCCCTAATCTGAAAATCTACAATCTGAGGTGCTATAACATCCAAAACTTTTTGAGCGCCGATGTGACACCCCAAGTAGAAAATTTCACACCTGACCTTATGTGGCAGGTCTCAGTAGAAACTTCAGCACACAGTGTAAAAGTGTTCCTATTTCTCCACATCCTCTCCAGAACTTGTTGTTTCCTGACTTTTTAATGATCGCCATTCTAACTGGTATGAGATGGTATCTCATTGTGGCTTTGATTTGCATTTCTCTGATGGCTAGTGATGATGAGCATTTTTTCATGTGCCTGTTGGCTGCATACATGACTTGAGAAGTATCTGTTCATATCCTTTGCCCACTTTTTGATGGGATTGTTTGTTTTTTTCTTGTAAATTTGTTTGAGTTCTTTGTAGGTTCTAGATATTAGCCCTTTGTCAGATGAGTAGATTGTAAAAATTTTCTCCCATTCTGTAGTTTGCCTGTTCACTCTGATGGTAGTTTCTTTTGCTGTGCAGAAGCTCTTTAGTTTAATTAGATCCCATTTGTCAATGGGACTGTAAACTAGTTCAACCATTGTGGAAGACAGTGTAGCGATTCCTCAAGGATCTAGAACTAGAAATACCATTTGATCCATCCCATTACTGGGTATATACCCAAAAGATTATAAATCATGCTGCTATAAAGACACATGCACACATATGTTTATTGCAGGACTATTCACAATAGCAAAGGCTTGGAACCAACCCAAATGTCCATCAATGACAGACTGGATTAAGAAAACGTGGCACATATACAACATGGAATACTATGCAGCCATAAAAAAGGATGAGTTCATGTCCTTTGTAGAGACATGGATGAAGCTGGAAACCATCAGTCTCAGCAAACTATCGCAAGAACAGAAAACCGAACACCGCATGTTCTCACTCATAGGTGGGAATTGAACAATGAGAACACATGACACAGGGAGGGGAACATCACACACTGGGGCCTGTTGTGGGGTGGGGGGAGGGGAGAAGGATAGCATTAGGAGATACATCTAACGTTAATGATGAGTTAATGGGTGCAACACACCAACATGGCACATGTGTACATATGTAACAAACTTGCACATTGTGCACATGTACCCTAGAACATAAAGTATAATAAAAAAAATCTTTTAAAAAGAAACTTCAGCACACAACACACAGTTTCTTCAGTGTCCCCCCCCAAAAAAAGGAACATCCCAGCTCCCTGCAACTGCAATATATCTTTTCCACACACAGAATGATGGCAATGGCAAGTAATCACGGGTTGTCTACACAGGTGACTGAGCTAATGACACCTTTGCTTTCTGATGCATCAGTTCAATGTACACAAACTTTATTTTAGGCACATAATTATTTTATTTATTTATTTATTTATTTATTTATTTATTTATTTATTTATTTATTTATGTCAGAGACAATTTCTTGCTCTGTTCCCCAGACTGGATCATAGCTCACTGTAGCCTTGGGCTCAAAGTATTCCTCCACCTCAGCCTTCTGAGTAGTGGGGACCACAGGTGCCCATCAGGCCAGGAAAATTTTTAAATTTATTTTAAAGACAAAGTCTCGCTATATTGACCAGAGTGGTCTTGAATTCCTGGCCTCAAATGATCATCTCACCTCAATCTCCAATTTAATAGAATTATTTTAAATATTGTATAAAATTACTTAATGTATTGTATAAGGTTACCTTAAGCTGTTGCATGAGACACGTAGAAAACGTCAATGGATTTCTTCTTTAGACTTGTGTCAAATCCCCATGATATCTCACTATGTAGATACAAATATTCCAAAATGCAAAAAAATTTGAAATTCAAAACACTTCTTTTCCCAAACATTTTGAATAAGGGATACTCAAGCTCTACTTGAACATGTCTCTTGGTCTACATAAGCATGCATATCTGAAGGTTATATTACCACTAATTAAAATATTGAGTCTGATTTATATTCATAATTGAATATGTTACATATAACATATTCAACATATGTTATTATATATAACATGTTATAACATACATAACATATTCAACTTATATAACATTTATGTATAATGTATATAAATATATAAAACATATACATTATACATATAAAACCAATATATGTTATATATTGGTTTTCAGTATCCATGTTATATAAATTGTTACATATATAAAACCAATATATAACAAAATATTGTATATGTTATATATTGGTTTTATATATGTAACAATTTATATAACATATGCATTGTTGTGTATATATTAGAAAAAATTTTCAGTGATGCTGTATTCTTTTCAGCAAAAGATATTCAGATTCACTGAATGCAAATTTGTCACTATGATGACAAAATTTTAAATGATTTTATCGTTGTATATTTTACACATCATAAAATATCAAAGTGCATATTGCTGTAATATTAACTACAGGTACTGTGTTATACAGCGTATCTCTGGAAATATTTATCTACCATAACCGTAACTTCATACCTATGGAACATTCCCATATCCCCTACCTCCCAGTCTTTGGCAACCATAAATGAATTCTCTGTTTCAATGAGTTTAACTATTTTAGACCCTGCATAGAAGTGGAATCTTGCAATGCTTGTTCTCCTGGGACTGAATTATTTTACTGAGCAAAATGTTCATGTTCATCTACGTTGTTGTAAATGACAAAATTCCCTTCTTTTTCAAGACTGAGTAATATTTCATTGGATTCTTATTCCATAATTTCTTTATTGATTCATTTGTTGATTGACATTTGGATTGTTCCCATATTCTGGCTAGTGTGAATAATGCCAAAATGGACACAGGAGTCCATATATCTCTTTGAGATTCTGATTTCAATTTGATTATTGGATCACATGGTAATTCTATTTTTAGTTTATATAAACCTTCATACTATTTTCCGTGGCTGCTGCACTATTTTATATTTCTACCAGCAACATAAAAGAGTTCTAAATTTTTCAAATCCTTGCTAACACTTGTTACCTTTTGATTTTTTTTTTTTTGATAGAAGCCATTTTAACAGATGAGAAGTGATATCACATTATGGTCTTGATTTGAATTTTCCTGATTATTAATGATGTTAAACATCTTTTCATATACCTGTTGGCTATTTGTGTGTCTTCTATAAACAAATATTTGCTGAAGTCAGTTGCCCATTTTAAAGGGGTTATTATTATTACTTTGCTGTTGAATTGTAGGAGTTCCTTAAATATTTCAGAAATTAACCTTTTGCCAGATATATAATTTGTAAATATTTTCTCCTAATCCATAGGTTACCTTTTCATTCCATTGATTGTTTACTTTGCTGTGTAGAGGCTTTTAAGTTTTATGTAGTCCTACTTATGTATTTTTGTTTTGTTTCCTGTGATATAATTATGTGGTTTTCGTCTTTGTCCCGTTTATGTGATAAATTACATTCACTGATTTTCAAATGTTGAACCAGCATTACCTACCCGTACTAAATTCCATTTCGTTGTGATGTTTGGTTCTTTTAATTCATTGTTGCATTCAGTTAGCTAATATCTTATTGAGGATTAAATCTATGTTTATAAGAGTTATTGGTTTGCAGTTTTACAGCCATTTCGTTGTTAGTTTCTGTATTAAGGTAATGCTAGCTTCATAGAATGAGTTAGCAAGTGTCCGTCCTGTTTCTTTCTCCTGGAAAAGATGGTATATAATTGGTAACATTTTTTTCTTAAATGTTTGGTAGAACACACCAGTGAATTCATATGGGCTTGGTGCTTTCTTTTCTGGAAGGTTTTTAATTATTGATTCAATTTATTTAATAAACATAGGTCTATTCATAGTATCTGTTTCTTCTTGTATGAGTTTTGGCAGATTGTGCCTCTCAAGGAATTGGTTTATTTCATCTAGGTTTTCAAATTTGTAGTCCTTGATCTGTTCACAGTATTCCTTTATTATCTTTTTAATCTTTGATTTTCTGCAGTTTGTATGATATGCTCAGGTGTGGGCTTTCTTGTTTTGTTTTGTTTGTTTGTTTTGCATTTGCCAAGTCTGGTGGATTTGAGCTTCCTAGATTTGTGATTTGATGTCTGACATTACTTTGGAGAGATTCACAGTTATTACAGTTTCAAATATTTCTTCCTTTGTTTCTCTCTTTCTTCTGCTTCTTGCATTCCCATTATATGTATGTTACACCTTTTATCATTGTCCCAAAGTTCTCAAATAATGTTTTTAGTCTTTTCTATATTTGCTCTTCAGTTCTGAAAATCTCTATTGACATATCCTCAAGCTAAGGGCTTCATTTCTCCTCCATGTCCAGTTTACTAGTGAGTCCATGATTGGCATTCTTTATTTCTCTCAGTGTATTTTATCTCTAGCATTTCTTTTTGTTTCTTTCTTGGAAATTTCTGTCACTGTTAGAGCCTTTAGCATATTAATCATAGTTATTTTAGATTTTTGGTATGATAATTCCAGTATTCCCGTTAATATCTGACTCTGGTTATGACGCTTGCTCTGTCCTTTCAAACTGTGTTTTCTTAAGCAGCCTTTAGTAACGTGATGGTAATGTGTGAGGGGAAGGAGGAAGCATTCTACAGCCTTATAATTAGGTCTCAGTCATTTAGTGATACTGGGACCCTGAACTGAACTTCGTGAGTGCTTTCTAGTACTCCCCTCACCTTAGGTGACAAAAGATAATTAGAGAAGGTAGAAGTCTGGTATTTTTCTTTTTCCACATGGAAGGCTAGGAGTAGACTAAAGCAGAACTAAAGCTGGCCAGAGTTGGATAATTCCCTTCCCCAACATTAGTGAAGCTCTGATAAGCTTCAACGTGTTATGTTCCGGTAAAGTAGTTTCTCATGAGGGCAAGCCTTGTTAAGAAGAGCAAAATGCTTTTTCATGTTTCTAAATGGCCACTTCTCCCCTCCCATTGCCAGAATCAAGAGGGAATTTTCCTCAGATTTTTACTGTGAGAACATAGTAGAACTCCTGGAAGGAAAACTGTGAAAAGTGTGAGTGTGTTCCCCTAAGGCTGAACACCTTGAATTTCCCAACTCTCAGACTTCTCCCCATTGAGCCTGCAACAATTTGTCAATTATAGATCAGGTTTTCTACCCTGGAACTTGTTTCTGTGGTGGCTTCTTCTTGGGGCAGCAGTTTGCCCTGGGACATCAGTTTTATGACAGATCTAAAAAGAATTGGTCACTTTTGGTTTGTTGAGCTTTTACTTACTAGGATGGAATTATAATGTCCAGGACACTTAAGTATCAGAGCAGAACTCAATGGTATTTTAATACTCATTTTTCTCATTGTCTATGACATTCTATAACTTATCTGTTTAGAAAATGACTTACAGAAACAAGTCAACTCATATATTTCCTTCAAAGCCTTCTCTAACTTTGATTGGCCTTTCTCATGACCTTGCTAACGTAGTATAAAACATACAGAAAAGTAGTCTATCTTGTTAAAATGTATTGATTCAGAAGAATGATTTAAATGGCATCTTTTGCACCAAACAAATCCTTAGGTGGGATAAAGGTGACAGGTGACTGCCTTGCTTAAAATTTTCTATTGCAATAAATACAGCTCACGATATATTTAAAGTTATTTACAGATACCTCTAGTTTATATATTTACATTACAAATAATATGCTGTAACTCTGTTATTTTATATTATAGCACCACCTTTTTAATGAAAGCATTTTAATATAGATACTATTAATTAGTGTACCAACACACAACTTGGTCAATGGATGGGTGTTTGCAAAACACACATTTTCATACACTGATGACTTCAATTATTAAAGCAGAGAGTCATCAGCAAATAAACAAGATTGGTCATGTAACTACAGACTCAAATGCCCTAATATGCAACTGGATTATGAAAACAAGCAGCTGTACCAACAAGATACGCAATCAAATTGACGAAGTATGTCTTTGAGTTAATGAAGTATTGGACACTTGACAAATATAAGTAAGTGCTGAAATGGTGAAATGAACTGATTTGGATTATCACATTTATTCAGAGTAGACCCAACTTAAATGAGATTATTGTGCATGCACATGAGGCAAATGCAGTTTTCTAGGTAACAGAGAATTAAAAGGATCTAGAATACAAAGCAAACCATTTTTAAATATAAGATAAACTTATCAAATAAAATTTCATATTTAGAAATAATCCAAGGGCTAGACAACAAATATGCTACAGACTATAATAAATCTATATAATTCTTGGTAAAGATACAATATAGTTCATTGCATCTTTTTTATCAAGTCCAGGAGTTCAACACACTATAGAAAATTAGCAGCATCTACAATTAATTATAAAATGTTTTGTGACTTTATTACATGACATGACCTGTTACAAAATGTACACAAAAGGAGTTTTAACTCAACAATCATGAAAGTACAGCAGACTTCAAATAAAGTATTTATTCTCAGTAGCTACTCAACAGTTTAATATAGAATACAAAGCAACATAAGCAAATGAAATTATATTTATTTAGTATTACATCTAGTACTGTTCAAATGTATGCAATGAGTGTATGTATGTCTGTGCTGTTTACTAGTCAACTAAGAACCTATTATTCTGTTCCATTCAGTTAATACACAATAATTACCTATGATTATTATCATTCACCAAGTTAAAGATAAAAATCTTACTATGTCAAGCAATTTTTAGCTTACAGAATTATGATGGAAAGTGAAATAAAAAGTAAAGACAAATACCTTGTTTCTATCTTTCCCTTTAGCTAATTAGTTCCAGAGACCCCAGCATCTCTTACCTTTTCCATGCATGCTTTTCAAATACTTTCTCTGGCCTTTGAGTTTTCCTTCTTCCAGTAAATATTCTATTGTGCAAATATTTCACAGTTACCAAAATCTGAAACACAAGATTTTATGATTCTACTAAACTTTTTAAAAAATATTTACCTACTGTGAAAGGATTCATTTTTCATTCTTCTCATACTATACTCTTTGGAAGAAAGTTATAAATAACCCAGATTTGAGGAGTGTGGAGTTATCACTCTACCTCTTTGAAAAAAAATCTACTTTGAAAATTGTAATTCTCCAGCAGAGGAGATTCGTCCATTTTCTCTATTTTACTTAGTTTTTAGTGATTTATTTATATCAGTATGACATTATGAATACTGATTTTATATTAAGGGTTAAAATACAATACTACATTAGTTTGTGGTTTTTATTGCTTCAGGTTTGGCCATGAGTAGATCTTTCCATTGGTAAATGTCTCCCTATAACATACCCATGTTTGGGGGATTTTTTTTTTTTTTTTGGTCTTTTGTTTGTTTGATTGGTTTTGCTCTATTTTGTTTGAGCACATCTTCACATTCTATTACTATAAGGTTATCCAGTCTAACCTTGTATATTTCCATTTCCAGCCCTATAATCAGACATTTCTCCAAGGTGCACTAATTTTTTATTGGATGATAGTATCATAATAAAGATATGGGTGCTAGATGCGTTCATTGGTTTTGGGTGCCTTTTGTTTTAGGCCCTCTCAGTTGTCAGAGCAGGGAAATATGTATATATACAAAGAATTTTACATACCTTATATATAACAATTTATATGGCATACATCTATATCTATACTAAGATAACATGAAGTCATTATGATGTCTCCTATTGTAAAATTTTACCACTTGGATACATTTTGCTTTCCTCACTTGCTTGTTTTTAACTTCTCAGTCTAGTAGTAAGAAACACTGATTTAACCATCAGATATCGATGTACTATAAGTTTAAATTTCAGTAAACATGTCTAGTGGTTTCTGAATTGTTAGCCTATAACCCCATAGGGAATGATTTTTATCAACTAAAATGCAGTTCTTATGCGGTTACATTTCCACTCATAAACAAAGTGACTCAGTGCAGCACCTTCAGCTCCCACCTCCTTGTGTGAGATTGTATTATACATTTGTAATACAGTTAGATTTTATTAGCACATTCTGAATTCCATCCAGAGATGCTGATACTCTTCAGTATTTCTTTAATTTGTATACATTGTTTCATTTTTGTGTTTTATAGGTTTATGGGTTTTAACAAATGCATGGTGCAATATATCTAATCATATAACTATGATTCCAGTAAAATAGCATCATATAGGATAGCTTTATCATTCTAAAAATATTTTCTTAGCTATGTCTATTACACACAGTGACACAAACATACTAAAACACTCTATTCCTTAAATAATATGAATCTTATGATCTCATCCTAATACAGTGTTCAACCAAAAATATAAAATTTTCATCTTTCCTTCTCCTCTATTCTGGAAAATGTATACTTTTTTTCCCTGTTTTCTTCCTACCTCTCTAATTATGCATAAAATATATTAAATTAAAGATAATAAAACTCAATAAGATATATTTCAGGAAAATTTAGTTTGGCAATCATAACAGCAATGTGTTAATAAAAGGTGCATATTAATTTCATTTTATTTTGTTTTTTGTTGCTATTATTTTATGTTAAGCCATTTAAATGTCCATTTCATTTACAATGGTTTATAACTGTTGGCATTAGGAACAGATTGAGTGAACACTATTCTACTTGCAGGATACTTCTCTCTAAATCAACTATGTTTTCAGATTCATTAATTTTTTCCTCCAAAATATCTGATTTTATCACACCAGGTGTATTTTCATCTCATTCATTTTGTTTCTCATCTCAAAGTTTAGTTTGGGTCCTTCTTTTATGCTTTACGTTTGCCTACTTAACAAATGAATGGAATACATTTGTAAGAATTTTTTTAATATTGTTGCATAATATTTCTGTCCTGTTTAATCAGTTTTGAATAATTTATGTTTTCAATGTTCCTCGTTCTTTGAGTGTCTGATATTTTGTAATTAGCAGCAACATAATGTGAATTTTACATTTTGGGGTGCTGAATATGTTTGTATTCAATATTTCTGAGCTTTGCTCTAGTGTGATATGATATTTTCTGGATTTGGTACAGTGTTAATTATTTTGTTACCAACAACTGAGGGAAAACACTTCTTAGGGCTCTATCCAGTTATTCATGAATTATGAGTCTTTCCAGTTTGGCCGATGTTAACATAAACTATTCCTTATACTTTGTGTGTATCAGACACTATTACTCTAATCTTTTTTAATGTTTTCCTAATCTTTGATAGTTTTCTCTCACATGTGTGTCATTCAGCATTCTGCTGAACACTTGAGGTTAATCCTCTGAGAAATCTGACTTCCTCTCTGCTTCTTTCTCATGTTTGCCATTCTGTCCTGTGATTTCCAGTGCATTAGATCAGGCTACTATAAAAGAATACCATAGACTGGGTAGCTTAAACAACAAAACTTTGCTTCCTACAGTTTTGGAGGCTGGGAAGACCAAGGTCAAAACACCATCAGATCCAGTGTCTGGTAAGGGCTCTATTTCTGGTTTGCAGATGACCATCTTCTCTGTGTCTTTATTTTGCCATCTTCTTGTGCCCTCACATGAAAGAGAATATAAAAGAGAGGAAGCAAACTCTCCTCTCTCTGTTTATAATGGCACTACTCCTATCTGAGAGCTGCACCATCAAGACCTAATTACCCTCCAAAGGCTCAATCTCCAAGTACCACCACATTAGGGATTTAGGCTTCCACACAGAAATTTTGGGTAGACACAAATATTCAGCCCATGGCATCTAGCTACCTTTGTTTTCCTGGACTCTCAGCTCTATTCTTACAACTCAGGGAATACATCAATCTTCATTGGCATTTCTTCCCCTTGTTCCATAGTCTGAAAACTATTTTAAATTTATTTTATTCATTTTTTGTTGCTTCAGGTGGGAGGGCAATTATCTTCCCACATACTCCATCTTAGCCAGAAATAGAAACTTTGTGATGTACTTTGTTCATAATGGTATACTAATGTGTCAAAGCATTCTATTTTAAGCTCACAGAAATAGAAAAAAAATGTTAATGGAGCAGCCATAAGTGAATAGTGTAGAAGTTTATAAAGATCCAGGAGTATGGCCAGGCCTGGTGGCTCATGTCTGTAATCCCAGCACTTTGGGAGGCTGTGTCAGGTGAATCACCTGGGGTCAGGAGTTAGAGACCAGCCTGACCAACATGGCAAAACCCCTTGCTACTAAAAATACAAAATTAGCCCGACATGGTGGTGCATGCCTGTAATCCCAGCTACTTGGGTGGCTGAAACAGGATAATCACTTGAACTCGGGAGGCGGAGGTTGCAGTGAGCCGAGATCGTGCCCTTGCACTCCAGTATGGGCAACAAAAGCGAAACTCCGTCTCAGGAAAAATAAATAAATAACATAAATAAATAAATAAATAAATTCCAGGAGTACAAGTTAGCTGGAATGAATGAATGCTAAAACAATCTAGAAGTTAGAAGGAGACATTCAGCACAGCTCAGCAAACAAGTCAATGCCACTCTAAAAATTTCACTTGGGTTTACAATCCCAAGAAAGTTATTTAACCTGTGTAAGCCTTAGACTCCACAAGTGTAAAATTGAGGTAAAAATTTTGTTCACCTCATAGAGTGTTTTGGGAGAATTAAATGTGTTAGCATGTAAAATGTCCGGAATATTGCATTTGCTCAATACATGGAAGTTCCCATTTATCTGTCATAAAGATTATTGTGGCACATGGGAAGGAATATCATTTAAGCCATTTCTACTGAAGAGAGAGCTTAAATTGAACATATTTTCACCCTCAAGTGTAAATTATCCACAAAAAATTGCAAAAGCATATTTAGGGAGTGGAGGAAAAATAAGGAAAAGAAAAGTGCATTTCAAGTTTTATCTTGCAGAAGCTGAGAACCCTTGCTTTCAGTATGTAAAGTTTTGATGGATGCTTGAGGGATTTGGAACTCTAGAGTGGTGACTCAAAAACTTATTTAGCTGCCTATTTCAGTTAGGTAATTTCAATCTAGTGTCAACATTCTCTCTTTAAATGCTCCAGTGAATGTAGAGTCAGCCAATCCCCTTCACTTTCTCTATATTTCTCATTCCTATTATGCCACTTAGCTTGCTAACTCTTTTGCAATAGAGAATTGATTCCAGATGATAGATTGATTTTTTTTTTTTCCCACTGTTTCTATATACTACCAGTGTCCCAATCAGGTTAAAACCACCTCCATAATCCTGTCTTTTCAGTTTTTCTCCTTGCAATCATTCCAGGTAAGAAGTACTGTGTTCTTTAGGGTTTATTGCATATTGTGTGAGGTACACAGTTATCTCCATGTAATCAAAACATAATAGTAATTAACAGATTGAGAATATCTGAGCAGAGAAAGATCAAAGAGCACAAAATTATTTTAGCTTCCACAGTTGTTTAAAAGAGTGGTTTAGTTGTGGAAGAAAAGATTAATGTACTATGAAGATAACTCCTTTCGGGGAAACAGGGAACTTCAAATTCATGAAACAACCTTGAAATGTCTTTGGAGCTCAGTTAGGGAAATTACATATGAATGTTGCTGAAATCAGCCGGAAGATTTGGAATTCCTAGATGAGATGGGGTCAGGGCCAACTTTATGGCCATCTGAGATAAAACTTACATCGTTCCTCAGTATAACACTTGGCCCATAGGAGATCATCTAACATAAACTTCTTCATCTGGAAAAGTAATTCATTTGGCTTTAAGTAAAATATTCATCAATTTTTAATAATATTAGAGGTACAACATACTGGAAGCCAAGAAGAAAAATGAGAACATTCGTATGCTGAAGAAGATTAAGAGAACTTGACACATTAGTATGACTACCTGGAATCCTATCAAGAAGAACAAACTGGAGCCTCAGGTAATTTTAGAAAGAAAGGATTCCCAAGGCATTATCTGGAAGTGGTTTGACAAAACTACTTTTGTGCCATGTAATGCTGAGCATGACAAATTTAACATTATAATAAATTCATATTGTGAGCTGAGCTGTCCGTACTAATTAGTGTAGTCAGAGGAGGCTGTTCAAGGCTAGTTGCCTGTATATGGAATACAAACTGAGAATGATAAATGTTTTCAATGTAAACACTCACTTCCTCTATGAGTTTCCTCCTTTCCTCTGTGAATAAGATTTGCTTAATCTTGATTAATGGTGTTTTGTTATTCCTGCTGAGATTGGCCACACTGTACCTTTTTCTTGGAGTAATAAAGTCTAATGAAGACAGGAGTGAATCACTGGGCTCACAAATAGTGCTCATGAAAATGGATAAGCACATGCCCAGCCTGTGGAATCCTCTGATGAGGGACAATGACTAGGGAAATATTTTCCACCTTCAGAGTGGACATTCAACAAAAATGTATAATCACTCCAAGTCGGGCTATCATTATAGTTATTTCTCCAGGGGAAAGGCTAGTAGGACCATCCTGAAGGACAAAGAGAATTAATACTGTGCTTGTCTTATCTACTTTTCCCCAATTTAAGCAATGTGAAACTCTTCTGCCATTCACTGGAGTCACTTTGGGAGCAGAAAGTGGAGATGAATGCCCAGAGATAAGATGCAGAAATTCTTTCCTAGGATACCAGATGGAACAATTTCCACTGCTTTTCTCTACTGTGCTAGGAAGTACTTAAAACCCTGGCCAAGTCAGAGGGGCTTTTCAAGTTATATTAATGTTCAGAGTGTCAACATCAGAGCACAGCTGGACCAGCCAGCCTGTAAAATGTATTTTAGAAAGCCATTAGTGCATGTTGCCTATGGGTAATGGCAGGCATGGAACAACCAATTACACTGCAGTACTATGCCAAGGTATTCATTCCTGAGTAGCTGTAGCTACAGAAAGAATCTTATTGTCAGATTGTGATATCTGGCAATCATAGTACAAAGAGGGAAAAAAGGTCATTTAGGAATTTAATTGTATGTATGTACTGTCTGCTCCTGCAAGAGGCATGACATCTTCAGATTCTGACAAAATGTTTATGGAAAACATAATCCATCACTGGCCTCTGTTTGAGAATAGAGTTTTACCAAGTCTATCTGACAATTACAAGCTGGTCCATGTCCACAAATTATATGCTAAGATCTCTTCGAAACGTGTCCATCCAGATAACGTCTGCCTTGTGAGCCTTGGTGGCTTGCCCCACAAATCCCTCATTTAGCACCAAATGTCTTCGCGGTACCTACATTTTCCTAGCAAATTTAAGTGTGGATGCAGTGAGCTAATATAAACACTGATCTGCATTATTTCTTCTGTTGCTTTCTTCCAGATATGTCCCTTCTGGGGAGCACGTACTCGATGTATTTGCCTCCATTGAAATTGACTCTTCACATGGATCTCCCTCTAATTGTCTAGGAATATAAAGTTTAAAGACATTTGTCAGAGCTATTAACAATGGCAATTACAGTGGTATGTGCCAGTAAATTTCAGTGGTATACTGTATGGCAAAGAATGCTGACTGGAGCTTAATCTATTCCATTGAACATACAATACTGTGGGCTGTCACCAATTTTCCATAGTTAGGAAGAATTGTACTGTAGCATGATTTTGAATTGCCCGTCTTATAAATGAGCTATCCCACAACAGAATTGTGCTTTTTTATGAGATAGTAATCTTGTAAGTAGCGCCCATTAGAACAGTGATTTTTAAAAAGAGCGAATGAGCGCATTTTTATATTCCAAATTATGTAAGCAGCTGCTCATTTTTTCCAGTATGATAAAGTTTTGAGCCATTGATTGGATGTGACATTTACATTTTACAAATAATTCTTATACTCACATTATGTAGTCTGGGTTCAGAAGCAACCCATTGCAGTATGGGAAAGTGATATCTGAGTAAAATAATGTTCTCTTCTGCAAGATTATTTGCTTTCACTAAGGTCCAGTAAAAGGGAACACTGCCACGCAAAGGGTATAAAATAAAAAGTCCTTGAGTTTTAAATTCCAGCACCAAACATGACAAATGATTTCAATCAGCTATGAGCTGGCCATCGATATGTATTTTCCCAGACATTGCAACTCCATAACTGAAGCAGAAGAAAGACCTGAAGACAGAATGTCTTACCCATATCTGCAATCCAGTTATCCAGACTACTGGTTCCAAAAAGTTCTCTGTTCAACTTTGCAAGTTGGCTAGTGATTTATTAAAAAAAGTTAAAAATATAATTAGATAGAATAAGATTTAGTATTTGATAGCACAGCTGATTGATTATAGTCAGCAATAATTTATTGTACATTTAAATATAATTAAAAGAGTATAATTTGAATGTTTGTAACACAAAATAATGATAAATGCTTGAGGTGAAGGGTGTGAAAGAGTTTGAAGGATTTGAGCTAGAGCTAGCATTAAAAGTTGAGAATTTTACCCAGATGTAATTATTATTCATTGTATGCTTATCTCGAAATATCTCATGTATCCCATAACTACATACACCAATCACATACACCCAATTTCTTAAAAAAAGAGTCAAACTAAATTTCAAGATATGGAATATGCTGCCTCTGTGTCAATTCTTTTGACAAATCTGGTTTCAGTGTATATCTTTGGTGGAAACACAAATCAAATCCAGAAACAAAGCTCCAGTGGAGTCAGGGGATGTTGGGTGGATATTTTAGCCTTAAATTACCTGCAACTTGAGCAGAGAAACAAAGGAAACAGAAATAAAAGCTGCCAAAGCATAATATCCGCAAGAATATTTTAATTGCAATCTGTGCCGTTCACCTTTATAGTCTACAGGAAATACAATACAGTGTTTTCAAATACTCTGGCACTCACTTCAGTGATGTGGGAGAGTGTCTTAGGTAAACTCAAGGGTTGGTGAATGGATCAGCATACTAAACACATTCAACTATTCTTTTTTGGTTTTAGGAATCTTGTTTTGGTTTGTTGGTTTGGAATATTTATTGTGGAAAAACTTTGAGATTAGTGGTTTCAAACAACCAAATCAACAAAAAACTGAAGAATCTCTCTTGGTTGCCAAAGCAAGCACATTCTGTAAACTCTAAGTTTATCCATATTTCTATGTTTATTTAATATAAGATTATATTCTAACTTTCATGGCCTAACAGCATGAAAATCTATTCTAAAACATCACGCATATTTTTAAAAGCATATCAATTTCATGTGACAATCCGCTGCTACTGAATATACATGGATTAGAATATAATTATAGTGGGGGACTCTGAGACTGAGGAGTTTGAGACTTCAGCATGAGACCATATACAGTCATTTGCAAGGTCTGCCACAGGGCCACTAAGCAAGGCTAGTATTGCCTCATCAGGAGGAAAAAGGTACTGCATCTGATGGGGTGGGAGGGTTAGGGAGAGGTGAGCCATGGGGGTCCCCGGGCTCATCCAAGTCTCCCACACGGTTGCATGTCAATTCTTAGGGTGCCACCCTTTTCCTGGGAAATGCCTTAGCTTTCACTTTAAAAAGTTGACATATCTAATAATTCAAATGATATAATTTGGCAGTGAACCGAAAATACATCGGAAAATGGAACAGAGCATATGTTTTCAGTCAGAGAAAGTTAGTGTTTATCAGACCATACCCTGAATCAAATGTTTGAGATTTTGAACTTAAGTTTTTTCTTTTTTCTTTCTTTCTTTTTTTTTTTTTGAGACAGAGTCTTGCTCAGTCGCCCAGTCTGGAGTGCAGTGGGGCGATCTCGGCTCACTGCAAGCTCCGCCTCCCTGGTTCCCGCCATTCTCCTGCCTCAGCCTCCCAAGTAGTTGGGACTACAGGCCCCCGCCCCCACGCCCCGCTAATTTGTTGCATTTTTAGTAGACACGGGGTTTCACCGTGTTAGCCAGGACAGTCTCGATCTCCTGACCTCATGATCCGCCCGCCTCGGTCTCCCAAAGTGCTGGGATTACAGGCGTGAGCCACCACGCCCAGCCAAGTTTTTTCTTTAAACCTCTAGTTTAGTTATAAGTAGCCAATGCACACTAAATCATGGTAATCTTCATGTCCTTTACCCTGTTGTTTGGCAAAATTTACTCAGTTCCCTTAGCTAGACTCTACCCTTGTTGCCACAGAAGTTGGAGATGTAAATATTTATCTTCTATTTTAAAGATTCAAGATTGAAAATGTGGAAAACTTTTCCCCATTTGAAGAGTGATTAAAATAATACTGGGCTATGTTATGTTAAAAGTTCACTGCAAATGATAGTGCAGTGTGATAAAGACAAACTTCCAGATACATCTTTTGTTGAGATAATTGTTCAATATACCAACAATTGGCTTTATCTGAGTGGCCTTAGAAATAAAACTGTAAACAATTTTAATCTGTAATATATAAAGAGTTTTGGAAAATAAAGAATAAAATTGTCAACAACTCTGAAACTAGAGACAAGAAAAGACAGTTCATGGGGGGAAATATAAACATCTCTCTCTTGTGTATGTAAAACAAAAGTCCAGTTTGCTAAAAATAAAAGAAATGTAAATTAAAATTATACCAAGACACTAATTTTTACTGAGGAAATTATCAAAAAGTCTAAAAGTTTACTGATTATATGGCAAGGCTGAAGAAAAACAGGCACTCTTATATGTTGTTAGTGTGAATTGCAAAATAGTACAACTCTTACAAAGAAGTTGTAACACTTGAACTAAAAAAAATCTTATCCTAAAGATGCATTTGTAAAATTATAAAAATCATACACGAGTTCAATATTTTCAGCATTTCTTGTAATAATATGATTTTATAAATAACATAATTGTCAGTTATTAGGGTACTAATTAAATACATCATGTAAAATCTCTAATAGTATACTAGGCAGCTTTAAAAATTTAAAGAGAGATATCAAAATGCACAAACATGGAGTGATCTCTGGAACTTAGTATTAAATGTGAAAACAAAGAGCTGTGAAACTTTTGTTTATAACACTAGTATTAAACAAGAAAATCTTCAGTCTTTATTTGAAATGTAAAGGTAGCACAAAACATCATTTGAGGAAGAAACTGTTTTACTCCCTTTTAAGATAGAAGGATTTATATACGATTTTGTCTACTTAGGGTTTTGGTTGGTTGGAGGATAAATGTGTGCAGTTTCATACAACTGAGGACAGAAAATTGGTGCATTTTTATGTGTCCAAATTAAGGTGAAAAAGTAGAAGTAATTCTGACATAAAGATGAGCATGTTATGCGGCTAGAGAGGATCAGGTTTTAGTTGAGTAAATAGAAAATTACTAGGAATGGAGAATTTTCCAGAGACCCTGACAATTCATAGGCATGCATTCATTTTTGTGCACTCAAATGTATCCTCATAAATACTTACAAAATCACAACCATACAGATATATCCACATATCACTTTTATTTATTGAAAAAAGAACAAAGAAATGAAAAGCAATAAATTAGAAAAAACAGTTACATGTAAAAACGAATGAATGAATTGTGTAATAATAATGTAAATGTATTTAAAATGAATCATTAAAATTAAAAATAAAATGAATGACCACAGAGAGAACATATTACAAGTGTCTTCAAAAGATTTATGATAATATTTTGACTGTGCATTCCTACTGGTATAAAATCTAAGTACTGAAAAACTACAATATTTGCCAGCAGACTGCTTTTTGTAATAATATTGCTTGTGTTCATGCTTTGTTTTTTATCCTGAGACTGTCATAAATGTACTGTAAAATAAAACATATGAATAATTGTGTGGGTGTTATTGAGAAGAGATACTCCTCATTCTGTAGGGAAAGATACATACGAAAAAGATATAAAATTGTGCAAAAACTCTGCCACATTGAATTCAAGTGGAAAGCATCAATGCTTGATACTTAATATAAATATTCCGTTAATTATATTCTCCTTAATATAAACATTCCCTAGTAGCACTCATTGGAAATTGTTTAGAACTATGACCAAACCAGGAGCACTGAGCATCCTTAGCTCACAGGTTGAAGTTGTGCTGAAACTGAAGGTATTTATACCTGAAAGTAGCCAAGCCACCTTGGACAAATTACTGATTCTGGATGTAGGGTGGGATCCTACATATGATGTCTTGATATTAAAGATGACAACATAGTTATAAAAGACTATGTGCCTTTGATACTTGATTACTTTATCATATGCCAAGAAAATTAAGGAGTGGCCTAAGAAAACTCACATTATGCAATCTGCAACAATTTGAGCATCACAATAATAATGACTGCAGTTGAGCAAATACATATTAAATGTGTTTAAATCCATGAGTTCTTAATAAATCTCAAAATATTCCTATAGGTCATTCTCATCTTTGAAGAATGAAAGAAAACCTCAAAAAAAATGCTAGAAGAGAAACAATCATTCATCTTGGCTTTTATTCACTATCTTGGTACTTTAAGAGAAGAGTTAATTAATAGAAGTTTATTTTATAGAAATATCCTGCATAATGTAAGAAAATGAAAGATGGAATTAAACTATACACATTTTACAATTCCTAATGAATGATTAGATCTAAGAAATGATTATCAATGTTCAATACAGCAAAAAGAGTAATAGTGAGACATGCACCTTCTGATGAAAAAATACAATATCCTCTATCCAACACAAAATTAAAATGGAATCTGTTTAAGCCTGGTGATTTCATCACAAGGTTATAATGGGCAAAATTCAGACCATAAGTACTCTACATGATAAAGAATTTAGTGTCTTTAACAATATCAACGTTTCAGGGAAAAAAAAAAAAAAGGTGAGAGCAGCACCTGAAGATTGAAAGAGATTTAAATGAAAACCAACAAATTATTGTAATACATGGATCTTATTTGGATCCCAATCAAAGCAAAAGGTAAAAACCAATCAATCACAAACCGGAATATATAGCACACATTGACTAGGTACTCCATGAAATAAATAAATAATTTTCATGTGATAATGGAACTGTGTGCTTTCAAAAAGCCCTTATCTTGGCCAGGCATGGTGGTTCAGGCCCGTAATCCCAGAACTGTGGGAGGCCAAGGTGGGCAGATCACCTGAAGTCAGAAGTTTGAAACCAGCCTGGTCATCATGGGGAGACCCCCGTCTCTACTAAAAATACAAAAATTAGCTGGGCGTGGTGGCACACGCCTGTAGTCCCAACTACTCGGGAGGCTGAGGCGAGAATTGCTTGAATCTAGGAGGCAGAGGTTGCAGTGAGCCGAGATCATGCCATGGTACTGCAGCCTGGGAGACAGAGCAAGACTCCGTCTCAAAAACCAAAAACCAAAAACCAAAACAAAACAAAACAAAAATGTCCTTACCTTTCAGAAATGCATAATGCAATATTTATAGAAGAAATGCTATATCTCCTTGGTTGGGCTTGAAATAATACAGAGATGTAAGGGTGTGTAGATATACTGAAGCAACATTGGCCACGTAATGATGACTGTTAAAGTTGAGTGATGGCTCAGTCTCCCCTCTATTTTTGTATATGTTAATATTTCCATAACAATAATTTTAAAAATCCAAAAAGATAAATAAATTTGCTGTGTATATTATTTAATGAAGCACCTAAACTTGAAGACCTAATACAGAAAATAGAAGAAAATAAGTACAAAATATCTCATATGTGGACACAATTTTGGTGGCTGAATATTTACAATAGCTCATTAAATGACCACATGATACAGTCAGATGAGTTTCTTCTCTCTTCTTCCTTTACACAGACCAGCAACTCCGAGTTGCCTATTAAAGCTGAAGTTTTTTGTTTGTGTTGTTTCATTTTTGGGGGTTTCTTTGTGTTTTAAGAGTAAGCCAGTACCCATACATCGACTGTCATTCACACAGTGAATACTCCAGAATTTTCTATAAAACAGAATTATGAGAAGCTTTCTGGTTAAAAGTATAAGTGAAAGCCTCGTGCATGCTAAGAGACTAATAATGAAATTGTATTTATTTAGCAAGTTTACTGTTTGAAAGAACTTATGAAAATGATGATGAAGTTCATAGGCTAGCTAAGATCTGCTGACTAACTGCTGACTAACTCCGTTTGCCATCCTTTGCACCAACCACTGCCCTTGCATCTATTTTAAACGACATTCACAAGACAAGGGTATTCTTGCCTGGAAAAAGGAAATAAACACTGCTTTTTAAATTTTTTTTTCTTTCTCCACACTATTACTCAAATAAATATGCTTACTCTTAAGAGATGGGGTGCTGTGACTATCCTGTTTGTCTTACATACAACTTGTAGGTAATGGAATGCCAGTGAATTACCTCATTTTATTGTTTCTGGTTCATGGAAGGAGGGACTAGAGCCAGATGGCCAAGTTCAGAACCTGGCTCTCTTTCTTACTTGCTGTAAGAAAGAAAATTTAATTACTTTCCTTTAGTTTTCAGTTTCATTATCACAAAAATTAAAATAAAAATAGGATTTCTCATTTTAAGGATTGCTGCAAGGACAAAATGATTTAGCAATTAAAAAGTTTTAACACATAAGAAGTATTTGATAACTGTTGTCATTTTCATCGTAAGTTGTTAGACGATAAGTTGTTAGAAGACTTTCAAGATTGTGATTATTTGAGATATGGGAAAAAATAAATAGGACACTTGAAAACTCTCAGAGAAGAGCATAGCAGGCTGAAGAAGTGTTGGACAGGGTGGCATGTGACTGCCTATCTGCTCTTTCATGATATGATTATGCAATCCAGGCATTAATTAGATCTTGCCTCATTAAATCACAGATTTCTTTCTTTCTCTTTATATTACTACAAAACCAAGATGGCAAAGGTGGATTATCGTGAACAATTAAAAATTGAACATTCTTATCTTTTAAGAATGAACACTTGGAAATGTCATTCTATAACGTAGCAAAATAGTCATTGGATATTGCAAGACACTGTGCCACCTAGAACACAGAATTGTTAAGATTTCTTAGAAAATGGAAAACATCCATATATCTGTATATTAATTATAAATGAAATGCCTGGGAAAATTTATATCTAATTCTAAATGTGTTTTATTTGAAGTATAATGTGTCTACATATCTGTCCATATCTCTGAATCTTAAACACTTAGGAAGAATATTTTATGATATCTCCCTGTTCTAATGTCCTAAATGTTAGTTTATAAATAGAACTGTAGGAGTCAATTAGAGTTGTTTCAATTAAAACATCGAAATCACTCTGCTGAACTCTACAGAGATCAGTATATATTGCCACAGGATATGTTGTGTGTTTCTTATTATTTCAATATGAAATTACCTCAATTCCATGCTGCCGATTTGCTGACCATGGTTGTAATTAATCTTCTAATGATTAAAAAGAAAGACTTGTTTTGATGTCAAATAAATGAAGATAAGAGCCTCTATGAATTTTGTAAAAACCAATTTATTAAATTGGTCCTTACCATCTTGGATAGCTTCCAGCAGTATAGATGAATGAAATCCATCAATGGAGTATTTCCTTTGAAGATAAGATTTATATATGAAAAGGCTCTGGAAGGAATCCTAGCTTTTTTTCCACAGTGGCAGTAACTATAAAGTTAAATATTGTTTAAAATGGAATTGCAAAGAATGAGGTTAAGACTAAAAGAGATGAAGGACATATTTGATGATATTATTTTTAAACATAATATAAGATATTTAACTCCCAGAAGTAACTTTAAAGAGAAATGTCTAACAGTCCTTAATATTCACTTTTATAGAGTGTTGCCTTGTTACACATTCTATTGTAATGACATTTTTATATTAGTATGTAACAAAAGATTTAACATTATATGATACTTTTCCATAAAGCACTAAAAAATACAAAAAGTGTGACATCAAAAGACAGTAATATTATGAAAGCAACCATTCATTACAACAATTACAAGCATGTTTCTGCAGAAAGAGCTGTGATATTTTGTATAATTATTTATTAGTGACAAATGTGGGCTATAGAATAATTCCAAGCTCTCCACAATTGTGTTTCTGTTTCATTCTTCAGCCTCAACTCTCTTATGCCTTGTTCATACACTTCTACTTAAATAGTACCAGTTTCTTAAATCCTTTACAAGACACAGACTTTGTTCATTCTCATTTTTTCAGCTGAATGCACTTCTTTTTTCCTTACTCGTGTATTGCATTGTCTATCGTGAAAACAACGGACAAATGTATTCCTTCCTTCTTTCCTTCCTTCCTCCCTCCCTCTCTCTCTCTCTCTCTCTCTCTCTCTTTCTTTCTTTCTTTCTTTCTTTTTCTTTCCTTTTTTCTTTTTTGAGACAAGGTCTCTCTCTGTTGCCCAAGCTGGAGTACAGTGGCACAATCATGGCTCACTGCAGTCTCAACCTCCTGGGCTCAAGGGATCCTCCCATCTCAGCCTCCTGAGTAGCTGAGACTATAGGTGCATGCCAGCATGCCTGGCTAATTTATTATTTTTTATAGAGATGGGGTCTAACTATGTTGCTCAGACTAACTTTAATTTTGAGATTCAAACTCTAGAAAACATGGTTTGCTACCAGATGACATACAATGTGAGGACAACATACAGGAAAGAATTGATCATGTTCTCCTTTGGGCTAGCACCATGCCACCACACAGATTTTATTTCAGCCTTTGTGAAACGTTAATAAACTGATATTTAACAAATCTGCCTCCTCATTCTAAACCACCTTCCTTTCTTTCCATGTTGCCAGTACTGAGCCAACTGAATAATTGTCCAAGGTGTGCTACAGTTTAGGTAAAATTTTCTGTTAAACTATTGTATCCTTATTAATTGGCTATTTCTTTCAGGTTCAGATGTCAACACACCTCAATTTATTCAGGCTTATGTGATTTTGAAATAATTTAAGATATATCAGAACATTGCAAGCAAGAACTATTGATTCCACCTGTGTCCACCTAATCTTGAGGATACATGTAATAGAAACTGCTGGAATATCATACCCTATAGAGCAGTGATCTTCAATAAAACTTTCTGCAGTGATGGAAAAGTTGTATATCTGAGGTGCCCAATATGATAACCACTAGTTATATGTAGCTATAGAGTATTTGAAATAAAAAATGTGACTGAGAAAGTAAATAGTTTTATTTAATTTTACTTAATTTAAATTTAAATAGCCACATAATGTATAATTAGTGGCTACCTATTAGCTTTACTCTGGAGTTAGAAGATAGTTAGAAATCAAATATTTTCAGTGCCACAACGGATGCTAGCTATGCATCTTTACACATTGCCATTTAATTAAGTAACTTCATAAACGAGTGTTTTTCCAGTCACATTGCTGTGCAATGGGAATTCAAAGATAATATGTATACACAGAATTCTAGACATTTTTACTTTCTAAGGAGCAGTTGTGATAATATCTACCTCAAAAGTCACACACATTTGAGTAATAAACATTTGCCCGTATCAGTTCACCCTGATCAAAATTAAATAGCTTTGCAGACAAATAAAAGAGGGGAACTGAGAAAAACAGATTGGGCTTCACGAAGCAGAAAAGCAAATATGAACAATAAAATAAAAACTTTGATAATAGAAGGAAAAGCTTCAAAATGAATTTAATAGGATCCAGTAGCAGAAAACAGATATGACTAGAATGATACACATTCTAAGAAACATTCTTTTAGATTTGCACAAATTTACTTATAAAACATTTCAGATTGTATAGATTTTGACGTATTGATTTATTCAATATTATTTCTTCTAGCCTATGCACCTGGTAAGAGTAAAAATTATGTCTTGCTTTTTCAGGGTGCCCTTTCACCTGGAATGCTGTTTGACCCATAGGAAGTCCTTGGGAAATATTAGATGAAAGCCGGGCTTAATCACTGTGTCCTGAGCAATGTAATATAAAAACATTAAATCTACATAAATAACATATTGATGAAACTACCTGACTTACAATAAATATTGACAGCATCATAGAAAGAGCAGATCATTAACATGGAAGCAACACCAATATAACTTTCATCAGCAGCAGGATATAACAGGAATAAAAGAAATATATTTCAAGTGACAAAATATACTGGTAAGCAATAGCAGCAGTTTGTTGCTATTGGAAGGCCAGAATTCAACAACCTAATTTTCTTTTTCTTTCTCAGGGGATAATCACTGTTTTCATGTGTGATTTTCCTCCAATGTATACACACTCACACACACACACACACACACGAGTATGTGTGTCTGCATGTGTATGTGCTCATGCACAGTTCTATATGTTTTCATAAATTATTTTATTTTTTGTTTAGACAAGAAAGGAAGAGAAAACTCAGAAAGATGGTATTCTTGATGGAAAGAAAATGGTAAAAAGTGCTTAGGACTATCTCAATATTTCATTTTATTAAATATATTTTAAATAGGTTGGACTATATATAATCTATGAAGACTAAATGAAAAGATATGGCTCCTTGTTATGTCATTAGCCACATATTTTTTCAATTGATTAGAATATTTGATAATTAAAAATGAAATAAAAATATATTTACTATACAAAAACTAAATTTGTGGTGCTGTCATATATTTCTAAAACATAAAATGAATGTGGCATAAACTAGTTGTATATAAATTATTATGAATATACAACTTTTATCGCATAATAACCACTACTGAATCCCTAAAAAGACGCAAGTTAATTTCAACAATTCTTTTTTGGTATACTTTGTCACACAGTACACAAAATCTTAAAGATTTCTTTAAGGTGGATTCTTTAATAAAATGGAAAACTCCCCTATATTTATGGATTAATGATTTATATATAATATGCCTGGGAAGCTGTGAACATATTTCTAATAACTCCATATACAGTTTTCCACATATTTATTGTGACACTGGTTTTAAGTAAATGCCAATTTACGCTGTTTAAAAACCAACCATAGAAGTGTTGAAAGTGTTATTTCTTTAGAAAATAACAATCCTTAGAAAATGTATTTAAACCTACTGTAGATATGTGTATCTATGTTACATTGAGTTTAGAAAGAGTAGCCATTAAATTAACATGTTTACTTTCTCATTAATTTACACTTGAGCAAAACATACTAAGTGTTTATTATAATTGTGTCCCCTGTTCATAAAATGTATACATTTTTATTTATGATAGTTGCCTTTACCAGTTTTATAAATTTTCTTTTATTACCATTGTCAAAAGATGGCTTGTTGAATTTTTGCCCATGAAAGATTTTATTCCAGCATTGAGTCATATTAAAATATGAAAAAATTTGAGTTGGCAGGAAACACTTGAAATCAGCAAAGTTAAGAGAACATAGTGGTATTGAGGGAATCTGGGAAAATACTGCTTATCCAGCATCAGAACCATTGCTGCCCAGAGGCAATTTTAATTAGGCCACAATTCATATAGCAGAAAGTAGTTTTGTAATTACCTTCAAATGACCAAATGATATAGAATTCTAAGGAGAGTTGGCTATTCCCAGTAATGAGCCAATTTGCAATTGACTGGAATTTTTATGTAAGGCATTTATTGGGCAAACAATATTTAAAAATATGTTACTTCAAATTCATATCTGTGTAAATAGTTGAATTTTAGTAGCTTATTTCAGAAGATGTAGAATAAAAAGAATTTTTAAAAACATTCTGCTTAAAATAACAGTACTATTTATAAAACCGATAAATATTTACAACCCTTAACTATGTTTTAGATTGGACCATAAACATTTTAATTAATTTAAGTACTAGAATTATATTAGTTAAAATCTGAAATATTTATTAATGATGAGTAAGGAAATAGAATTGTATTAGTCTGTTCTCATGCTGTTAATAAGGACAAATCTGAGGCTGAGTAATTTACAATGCAAAAGAGGTTTAATGTACTCACAGTTCCACATGGCTTGCGAGGCCTCACAATCATGGTAAAGAAGGTAAAGGAGGAGAAAGGCTTGTCTTACACGGAGGCAGGCAAGAGAGCATGCCCAGGGGAACTCCCTTTTATAAAACCATCAGGTTTTATAGAGGATGTGGAGAAATAGGAACACTTTTACACTGTTGGTGGGATTGTAAACTAGTTCAACCATTATGGAAAACAGTATGGCGATTCCTC